>NW_027141007.1:5290000-5625000 GCF_036365525.1 Heterodontus francisci
ATCAGGATGGTAGTCATTGACTGAAACAGGACATGGATAATTTGAATGGTCAGAGGATCAGGATGATAGTAATTGACTGAAATAGGACGTAGATAATCAGAATGGACAGAGGATCAGGATGATAGTAATTGACTGAAACAGGACATAGATAATTAGAATGGACAGAGGATCAGGATGATAGTAATTGACTGAAACAGGACATAGATAATTAGAATGGACAGAGGATCAGGATGATAGTAATTGATTGAAACAGGACATCGATAATCAGAATGGACAGAGGATCAGGATGATAGTAATTGACTGAAACAGGACATCGATAATCAGAATGGACGGAGGATCAGGATGATAGTAATTGACTGAAAAAGGACATAGATAATTAGAATAGACAGAGGATCAGGATTACAGTAATTGACTGAAACAGGACTTAGATAATTAGAATGGACAGAGGATCAGGATGATAGTAATTGACTGAAACAGGACATGGATAATTTGAATGGTCAGAGGATCAGGATGATAGTAATTGACTGAAACAGGACATAGATAATTAGAATGGACAGAGGATCAGGATGATAGTAATTGACTGAAACAGGACATCGATAATTAGAATGGACAGAGGATCAGGATGATAGCAATTGACTGAAACAGGACATAGATAATTAGAATGGACAGAGGATCAGGATGATAGTAATTGACTGAAACAGAACATAGATAATTAGAATGGTCAGAGGATCAGGATGATAGTAATTGACTGAAACAGGACTTAGATAATCAGAATGGACAGAGGATCAGAATGATAGTAATTGACTGAAACAGGACATAGATAATTAGAATGGAAAGAGGATCAGGATGGTAGTAATTGACTGAAACAGGACATAGATAATTAGAATGGTCAGAGGATCAGGATGACAGTAATTGACTGAAACAGGACTTAGATAATCAGAATGGACAGAGGATCAGGATGATAGTAATTGACTGAAACAGGACATAGATAATTAAAATGGACAGAGGATCAGGATGATAGTAATTGACTGAAACAGGACATAGATAATCAGAATGGACAGAGGATTAGGATGATACTAAGTGACTGAAACATGACATAGATAATTAGAATGGACAGAGGATCAGGATGATAGTAATTGACTGAAACAGGACATGGATAATTTGAATGGTCAGAGGATCAGGATGATAGTAACTGACTGAAATAGGACATAGATAATCAGAATGGACAGAGGATCAGGATGATAGTAATTGACTGAAATAGGACATAGATAATCAGAATGGACAGAGGATCAGGATGATAGTAATTGTCTGAAGCAGGACATAAATAATTAGAAAGCACAGAGGATCAGGATGATAGTAATTGACTGAAACAGGACATAGATAATTAGAATGGACAGAGGATCAGGATGATAGTAATTGACTGAAACAGGACATAGATAATTAGAATGGACAGAGGATCAGGATGATAGTAATTGACTGAAACAGGACATAGATAATTAGAATGGACAGAGGATCAGGATGATAGTCATTGACTTAAACAGGACATAGATAATTAGAATGGACAGAGGATCAGGATGATAGTAATTGACTGATACAGGACATAGATAATTAGAATAGACAGAGGATCAGGATGACAGTAATTGACTGAAACAGGACATAGATAATCAGAATGGACAGAGGATCAGGATGATAGTAATTGTCTGAAGCAGGACATAAATAGTTAGAAAGCACAGAGGATCAGGATGATAGTAATTGACTGAAACAGGACATAGATAATTAGAATGGACAGAGGATCAGGATGATAGTAATTGACTGAAACAGGACATCGATAATCAGAATGGACAGAGGATCAGGATGATAGTAATTGACCGAAACAGGACATCGATAATTAGAATGGACAGAGGATCAGGATGATAGTAATTGACTGAAACAGGACATCGATAATCAGAATGGACAGAGGATCAGGATGATAGTAATTGACTGAAACAGGACATGGATATTTTGAATGGTCAGAGGATCAGGATGATAGTAATTGACTGAAACAGGACATTGATAATCAGAATGGACAGAGGATCAGGATGATAGTAATTGACTGAAACAGGACATTGATAATCAGAATGGACAGAGGATCAGGATGATAGTAATTGACTGAAACAGGACATGGATATTTTGAATGGTCAGAGGATCAGGATGATAGTAATTGACTGAAACAGGACATCGATAATCAGAATGGACAGAGGATCAGGATGATAGTAATTGACTGAAACAGGACATAGATAATTAGAATGGACAGAGGATCAGGATGATAGTAATTGACTGAAACAGGACATCGATAATCAGAATGGACAGAGGATCAGGATGATAGTAATTGACTGAAACAGGACATGGATATTTTGAATGGTCAGAGGATCAGGATGATAGTAATTGACTGAAACAGGACATTGATAATCAGAATGGACAGAGGATCAGGATGATAGTAATTGTCTGAAGCAGGACATAGATAATCAGAATGGACAGAGGATTAGGAAGATAGTAATTGACTGAAACAGGACATGGATAATTTGAATGTACAGAGGATCAGGATGATAGTAATTGACTGAAACAGGACATAGATAATTAGAATGGACAGAGGATCAGGATGATAGTAATTGACTGAAACAGGACATCGATAATCAGAATGGACAGAGGATCAGGATGATAGTAATTGACCGAAACAGGACATCGATAATTAGAATGGACAGAGGATCAGGATGATAGTAATTGACTGAAACAGGACATAGATAATTAGAATGGACAGAGGATCAGGATGATAGTAATTGACTGAAACAGGACATAGATAATTAGAATGGTCAGAGGATCAGGATGATAGTAATTGACTGAAACAGGACTTAGATAATCAGAATGGACAGAGGATCAGGATGATAGTAATTGACTGAAACAGGACATAGATAATTAGAATGGAAAGAGGATCAGGATGGTAGTAATTGACTGAAACAGGACATAGATAATTAGAATGGTCAGAGGATCAGGATGACAGTAATTGACTGAAACAGGAAATAGATAATCAGAATGGACAGAGGATCAGGATGATAGTAATTGACTGAAACTGGAAATAGATAATTAAAATGGACAGAGGATTAGGATGATACTAAGTGACTGAAACAGGACATAGATAATTAGAATAGACAGAGGATCAGGATGATAGTAATTGACTGAAACAGGACATAGATAATCAGAATGGACAGAGGATTAGGATGATACTAAGTGACTGAAACAGGACATATATAATTAGAATGACAGAGGATCAGGATGATAGTAATTGACTGAAACAGGACATGGATAATTTGAATGGTCAGAGGATCAGGATGATAGTAATTGACTGAAATAGGACATAGATAATCAGAATGGACAGAGGATCAGGATGATAGTAATTGACTGAAATAGGACATAGATAATCAGAATGGACAGAGGATCAGGATGATAGTAATTGTCTGAAGCAGGACATAAATAATTAGAAAGCACAGAGGATCAGGATGATAGTAATTGACTGAAACAGGACATAGATAATTAGAATGGACAGAGGATCAGGATGATAGTAATTGACTGAAACAGGACATAGATAATTAGAATGGACAGAGGATCAGGATGATAGTAATTGACTGAAACAGGACATAAATAATTAGAAAGCACAGAGGATCAGGATGATAGTAATTGACTGAAACAGGAAATAGATAATAAGAATGGACAGAGGATCAGGATGATAGTAATTGACTGAAACAGGACATAGATAATCAGAATGGACAGAGGATCAGGATGATAGTCATTGACTTAAACAGGACATAGATAATTAGAATGGACAGAGGATCAGGATGATAGTAATTGACTGAAACAGGACATGGATATTTTGAATGGTCAGAGGATCAGGATGATAGTAATTGACTGAAATAGGACATTGATAATCAGAATGGACAGAGGATCAGGATGATAGTAATTGTCTGAAACAGGACATAGATAATCAGAATGGACAGAGGATCAGGATGATAGTAATTGTCTGAAGCAGGACATAAATAATTAGAAAGCACAGAGGATCAGGATGATAGTAATTGACTGAAACAGGACATAGATAATTAGAATGGACAGAGGATCAGGATGATAGTAATTGACTGAAACAGGACATAGATAATTAGAATGGACAGAGGATCAGGATGATAGTCATTGACTTAAACAGGACATAGATAATTAGAATGGACAGAGGATCAGGATGATAGTAATTGTCTGAAACAGGACATGGATAATTTGAATGGTCAGAGGATCAGGATGATAGTAATTGACTGAAACAGGACATAGATAATTAGAATGAACAGAGGATCAGGATGATAGTCATTGACTTAAACAGGACATAGATAATTAGAATGGACAGAGGATCAGGATGATAGTAATTGTCTGAAACAGGACATAGATAATTAGAATGGACAGAGGATCAGGATGATAGTAATTGACTGAAATAGGACATAGATAATCAGAATGGACAGAGGATCAGGATGATAGTAATTGTCTGAAGCAGGACATCGATAATTAGAATGGACAGAGGATCAGGATGATAGTAATTGACTGAAACAGGACATGGATAATTAGAATGGACAGAGGATCAGGATGATAGTAATTGACTGAAACAGGACATAGATAATTAGAATGGACAGAGGATCAGGATGGTAGTAATTGACTGAAACAGGGCATCGATAATTAGAATGGACAGAGGATCAGGATGATAGTAATTGACTGAAACAGGACATAGATAATTAGAATGGACAGAGGATCAGGATGGTAGTAATTGACTGAAACAGGACATAGATAATTAGAATGGACAGAGGATCAGGATGATAGTAATTGACTGAAACAGGACATAGATAATTAGAATGGACAGAGGATCAGGATGGTAGTAATTGACTGAAACAGGGCATCGATAATTAGAATGGACAGAGGATCAGGATGATAGTAATTGACTGAAACAGGACATAGATAATTAGAATGGACAGAGGATCAGGATGGTAGTAATTGACTGAAACAGGACATAGATAATTAGAATGGACAGAGGATCAGGATGATAGTAATTGACTGAAACAGGACATAGATAATTAGAATGGACAGAGGATCAGGATGGTAGTAATTGACTGAAACAGGACATAGATAATTAGAATGGACAGAGGATCAGGATGATAGTAATTGACTGAAACAGGACATAGATAATTAGAATGGACAGAGGATCAGGATGGTAGTAATTGACTGAAACAGGGCATCGATAATTAGAATGGACAGAGGATCAGGATGATAGTAATTGACTGAAACAGGACATAGATAATTAGAATGGACAGAGGATCAGGATGGTAGTAATTAACTGAAACAGGACACAGATAATTAGAATGGACAGAGGATCAGGATGATAGTAATTGACTGAAACAGGACATAGATAATTAGAATGGACAGAGGATCAGGATGATAGTAATTGACTGAAACAGGACATAGATAATTAGAATGGACAGAGGATCAGGATGATAGTAATTGACTGAAACAGGACATAGATAATTAGAATGTTCAGAGGATCAGGATGACAGTAATTGACTGAAACAGGACATAGATAATTAGAATAGACAGAGGGTCGGGATGATAGTAATTGACTGAAAAAGGACATAGATAATTAGAATAGACAGAGGATCAGGATGACAGCAATTGACTGAAACAGGAAATAGATAATCAGAATGGACAGAGGATCAGGATGATAGTAATTGACAGAAACAGGACATAGATAATTAGAATAGACAGAGGATCAGGATGATAGTAATTGACTGAAAAAGGACATAGATAATTAGAATAGACAGAGGATCAGGATGACAGCAATTGACTGAAACAGGAAATAGATAATCAGAATGGACAGAGGATACGGATGATAGTAGTTGACAGAAACAGGACATAGATAATTAGAATAGACAGAGGATCAGGATGATAGTAATTGACTGAAAAAGGACATAGATAATTAGAATAGACAGAGGATCAGGATGACAGCAATTGACTGAAACAGGAAATAGATAATCAGAATGGACAGAGGATCAGGATGATAGTAATTGACTGAAACAGGACATAGATAATGAGAATGGACAGAGGATCAGGATGATAGTAATTGACTGAAACAGGACATAGATAATCAGAATGGACAGAGGATCAGGATGATAGTAATTGACTGAAACAGGGCATAGATAATCAGAATGGACAGAGGATCAGGATGATAGTAATTGACTGAAATAGGACATTGATAATCAGAATGGACAGAGGATCAGGATGATAGTAATTGTCTGAAACAGGACATAGATAATGAGAATGGACAGAGGATCAGGATGATAGTAATTGACTGAAACAGGACATAGATAATCAGAATGGACAGAGGATCAGGATGATAGTAATTGACTGTAACAGGACTCAGATAATCAGAATGGACAGAGGATCAGGATGATAGTAATTGACTGAAACAGGACGTAGATAGTTAGAATAGACAGAGGATCAGGATGATAGTAATTGACTGAAACAGGACATAGATAATGAGAATGGACAGAGGATCAGGATGATAGTAATTGACTGAAACAGGACATAGATAATCAGAATGGACAGAGGATCAGGATGATAGTAATTGACTGTAACAGGACTTAGATAATCAGAATGGACAGAGGATCAGGATGATAGTAATTGAATGAAGCAGGGCATAGATAATCAGAATGGACAGAGGATCAGGATGATAGTAATTGTCTGAAGCAGGGCATAAATAATTAGAAAGCACAGAGGATCAGGATGATAGTAATTGACTGACACAGGACATAGATAATTAGAATGGACAGAGGATCAGGATGAAAGTAATTGACTGAAACAGGACATCGATAATCAGAATGGACAGAGGATCAGGATGATAGTAATTGACTGAAACAGGACATCGATAATTAGAATGGCCAGAGGATCAGGATGATAGTAATTGACTGAAACAGGACAGAGATAATTAGAATGGACAGAGGATCAGGATGACAGTAATTGACTGAAACAGGACATAGATAATTAGAATGGACAGAGGATCAGGATGATAGTAATTGACTGAAACAGGACATAGATAATTAGAATGGACAGAGGATCAGTATGATAGTAATTGACTGAAACAGGACATAGATAATTAGAATGGACAGAGGATCAGGATGATAGTAATTGACTGAAACAGGACATAGATAATTAGAATGGACAGAGGATCAGGATGATAGTAATTGACTGAAACAGGACATAGATAATTAGAATGTTCAGAGGATCAGGATGACAGTAATTGACTGAAACAGGACATAGATAATTAGAATAGACAGAGGATCAGGATGACAGCAATTGACTGAAACAGGAAATAGATAATCAGAATGGACAGAGGATCAGGATGATAGTAATTGACAGAAACAGGACATAGATAATTAGAATAGACAGAGGATCAGGATGATAGTAATTGACTGAAAAAGGACATAGATAATTAGAATAGACAGAGGATCAGGATGACAGCAATTGACTCAAACAGGAAATAGATAATCAGAATGGACAGAGGATCAGGATGATAGTAATTGACAGAAACAGGACATAGATAATTACAATAGACAGAGGATCAGGATGATAGTAATTGACTGAAAAAGGACATAGATAATTAGAATAGACAGAGGATCAGGATGACAGCAATTGACTGAAACAGGAAATAGATAATCAGAATGGACAGAGGATCAGGATGATAGTAATTGACTGAAACAGGACATAGATAATGAGAATGGACAGAGGATCAGGATGATAGTAATTGACTGAAACAGGACATAGATAATCAGAATGGACAGAGGATCAGCATGATAGTAATTGACTGAAACAGGGCATAGATAATCAGAATGGACAGAGGATCAGGATGATAGTAATTGACTGAAATAGGACATTGATAATCAGAATGGACAGAGGATCAGGATGATAGTAATTGTCTGAAACAGGACATAGATAATGAGAATGGAAAGAGGATCAGGATGATAGTAATTGACTGAAACAGGACATAGATAATCAGAATGGACAGAGGATCAGGATGATAGTAATTGACTGTAACAGGACTTAGATAATCAGAATGGACAGAGGATCAGGAATATAGTAATTGACTGAAACAGGACGTAGATAGTTAGAATAGACAGAGGATCAGGATGACAGTAATTGACTGAAACAGGACATAGATAATGAGAATGGACAGAGGATCAGGATGATAGTAATTGACTGAAACAGGACATAGATAATCAGAATGGACAGAGGATCAGGATGATAGTAATTGACTGTAACAGGACTTAGATAATCAGAATGGACAGAGGATCAGGATGATAGTAATTGACTGAAATAGGACGTAGATAGTTAGAATAGACAGAGGATCAGGATGACAGTAATTGACTGAAACAGGACATAGATAATTAGAATGGACAGAGGATCAGGATGATAGTAATTGACTGAAACAGGACGTAGATAGTTAGAATAGACAGAGGATCAGGATGACAGTAATTGACTGAAACAGGACATAGATAATTAGAATGGACAGAGGATCAGGATGATAGTAATTGACTGAAACAGGACGTAGATAGTTAGAATAGACAGAGGATCAGGATGACAGTAATTGACTGAAACAGGACATAGATAATTAGAATGGACAGAGGATCAGGATGATAGTAATTGACTGAAACAGGGCATAGATAATCAGAATGGACAGAGGATCAGGATGATAGTAATTGACTGAAACAGTACATAGATAATTAGAATGGACAGAGGATCAGGATGATAGTAATTGACTGAAACAGGACATAGATAATCAGAATGGACAGAGGGTCAGGATGATAGTAATTGACTGAAACAGGTCATAGATAATTAGAATGGACAGAGGATCAGGATGATAGTAATTGACTGAAACAGGACATAGATAATCAGAATGGACAGAGGATCAGGATGATAGTAATTGACTGAAACAGGTCATAGATAATTAGAATGGACAGAGGATCAGGATGATAGTAATTGACTGAAACAGGACATAGATAATTACAATAGACAGAGGATCAGGATGATAGTAATTGACTGAAAAAGGACATAGATAATTAGAATAGACAGAGGATCAGGATGATAGTAATTGACTTAAACAGGACATAGATAATTACAATAGACAGAGGATCAGGATGATAGTAATTGACTGAAAAAGGACATAGATAATTAGAATAGACAGAGGATCAGGATGAAAGTAATTGACTGAAACAGGACATCGATAATCAGAATGGACAGAGGATCAGGATGATAGTAACTGACTGAAACAGGACATAGATAATTAGAATGGACAGAGGATCAGGATGAAAGTAATTGACTGAAACAGGACATCGATAATCAGAATGGACAGAGGATCAGGATGATAGTAATTGACTGAAACACGACATCGATAATTAGAATGGACAGAGGATCAGGATGATAGTCATTGACTGAAACAGGACATAGATAATTAGAATGGACAGAGGATCAGGATGATAGTAATTGACTGAAACAGGACATAGATAATTAGAATGGACAGAGGATCAGGATGATAGTAATTGACTGAAACAGGACATAGATAATTATAATGGACAGAGGATCAGGATGATAGTAATTGACTGAAACAGGACATAGATAATTAGAATGGACAGAGGATCAGGATGATAGTAATTGACTGAAACAGGACATAGATAATTAGAATAGACAGAGGATCAGGATGATAGTAATTGACTGAAACAGGGCATAGATAATCAGAACGGACAGAGGATCAGGATGATAGTAGTTGACTGAAACAGGACATAGCTAATCAGAATGGACAGAGAATCAGGATGATAGTAATTGACTGAAACAGGACATAGATAATGAGAATAGACAGAGGATCAGGATGACAGTAATTGACTGAAACAGGAAATAGATAATCAGAATGGACAGAGGATCAGGATGACAGTAATTGACTGAAACAGGAAATAGATAATCAGAATGGACAGAGGATCAGGATGATAGTAATTGACTGAAACAGGACATATCTAATCAGAATGGACAGAGAATCAGGATGATAGTAATTGACTGAAACAGGACATAGATAATGAGAATAGACAGAGGATCAGGATGATAGTAATTGACTGAAACAGGAAATAGATAATCAGAATGGACAGAGGATCAGGATGATAGTAATTGACTGAAACAGGAAATAGATAATCAGAATGGACAGAGGATCAGGTTGATAGTAATTGACTGAAACAGGGCATAGATAATCAGAACGGTCAGAGGATCAGGATGATAGTAATTGACTGAAACAGGACATAGATAATCAGAACGGACAGAGGATCAGGATGATAGTAATTGACTGAAACAGGACATAGATAATCAGAACGGACAGAGGATCAGGATGATAGTAATTGACTGAAACAGGGCATAGATAATCAGAACGGACAGAGGATCAGGATGATAGTAATTGACTGCAACAGGGCATAGATAATTAGAATGGACAGAGGATCAGGATGATAGTAATTGACTGAAACAGGACATAGATAATCAGAACGGACAGAGGATCAGGATGATAGTAATTGACTGAAACAGGACATAGATAATCAGAACGGTCAGAGGATCAGGATGATAGTAATTGACTGAAACAGGAAATAGATAATCAGAATGGACAGAGGATCAGGATGATAGTAATTGACTGAAACAGGACATAGATAATCAGAACGGACAGAGGATCAGGATGATAGTAATTGACTGAAACAGGACATAGATAATGAGAATAGACAGAGGATCAGGATGACAGTAATTGACTGAAACAGGAAATAGATAATCAGAATGCACAGAGGATCAGGATGATAGTAATTGACTGAAACAGGACATAGATAATCAGAATAAACAGAGGATCAGGATGATAGTAATTGACTGTAACAGGACTTAGATAATCAGAATGGACAGAGGATCAGGATGATAGTAATTGACTGAAACAGGACATAGATAATTAGAATGGACAGAGGATCAGGATGATAGTAATTGACTGAAACAGGACATAGATAATCAGAATGGACAGAGGATCAGGATGATAGTAATTGACTGTAACAGGACTTAGATAATCAGAATGGACAGAGGATCAGGATGATAGTAATTGACTGAAACAGGACATAGATAGTTAGAATAGACAGAGGATCAGGATGACAGTAATTGACTGAAACAGGAAATAGATAATCAGAATGGACAGAGGATCAGGATGATAGTAATTGACTGAAACAGGACATAGATAATCAGAATGGACAGAGGATCAGGATGATAGTAATTGACTGAAACAGGACATAGATAATCAGAATGGACAGAGGATCAGGATGACAGGAATTGACTGAAACAGGAAATAGATAATCAGAATGGACAGAGGATCAGGATGATAGTAATTGACTGAAACAGGAAATAGATAATCAGAATGGACAGAGGATCAGGATGACAGTAATTGACTGAAACAGGAAATAGATAATCAGAATGGACAGAGGATCAGGATGATAGTAATTGACTGAAACAGGGCATAGATAATCAGAACGGACAGAGGATCAGGATGATAGTAATTGACTGAAACAGGACATAGATAATTAGAATGGACAGAGGATCAGGATGATAGTAATTGACTGAAACAGGAAATAGATAATCAGAATGGACAGAGGATCAGGATGACAGTAATTGACTGAAACAGGAAATATATAATCAGAATGGACAGAGGATCAGGATGATAGTAATTGACTGAAACAGGGCATAGATAATCAGAACGGACAGAGGATCAGGATGATAGTAATTGACTGAAACAGGACATAGATAATCAGAATGGACAGAGGATCAGGATGACAGTAATTGACTGAAACAGGACATAGATAATTAGAATGGACAGAGGATCAGGATGATAGTAATTGACTGAAACAGGACATAGATAATCAGAATGGACAGAGGATCAGGATGACAGTAATTGACTGAAACAGGACATAGATAATTAGAATGTTGAGAGGATCAGGATGATAGTAATTGACTGAAACAGGACATAGATAATTAGAATGGACAGAGGATCAGGATGATAGTAATTGACTGAAACAGGACATAGATAATCAGAATGGACAGAGGATCAGGATGACAGTAATTGACTGAAACAGGACATAGATAATCAGAATGGACAGAGAGTCAGGATGATAGTAATTGACTGAAACAGGACATAGATAATTAGAATGGACAGAGAATCAGGATGATAGTAATTGACTGAAACAGGACATGGATAATTTGAATGGTCAGAGGATCAGGATGATAGTAATTGACTGAAACAGGACATAGATAATTTGAATGGTCAGAGGATCAGGATGATAGTAATTGACTGAAATAGGACATAGATAATCAGAATGGACAGAGGATCAGGATGATAGTAATTGTCTGAAGCAGGACATAAATAATTAGAATGGACAGAGGATCAGGATGAAAGTAATTGACTGAAACAGGACATAGATAATTAGAATGGACAGAGGATCAGGATGATAGTCATTGACTGAAACAGGACATAGATAATTAGAATGGACAGAGGATCAGGATGAAAGTAATTGACTGAAACAGGACATAGATAATTAGAATGGACAGAGGATCAGGATGATAGTAATTGACTGAAACAGGACATGGATAATTTGAATGGTCAGAGGATCAGGATGATAGTAATTGACTGAAATAGGACATAGATAATCAGAATGGACAGAGGATCAGGATGATAGTAATTGTCTGAAGCAGGACATAAATAATTAGAAAGCACAGAGGATCAGGATGATAGTAATTGACTGAAACAGGACATAGATAATTAGAATGGACAGAGGATCAGGATGATAGTACTTGACTGAAACAGGACATAGGTAATCAGAATGGACAGAGGATCAGGATGATAGTAATTGACTGAAACAGGACATAGATAATTAGAATGGAGAGCGGATCAGGATGATAGTAATTGACTGAAACAGGACATAGATAATCAGAACGGACAGAGGATCAGGATGATAGTAATTGACTGAAACAGGACATAGATAATTAGAATGGACAGAGGATCAGGATGATAGCAATTGACTGAAACAGGACATAGATAATTTGAATGGACAGAGGATCAGGATGATAGTAATTGACTGAAACAGGACATAGATGATCAGAATGGACAGAGGATCAGGATGATAGTAATTGACTGAAACAGGACATAGATAATTAGAATGGAAAGAGGATCAGGATGATAGTAATTGAATTTAATAGGATATAGATAATCAGAATGGACATAGGATCAGGATGATACTAATTGACTGAAACAGGAAATAGACAATTAGAATGGACAGAGGATCAGGTTGATAGTAATTGACTGAAACAGGACAGAGATAATTAGAATGGACAGAGGATCAGGATGATAGTAATTGAATGAAATAGGATATAGATAATCAGAATGGACATAGGATCAGGATGATAGTAATTGACTGAAACAGGACAGAGATAATTAGAATGGACAGAGGATCAGGATGATAGTAATTGACTGAAACAGGACAGAGATAATTAGAATGGTCATAGGATCAGGATGATAGTAATTGAATTTAATAGGATATAGATAATCAGAATGGACATAGGATCAGGATGATGCGAATTGACTGAAACAGGAAATAGACAATTAGAATGGACAGAGGATCAGGTTGATAGTAATTGACTTAAACAGGACAGAGATAATTAGAATGGACAGAGGATCAGGATGATAGTAATTGAATGAAATAGGATATAGATAATCAGAATGGACATAGGATCAGGATGATAGTAATTGACTGAAACAGGACAGAGATAATTAGAATGGACAGAGGATCAGGATGATAGTAATTGAATGAAATAGGATATAGATAATCAGAATGGACATAGGATCAGGATGATAGTAATTGACTGAAACAGGACATAGATAATTAGAATAGACAGAGGATCAGGATGATAGTAATTGACTGAAACAGGACATAGATAATCAGAACGGACAGAGGATCAGGATGATAGTAATTGACTGAAACAGGACATAGATAATTAGAATGGACAGAGGATCAGGATGATAGTAATTGACTGAAACAGGACATAGATAATTAGAATGGACAGAGGATCAGGATGGTAGTAATTGACTGAAACAGGACATAGATAATCAGAACGGACAGAGGATCAGGATGATAGTAATTGACTGAAACAGGGCATAGATAATCAGAACGGACAGAGGATCAGGATGATAGTAATTGACTGAAACAGGGCATAGATAATTAGAATGGACAGAGGATCAGGATGATAGTAATTGACTGAAACAGGACATAGATAATCAGAACGGACAGAGGATCAGGATGATAGTAATTGACTGAAACAGGACATAGATAATCAGAACGGTCAGAGGATCAGGATGATAGTAATTGACTGAAACAGGAAATAGATAATCAGAATGGACAGAGGATCAGGATGATAGTAATTGACTGAAACAGGACATAGATAATCAGAACGGACAGAGGATCAGGATGATAGTAATTGACTGAAACAGGACATAGCTAATCAGAATGGACAGAGAATCAGGATGATAGTAATTGACTGAAACAGGAAATAGATAATCAGAACGGACAGAGGATCAGGATGATAGTAATTGACTGAAACAGGACATAGCCACTCAGAATGGACAGAGAATCAGGATGATAGTAATTGACTGAAACAGGACATAGATAATGAGAATAGACAGAGGATCAGGATGACAGTAATTGACTGAAACAGGAAATAGATAATCAGAATGGACAGAGGATCAGGATGATAGTAATTGACTGAAACAGGACATAGATAATCAGAATGGACAGAGGATCAGGATGATAGTAATTGACTGTAACAGGACTTAGATAATCAGAATGGACAGAGGATCAGGATGATAGTAATTGACTGAAACAGGAAATAGATAATTAGAATGGACAGAGGATCAGGATGATAGTAATTGACTGAAACAGGACATAGATAATCAGAATGGACAGAGGATCAGGATGATAGTAATTGACTGTAACAGGACTTAGATAATCAGAATGGACAGAGGATCAGGATGATAGTAATTGACTGAAACAGGACATAGATAGTTAGAATAGACAGAGGATCAGGATGACAGTAATTGACTGAAACAGGAAATAGATAATCAGAATGGACAGAGGATCAGGATGATAGTAATTGACTGAAACAGGACATAGATAATCAGAATGGACAGAGGATCAGGATGATAGTAATTGACTGAAACAGGACATAGATAATCAGAATGGACAGAGGATCAGGATGACAGGAATTGACTGAAACAGGAAATAGATAATGAGAATGGACAGAGGATCAGGATGACAGTAATTGACTGAAACAGGAAATAGATAATCAGAATGGACAGAGGATCAGGATGATAGTAATTGACTGAAACAGGACATAGATAATCAGAATGGACAGAGGATCAGGATGATAGTAATTGACTGAAACAGGACATAGATAATCAGAATGGACAGAGGATCAGGATGACAGGAATTGACTGAAACAGGAAATAGATAATCAGAATGGACAGAGGATCAGGATGATAGTAATTGACTGAAACAGGAAATAGATAATCAGAATGGACAGAGGATCAGGATGACAGTAATTGACTGAAACAGGAAATAGATAATCAGAATGGACAGAGGATCAGGATGATAGTAATTGACTGAAACAGGACATAGATAATCAGAATGGACAGAGGATCAGGATGACAGTAATTGACTGAAACAGGACATAGATAATTAGAATGGACAGAGGATCAGGATGATAGTAATTGACTGAAACAGGACATAGATAATCAGAATGGACAGAGGATCAGGATGACAGTAATTGACTGAAACAGGACATAGATAATTAGAATGTTGAGAGGATCAGGATGATAGTAATTGACTGAAACAGGACATAGATAATTAGAATGGACAGAGGATCAGGATGATAGTAATTGACTGAAACAGGACATAGATAATCAGAATGGACAGAGGATCAGGATGACAGTAATTGACTGAAACAGGACATAGATAATCAGAATGGACAGAGAGTCAGGATGATAGTAATTGACTGAAACAGGACATAGATAATTAGAATGGACAGAGAATCAGGATGATAGTAATTGACTGAAACAGGACATGGATAATTTGAATGGTCAGAGGATCAGGATGATAGTAATTGACTGAAATAGGACATAGATAATTAGAATGGACAGAGGATCAGGATGATAGTCATTGACTGAAACAGGACATAGATAATTAGAATGGAAGAGGATCAGGATGAAAGTAATTGACTGAAACAGGACATAGATAATTAGAATGGACAGAGAATCAGGATGATAGTAATTGACTGAAACAGGACATGGATAATTTGAATGGTCAGAGGATCAGGATGATAGTAATTGACTGAAATAGGACATAGATAATCAGAATGGACAGAGGATCAGGATGATAGTAATTGTCTGAAGCAGGACATAAATAATTAGAATGGACAGAGGATCAGGATGATAGTAATTGACTGAAACAGGACATAGATAATCAGAATGGACAGAGGATCAGGATGATAGTAATTGACTGAAACAGGACATAGATAATTAGAATGGACAGAGGATCAGGATGATAGTAATTGACTGAAACAGGACATAGATAATCAGAATGGACAGAGGATCAGGATGATAGTAATTGACTGAAACAGGACATAGATAATTAGAATGGAGAGCGGATCAGGATGATAGTAATTGACTGAAACAGGACATCGATAATCAGAACGGACAGAGGATCAGGATGATAGTAATTGACTGAAACAGGACATAGATAATTAGAATGGACAGAGGATCAGGATGATAGCAATTGACTGAAACAGGACATAGATAATTTGAATGGACAGAGGATCAGGATGATAGTAATTGACTGAAACAGGACATAGATGATCAGAATGGACAGAGGATCAGGATGATAGTAATTGACTGAAACAGGACATAGATAATTAGAATGGAAAGAGGATCAGGATGATAGTAATTGAATTTAATAGGATATAGATAATCAGAATGGACATAGGATCAGGATGATACTAATTGACTGAAACAGGAAATAGACAATTAGAATGGACAGAGGATCAGGTTGATAGTAATTGACTGAAACAGGACAGAGATAATTAGAATGGACAGAGGATCAGGATGATAGTAATTGAATGAAATAGGATATAGATAATCAGAATGGACATAGGATCAGGATGATAGTAATTGACTGAAACAGGACAGAGATAATTAGAATGGACAGAGGATCAGGATGATACTAATTGACTGAAACAGGAAATAGACAATCAGAATGGTCATAGGATCAGGATGATAGTAATTGAATTTAATAGGATATAGATAATCAGAATGGACATAGGATCAGGATGATGCTAATTGACTGAAACAGGAAATAGACAATTAGAATGGACAGAGGATCAGGTTGATAGTAATTGACTGAAACAGGACAGAGATAATTAGAATGGACAGAGGATCAGGATGATAGTAATTGAATGAAATAGGATATAGATAATCAGAATGGACATAGGATCAGGATGATAGTAATTGACTGAAACAGGACAGAGATAATTAGAATGGACAGAGGATCAGGATGATAGTAATTGAATGAAATTGGATATAGATAATCAGAATGGACATAGGATCAGGATGATAGTAATTGACTGAAACAGGACATAGATAATTAGAATAGAAAGAGGATCAGGATGATAGTAATTGACTGAAACAGGACATAGATAATCAGAATGGACAGAGGATCAGGATGATAGTAAAGGTCTGAAACAGGACATAGATAATTAGAATGGACAGAGGATCTGGATGATAGTAATTGACTGAAACAGGACATAGATAAATAGAATGGACAGAGGATCAGGATGATAGTAATTGACTGAAACAGGACATAGATAATCAGAATGGACAGAGGATCAGGATGATAGTAATTGACTGAAACAGGACATAGATAATTAGAATGGACAGAGGATCAGGATGATAGTAATTGACTGAAACAGAACATAGATAATTAGAATAGACAGAGGATCAGGATGATAGTAATTGACTGAAACAGGACATAGATAATTAGAATGGACAGAGGATCAGGATGATAGTAATTGACTGAAACAGGACATAGATAATTAGAATGTACAGAGGATCAGGATGATAGTAATTGACTGAAACAGGACATAGATAATTAGAATAGACAGAGGATCAGGATGATAGTCATTGACTGAAACAGGACATAGATAATTAGAATAGACAGAGGATCAGGATGATAGTAATTGACTGAAACAGGACATAGATAATTAGAATGGACAGAGGATCAGGATGATAGTAATTGACTGAAACAGGACATTAATAATCAGAATAGACTGAGGATCAGGATGATAGTAATTGACTGAAACAGGACATTAATAATCAGAATAGACTGAGGATCAGGATGATAGTAATGGACTGAAACAGGACATAGATAATCAGAATGGACAGAGGATCAGGATGATACTAAGTGACTGAAACAGGACATAGATAATTAGAATGGACTGAGGATCAGGATGATAGTAATTGACTGAAACAGGACATGGATAATTTGAATGGACAGAGGGTCAGGATGATACTAAGTGACTGAAACAGGACATAGATAATTAGAATGGACTGAGGATCAGGATGATAGTAATTGACTGAAACAGGACATGGATAATTTGAATGGTCAGAGGATCAGGATGATAGTAATTGACTGAAATAGGACAGATATAATCAGAATGGACAGAGGATCAGGATGATAGTAATTGACTGAAACAGGACATATATAATTAGAAAGCACAGAGGATCAGGATGATAGTAATTGACTGAAACAGGACATAGATAATTAGAATGGACAGAGGATCAGGATGATAGTAATTGACTGAAACAGGACATAGATAATTAGAATGGACAGAGGATCAGGATGATAGTAATTGACTGAAATAGGACAGAGATAATCAGAATGGACAGAGGATCAGGATGATAGTAATTGACTGAAACAGGACATATATAATTAGAAAGCACAGAGGATCAGGATGATAGTAATTGACTGAAACAGGACATAGATAATTAGAATGGACAGAGGATCAGGATGATAGTAATTGACTGAAACAGGACATAGATAGTTAGAATGGACAGAGGATCAGGATGATAGTAATTGACTGAAACAGGACATAGATAATCAGAATGGACAGAGGATCAGGATGACAGGAATTGACTGAAACAGGAAATAGATAATCAGAATGGACAGAGGATCAGGATGACAGTAATTGACTGAAACAGGAAATAGATAATCAGAATGGACAGAGGATCAGGATGATAGTAATTGACTGAAACAGGACATAGATAATCAGAATGGACAGAGGATCAGGATGATAGTAATTGACTGAAACAGGACATAGATAATCAGAATGGACAGAGGATCAGGATGACAGGAATTGACTGAAACAGGAAATAGATAATCAGAATGGACAGAGGATCAGGATGATAGTAATTGACTGAAACAGGAAATAGATAATCAGAATGGACAGAGGATCAGGATGACAGTAATTGACTGAAACAGGAAATAGATAATCAGAATGGACAGAGGATCAGGATGATAGTAATTGACTGAAACAGGACATAGATAATCAGAATGGACAGAGGATCAGGATGACAGTAATTGACTGAAACAGGACATAGATAATTAGAATGGACAGAGGATCAGGATGATAGTAATTGACTGAAACAGGACATAGATAATCAGAATGGACAGAGGATCAGGATGACAGTAATTGACTGAAACAGGACATAGATAATTAGAATGTTGAGAGGATCAGGATGATAGTAATTGACTGAAACAGGACATAGATAATTAGAATGGACAGAGGATCAGGATGATAGTAATTGACTGAAACAGGACATAGATAATCAGAATGGACAGAGGATCAGGATGACAGTAATTGACTGAAACAGGACATAGATAATCAGAATGGACAGAGAGTCAGGATGATAGTAATTGACTGAAACAGGACATAGATAATTAGAATGGACAGAGAATCAGGATGATAGTAATTGACTGAAACAGGACATGGATAATTTGAATGGTCAGAGGATCAGGATGATAGTAATTGACTGAAATAGGACATAGATAATTAGAATGGACAGAGGATCAGGATGATAGTCATTGACTGAAACAGGACATAGATAATTAGAATGGAAGAGGATCAGGATGAAAGTAATTGACTGAAACAGGACATAGATAATTAGAATGGACAGAGAATCAGGATGATAGTAATTGACTGAAACAGGACATGGATAATTTGAATGGTCAGAGGATCAGGATGATAGTAATTGACTGAAATAGGACATAGATAATCAGAATGGACAGAGGATCAGGATGATAGTAATTGTCTGAAGCAGGACATAAATAATTAGAATGGACAGAGGATCAGGATGATAGTAATTGACTGAAACAGGACATAGATAATCAGAATGGACAGAGGATCAGGATGATAGTAATTGACTGAAACAGGACATAGATAATTAGAATGGACAGAGGATCAGGATGATAGTAATTGACTGAAACAGGACATAGATAATCAGAATGGACAGAGGATCAGGATGATAGTAATTGACTGAAACAGGACATAGATAATTAGAATGGAGAGCGGATCAGGATGATAGTAATTGACTGAAACAGGACATCGATAATCAGAACGGACAGAGGATCAGGATGATAGTAATTGACTGAAACAGGACATAGATAATTAGAATGGACAGAGGATCAGGATGATAGCAATTGACTGAAACAGGACATAGATAATTTGAATGGACAGAGGATCAGGATGATAGTAATTGACTGAAACAGGACATAGATGATCAGAATGGACAGAGGATCAGGATGATAGTAATTGACTGAAACAGGACATAGATAATTAGAATGGAAAGAGGATCAGGATGATAGTAATTGAATTTAATAGGATATAGATAATCAGAATGGACATAGGATCAGGATGATACTAATTGACTGAAACAGGAAATAGACAATTAGAATGGACAGAGGATCAGGTTGATAGTAATTGACTGAAACAGGACAGAGATAATTAGAATGGACAGAGGATCAGGATGATAGTAATTGAATGAAATAGGATATAGATAATCAGAATGGACATAGGATCAGGATGATAGTAATTGACTGAAACAGGACAGAGATAATTAGAATGGACAGAGGATCAGGATGATACTAATTGACTGAAACAGGAAATAGACAATCAGAATGGTCATAGGATCAGGATGATAGTAATTGAATTTAATAGGATATAGATAATCAGAATGGACATAGGATCAGGATGATGCTAATTGACTGAAACAGGAAATAGACAATTAGAATGGACAGAGGATCAGGTTGATAGTAATTGACTGAAACAGGACAGAGATAATTAGAATGGACAGAGGATCAGGATGATAGTAATTGAATGAAATAGGATATAGATAATCAGAATGGACATAGGATCAGGATGATAGTAATTGACTGAAACAGGACAGAGATAATTAGAATGGACAGAGGATCAGGATGATAGTAATTGAATGAAATTGGATATAGATAATCAGAATGGACATAGGATCAGGATGATAGTAATTGACTGAAACAGGACATAGATAATTAGAATAGAAAGAGGATCAGGATGATAGTAATTGACTGAAACAGGACATAGATAATCAGAATGGACAGAGGATCAGGATGATAGTAAAGGTCTGAAACAGGACATAGATAATTAGAATGGACAGAGGATCTGGATGATAGTAATTGACTGAAACAGGACATAGATAAATAGAATGGACAGAGGATCAGGATGATAGTAATTGACTGAAACAGGACTTAGATAATCAGAATGGACAGAGGATCAGGATGATAGTAATTGACTGAAACAGGACATAGATAATTAGAATGGACAGAGGATCAGGATGATAGTAATTGACTGAAACAGAACATAGATAATTAGAATAGACAGAGGATCAGGATGATAGTAATTGACTGAAACAGGACATAGATAATTAGAATGGACAGAGGATCAGGATGATAGTAATTGACTGAAACAGGACATAGATAATTAGAATGTACAGAGGATCAGGATGATAGTAATTGACTGAAACAGGACATAGATAATTAGAATAGACAGAGGATCAGGATGATAGTCATTGACTGAAACAGGACATAGATAATTAGAATAGACAGAGGATCAGGATGATAGTAATTGACTGAAACAGGACATAGATAATTAGAATGGACAGAGGATCAGGATGATAGTAATTGACTGAAACAGGACATTAATAATCAGAATAGACTGAGGATCAGGATGATAGTAATTGACTGAAACAGGACATTAATAATCAGAATAGACTGAGGATCAGGATGATAGTAATGGACTGAAACAGGACATAGATAATCAGAATGGACAGAGGATCAGGATGATACTAAGTGACTGAAACAGGACATAGATAATTAGAATGGACTGAGGATCAGGATGATAGTAATTGACTGAAACAGGACATGGATAATTTGAATGGACAGAGGGTCAGGATGATACTAAGTGACTGAAACAGGACATAGATAATTAGAATGGACTGAGGATCAGGATGATAGTAATTGACTGAAACAGGACATGGATAATTTGAATGGTCAGAGGATCAGGATGATAGTAATTGACTGAAATAGGACAGAGATAATCAGAATGGACAGAGGATCAGGATGATAGTAATTGACTGAAACAGGACATATATAATTAGAAAGCACAGAGGATCAGGATGATAGTAATTGACTGAAACAGGACATAGATAATTAGAATGGACAGAGGATCAGGATGATAGTAATTGACTGAAACAGGACATAGATAATTAGAATGGACAGAGGATCAGGATGATAGTAATTGACTGAAATAGGACAGAGATAATCAGAATGGACAGAGGATCAGGATGATAGTAATTGACTGAAACAGGACATATATAATTAGAAAGCACAGAGGATCAGGATGATAGTAATTGACTGAAACAGGACATAGATAATTAGAATGGACAGAGGATCAGGATGATAGTAATTGACTGAAACAGGACATAGATAGTTAGAATGGACAGAGGATCAGGATGATAGTAATTGACTGAAACAGGACATAGATAGTTAGAATGGACAGAGGATCAGGATGATAGTAATCGACTGAAACAGGACATATATAATTAGAAAGCACAGAGGATCAGGATGATAGTAATTGACTGAAACAGGACATAGATAATTAGAATGGACAGAGGATCAGGATGATAGTAATTGACTGAAACAGGACATCGATAATTAGAAAGCACAGAGGATCAGGATGATAGTAATTGACTGAAACAGGACATAGATAATTAGAATGGACAGAGGATCAGGATGATAGTAATTGACTGAAACAGGACATAGATAATTAGAAAGCACAGAGGATCAGGATGATAGTAATTGACTGAAACAGGACATAGATAATTAGAATGGACAGAGGATCAGGATGATAGTAATTGACTGAAACAGGACATAGATAATTAGAATGGACAGAGGATCAGGATGATAGTAATTGACTGAAACAGGACATAGATAATTAGAATGGACAGAGGATCAGGATGATAGTAATTGACTGAAACAGGACATAGATAATTAGAATGGACAGAGAGTCAGGATGATAGTAATTGACTGAAACAGGACATAGATAGTTAGAATGGACAGAGGATCAGGATGATAGTAATTGACTGAAACAGGACATAGATAATTAGAATGGACAGAGAGTCAGGATGATAGTAATTGACTGAAACAGGACATAGATAATTAGAATGGACAGAGGATCAGGATGATAGTAATTGACTGAAACAGGACATAGATAATTAGAATGGACAGAGGATCAGGATGATAGTAATTGACTGAAACAGGACATAGATAATTAGAATGGACAGAGAGTCAGGATGATAGTAATTGACTGAAACAGGACATAGATAGTTAGAATGGACAGAGGATCAGGATGGTAGTCATTGACTGAAACAGGACATAGATAATTAGAATGGACAGTGAGTCAGGATGATAGTAATTGACTGAAACAGGACATAGATAATTAGAATGGACAGAGGATCAGGATGATAGTAATTGACTGAAACAGGACATAGATAGTTAGAATGGACAGAGGATCAGGATGATAGTAATTGACTGAAACAGGACATAGATAGTTAGAATGGACAGAGGATCAGGATGGTAGTCATTGACTGAAACAGGACATAGATAATTAGAATGGACAGAGGATCAGGATGATAGTAATTGACTGAAACAGGACATAGATAGTTAGAATGGACAGAGGATCAGGATGGTAGTCATTGACTGAAACAGGACACAGATAATTAGAATGGACAGAGGATCAGGATGGTAGTCATTGACTGAAACAGGACATAGATAATTAGAATGGACAGAGAGTCACGATGATAGTAATTGACTGAAACAGGACATAGATAATTAGAATGGACAGAGAGTCAGGATGATAGTAATTGACTGAAACAGGACATAGATAATTAGAATGGACAGAGGATCAGGATGATACTAATTGACTGAAACAGGACATAGATAATTAGAATGGACAGAGGATCAGGATGATAGTCATTGACTGAAACAGGACATAGATAGTTAGAATGGACAGAGGATCAGGATGATAGTAATTGACTGAAACAGGACATAGATAGTTAGAATGGACAGAGGATCAGGATGGTAGTCATTGACTGAAACAGGACACAGATAATTAGAATGGACAGAGGATCAGGATGATAGTCATTGACTGAAACAGGACATAGATAATTAGAATGTTCAGAGGATCAGGATGGTAGTCATTGACTGAAACAGGACATAGATAATTAGAATGGACAGAGAGTCATGATGATAGTAATTGACTGAAACAGGACATAGATAATTAGAATGGACAGAGGATCAGGATGATAGTAATTGACTGAAACAGGACATAGATAGTTAGAATGGACAGAGGATCAGGATGATAGTACTTGACTGAAACAGGACATAGATAATTAGAATGGACAGAGAGTCAGGATGATAGCAATTGACTGAAACAGGACACAGATAATTAGAATGGACAGAGGATCAGGATGGTAGTCATTGACTGAAACAGGACATAGATAATTAGAATGGACAGAGAGTCAGGATGATAGTAATTGACTGAAACAGGACATAGATAATTAGAATGGACAGAGGATCAGGATGATAGTAATTGACTGAAACAGGACATAGATAATTAGAATGGACAGAGGATCAGGATGATAGTAATTGACTGAAACAGGACATAGATAGTTAGAATGGACAGAGGATCAGGATGGTAGTCATTGACTGAAACAGGACACAGATAATTAGAATGGACAGAGGATCAGGATGATAGTAATTGACTGAAACAGGACATAGATAGTTAGAATGGACAGAGGATCAGGATGATAGTCATTGACTGAAACAGGACATAGATAATTAGAATGGACAGAGAGTCAGGATGATAGTAATTGACTGAAACAGGACATAGATAATTAGAATGGACAGAGGATCAGGATGATAGTAATTGACTGAAACAGGACATAGATAATTAGAATGGACAGAGGATCAGGATGATAGTCATTGACTGAAACAGGACATAGATAATTAGAATGGACAGAGAGTCAGGATGATAGTAATTGACTGAAACAGGACATAGATAATTAGAATGGACAGAGGATCAGGATGATAGTAATTGACTGAAACAGGACATAGATAATTAGAATGGACAGAGGATCAGGATGGTAGTCATTGACTGAAACAGGACATAGATAATTAGAATGGACAGAGAGTCAGGATGATAGTAATTGACTGAAACAGGACATAGATAATTAGAATGGACAGAGGATCAGGATGATAGTAATTGACTGAAACAGGACATAGATAATTAGAATGGACAGAGGATCAGGATGATAGTAATTGACTGAAACAGGACATAGATAATTAGAACGGACAGAGGATCAGGATGATAGTAATTGACTGAAACAGGACATAGATAATTAGAATGGACAGAGTATCAGGATGACAGTAATTGACTAAAACAGGACATAGATAATTAGAATAGACAGAGGATCAGGATGATAGTAATTGACTGAAACAGAACATAGATAATCAGAATGGACAGAGGATCAGGATGATAGTAATTGACTGAAACAGAACATAGATAATCAGAATGGACAGAGGATCAGGATGATAGTAATTGACTGAAATAGGACAGAGATAATCAGAATGGACAGAGGATCAGGATGATAGTAATTGACTGAAATAGGACAGAGATAATCAGAATAGACAGAGGATCAGGATGATAGTAATTGACTGAAATAGGACAGAGATAATCAGAATGGACAGAGGATCAGGATGACAGTAATTGACTAAAACAGGACATAGATAATTAGAATAGACAGAGGATCAGGATGATAGTAATTGACTGAAGCAGAACATAGATAATCAGAATGGACAGAGGATCAGGATGATAGTAATTGACTGAAACAGAACATAGATAATCAGAATGGACAGAGGATCAGGATGATAGTAATTGACTGAAACAGGACATAGATAATTAGAATGGACAGAGGATCAGGATGATAGTAATAGACTGAAATAGGACAGAGATAATCAGAATAGACAGAGGATCAGGATGATAGTAATTGACTGAAATAGGACAGAGATAATCAGAATAGACAGAGGATCAGGATGATAGTAATTGACTGAAATAGGACAGAGATAATCAGAATGGACAGAGGATCAGGATGACAGTAATTGACTAAAACAGGACATAGATAATTAGAATAGACAGAGGATCAGGATGATAGTAATTGACTGAAACAGAACATAGATAATCAGAATGGACAGAGGATCAGGATGATAGTAATTGACTGAAACAGAACATAGATAATCAGAATGGACAGAGGATCAGGATGATAGTAATTGACTGAAACAGGACATAGATAATTAGAATGGACAGAGGATCAGGATGATAGTAATTGACTGAAACAGGACATAGATAGTTAGAATGGACAGAGGATCAGGATGGTAGTCATTGACTGAAACAGGACATAGATAATTAGAATGGACAGCGGATCAGGATGATAGTAATTGACTGAAACAGGACATAGATAGTTAGAATGGACAGAGGATCAGGATGGTAGTCATTGACTGAAACAGGACATAGATAATTAGAATGGACAGAGAGTCAGGATGATAGTAATTGACTGAAACAGGACATAGATAATTAGAATAGACAGAGGATCAGGATTATAGTAATTGACTGAAACAGGACATAGATAATTAGAATGGACAGAGCATCAGGATGATAGTAATTGACTGAAACAGGACATAGATAATTAGAATGGACAGAGGATCAGGATGATAGTAATTGACTGAAACAGGACATAGATGATTAGAATGGACAGAGGATCAGGATGATAGTAATTGACTGAAACAGGACATAGATAATTAGAATGGACAGAGGATCAGGATGATAGTAATTGACTGAAACAGAACATAGATAATCAGAATGGACAGAGGATCAGGATGATAGTAATTGACTGAAACAGAACATAGATAATCAGAATGGACAGAGGATCAGAATGATAGTAATTGACTGAAACAGGACATAGATAATCAGAATGGCGTAGAGGGAGTGCAATGAAGATTCACCAGATGTGTTCCTGGGATCGCGGGACTGTCCTATGAAGAGAGAGTGGGGAAACTGGGCCTGTATTCTCTAGAGTTTCAAAGAACGAGAGGTGATCTCATTGAAACCTACATAATACTGAAACGGCTAGACCGGGTAGATGCTGGTGAGATGTTTCCTCTAGTTGGGGAGTCTAGAACCAGCTGACACAATTTTAAAATAATAGAGAAGCCAGTTAGGACAGAGATGAGGGGAAAGTTCTTTCCTCAGAGGGTTGTGATATTTGGAATTCTCTACCCTGGAGGGCTGTGGAAGCTCAGTCATTGTGTATGTTTAAAGTGGTGGTTGACAGTTTTCTAAATACCAGTGACATAAACGGATATGGGGATAGTGAGGGAAAAAGGCATTGAAGTGGATGATAAGCCATCATAATATTGAATGGTGGGCCAGGCTCGATGGGCTGAATGGCCTACTCCAGCTGCGATGTTCTGAAGCTGCTTACCTCTTTCAAACTCGAGGTAAGTTTAATCAGGCTGCTTTCGGAGGGTTCAGAATGTTTGCTGGTACACCTCTGGTACTATCTCGTATGTACCCAGGATAATAATTTTAGTCATCACAAAATCTGATGAATTTTCATCTGGCAACAGTGAATAAACCTCATGGGCTTTTCCTGTTATTTTATTTTGTAAAAACAGTGTCCATCTCTCTGCTGGCTATTTCAGCTGCTTTGCAAGTTTTACAATAGTGAAGAGAAATTCTGCCACATCCTCCTCATTGAACTTTCGCATGAACTCGGAGAACTTTAACAGATCAGCGCATGGCCCTGAGCTAGGGGCAGCTCCCTCACTAGCTGTGTCTTCACTGGGTGTATTGGGTCTTCCTCTAGTTGTTTGAGCTGCCTTAACTCCCTTTCCTCCTTCTGGAACACTCTTACTTTCTCCCTTTCACTCTGCTCTTTCTCGCTCTCTCTGGAATTCTAATTCTCGTCTCTTCTGTTATAGTTTTACGTTAGCTAACATTACTCTATCTGTTAGTGATTCTAACCCTGTGTGAGTCTTCAGCTTCAAGTGAAAAATGGTTGGACACAGGTCTTAGGATTTCAGGTTCTGAGCTTTTGGACGGAGAGTAATCCTTAACTGTCCAGCCACATTACTAAACTTTTCAACTGATAGGACTTTTGACCTGTCCCGAGTTACTTCACTGGGTATGTAACTCCTTTACAGCGAATGGAACTCCTTTATCCAAAAAGACAGGGAGACAGAAAGCTGGAAGCTCCAGGCTAGTTAGCTTTATATCTGTCTTGCAGAAAATGTGAGCAGTTATTATTAAAGACATAATAGATAAAATAAAGATAATCAGGCAGAGTCAACATGGTTTTCTCAAAAGGAAATCATGTTTAACAAAATTTATTCGACTTCTTTGAAGAAGTAGCATGTGCTGTGGAGAAAGGGAAACAGGTGGATGTACTGTACTTAGAGGTCCAGAATGCATTTGATAAGGTGTCACATCAAACGGTATTGCTCATGGAGTAGGGGGTAACATATTGGCATGGATAGAAGATTTCCTAGTTCACAGGAAACAGAAGGTAGGCATAAATAGGTCATTTTCTGGTTGGCAAGGTGAAATGAGTGGTGTGCCACAGGAATCAATATTGGGGCCTCAACATTTTACAATTTATAGAAATGACTTGGATGAATGGACCAAAGGTATAGTTGCTAAAATTGCTGATGACACAAAGTTAGGCAGTAAAGTAAGTTGTGAAGAGGACATCAGGAGGTTAAAAATGGAATATAGATAGGTGATGTCAGTGGGCAAAGATCTGGCAAATGGAGTACAATGTGGAAAAATGCGAAATTGTCTATTTTGGCACGAAGAATAAAAAGAATCATATTATCTAAATGGTGAGAGATTGCAGAGCTCTGAGATGTAGAGGGATCTGGGTGTTCTAGTGCATGAATCGCAAAATGTGAGTATGCAGGTACAGCACGTAATTAGGAAAGCTAATAAAATGTTATTGAATATCATGAGGGGAATTGAATACAAAAGAAGGAAGATTATGCTTCAGCTGTACAGGGCATTGATGAGACCACATCTGGAGTACTGTGTACAGTAGTGGTCTCCTTATTTAAGGAAGGATGTAAATGCATTGTAGCAGTTCAGAAAAGGTTTGCGAGAATAATACCTGGAATGGGTGGATTGTCTTATGAGGAAAGATTGGACAGGCTAGGCTTGTATCCACTGCAGTTTAGAAGAGTAAGAGGCGACTTGATTGGAACATATAAGATCATGAGGGGTCTTGACAGGGTGGGTGTGGAAAGGATGTTACCCCTTGTGGGAGAATCTAGAACTAGGGGTCACTATTTAAAAATAAAGGGTCGCCCATTGAAAACAGGAAAGCGGAGAATTGCTTTCTCTCAGAGGGTCGTGAGATTTTGGAACTCTCGTCCTCTAAAGGCAGTGGAAGCAGAGTCTTTAGGTATTTTAAGGCAGAGATAGATAGATTCTTGATAAACAACGGGTAAAATGTTATCGGAGTTAGGTGAGAATGTGAAGTCGAGGTTAAACTCGGATTAGCGATGATCTTATTGAATGACAAAGCAGGCTTGAGGGGCCGAGTGGCCTACTCCTGCTCTTAATTCGTATGTTCACGTGTTCGTTTGCTCTGGTTTTGCAAGGTGCTGGCTTTGAATGTGGATATTGTAGTGCTCCAGCAGTGAAAAACACAATAAAACTGCTTTGAAATTGTTTTCTCAGGATCAATTGCTTTTACCACTTCTCTGGCCACAGGCGAGGTACCAGAGGACTGGTGGACAGCGAATGTGGTACCATATTCAAGAAGGGTAGCAGGGATTTTAGTTTCGTTTAGTTTAGAGATACAGCACTGAAGCCCTTCGGCCCACCAAGTCTGTGCCGACCATCAACATCACATTTATATTAATCCTACACTAATTCCATATTCCTACCACATCCCCAACTGTCCCTATGTTCCCCTACCACCTACCTGTACTAGGGGCAATTGCTAATGGCCAACTTACCTATCAACCTGCAAGTCTTTGGCATGTGGGGGAAAACTGCAGCACCCGGAGGAAACCCACGCAGAAACAGGGAGAACTTGTAAACTCCACACAGGCAGTACCCAGAATTGAACCCGGGTCACTGGAGCTGTGAGGCTGCGGTGCAGAACACTGCGCCACTCTGCCACGTGTACCTGGTAAGTACAGGCCCGTGAGTGGTTGGGAAACTATTGGAAAAAAATCTGTGGGAGAGGATTCATCTCCACTTGGAGAGGCAGAGATCATTCAGGGATAGTTAGCATGGCTTTGTCGGGGGAGATAGCGTCTAACAAATTTGATTGAATTTTTGATGAAGTGACTAAATGTGTCGATGAGGGTAAAGCAGTTGATGAAGTCTACATGGACTTCAGTACGGCTTTTGATCAGGTCCCGCATGGGGCATTGGTTATGAATGTAAGAGCCCATGGGATCAAGGGTAATTTGGCAAATTGGATCCAAAATTGCCTTCGTGGCTGGAGGCAGAGGGTGATGGTTGAGGGCTGCTTTTACGAGTGGAAGCCTGTGACCAGTGGTGTACCACAGGGATTTGGTGCTGCGACCCTTGCTGTTTGTAGTATGCATTAATGATTTAGACGTGAATTTGGGAGGCATGATCAGTAAGTTCTCAGATGACACGAAAATTGGTGGTGATGTAAATAGTGAGGAAGAAAGCTTGAGATTACAGGACGATATAGATGGGCTGGTAAAATGGGCAAACAGTGGCAAATGGAATTTAATCCTGAGAAATGTGAGGTGATGCATTTTGGGAGGAATAACAAGGCAAGGGAATATAGAAGGGATGGTAGGACCCCAGGAAGTACCGAGGGTCAGAAGGACCATGGTGTACTTGTCTATAGAGCACTGAAAGCAGCAGTGCAAGTAGATAAGGTGGTTAGGAAGGCATATGGGGCTCTTGCCGAGGTTTGGAATGTAAGAGCAGGGAGGCTATGATGAAGATGTGTAAATCGCTAGTTCGGCCACAGCTGGAGTACTGTGTACGGATCTGGTCACCACACTATCGGAAGGATGTGATTGCACTGGGGAGGGTCAGAGTAGATTCACCAGGATGTTGCCTGGGTTGGACCGTTTCAGCTATGAAGAGAGATTGGATAGGCTAGGGTTGTTTTCCTTCGAGCAGAGATGGCTGACTGGGGACCTGACTGAGGTGCACAAAATTATAAGGGGCTGAGATAGGAAGAAAATGTTTCCCTTATCGGAAGTGTCAATAACCAGGGGGGCAATGACTTAAGTTAAGGGGCACGAGGTTTAGAGAAAATTTGAGGAAAGATTATTCTAACCCAGAACAAAGAACAAAGAACAAAGAAAATTACAGCACAGGAACAGGCCCTTCGGCCCTCCAAACCTGCGCCAATCCAGATCCTCTATCTAAACATGTCGCCTGAAAGAACAAAGAAACACAGAGGGTGGTTAGAATCTGGAACACACTGCCTGAAGTGTGGTAGAGGCCGGAACCCTCACAACAACATTTAAGATGTATTTAGATGAGCACTTAAAACGCCATACCATACAAGATTATGGGCCAAGTGCTCAAAAATGGGATTAGAATAGATAGGCCTGATGTCCAGCGCGGGATAGGCCTGATGGCTGGCGTGGACACGGTGGGCCAATGGGACTGTTTCTGTGCTGTATAACCCTGAGACTCCAATTTGTCGTTTGTTGCTGGGTTATGGTCACTGGAACCTCCAGAGTTCTGTAGAAGCCAGATGGGGATGGGTCCTAGGCTCCCGATTTGTCCTAGCTTTTATTTCATCACAACAAGGTTTATTCCTTTTCAACAGTGGACGTGCTTACCACCTCAGTGAGTGTTTTACGTTTTTATTTTTGTTGTGATCGTGAAAGAACCAATCAGAGAGATTTTCTTGAGTTTAAGCTAGAGGTGAGTTTATTACATTTTAAAATTCTAATTGGATCTAAATAAAATAATTGAAATATACGCTATACATTCACGCAGACACTGACACGAGATTCACACACAAATAAATTAGAATTAGAAATAAATTTGTGGTTGGATATGAATCCGGAATAATTTCTTTTTAAAAAAACAAGATCTGTGAGATTGGATGATTCTGTGGTCTGCGCCTTTGCCAACCTTAGTTATGAGTTTCATGTCATCTGCAAGACATGAACTTATGTCTTTCTTTACATACAGGTCTATGTCATTCATATATCTCTCCACATGTCAGGAACAGCACTAGTTCTAATACAGACCCCGGAGAAACAATACTGTATACTCCCCCTCCCCCAGTCTGAACAATGCCTGTTCACCACTTCTGTCTGCTTTCTGTCCCTGAGACAGTGTCATATCCACACTATAACTGTCACATTAATCCATGTCTTCCACTTTTCATAACAAGTCTATGACATGTCATTTGATCGCAGGCCATTTGAAAGTCCATATGCATAATACTAAACACACTATCCTCATCAACACTCACAGTTATGTCATCGACTAACTTGATCAAGATTATCAGGCATGATTTTCCATTGACCTATCCGTGCTGCTTGTCATTTATTATCGCCTGTTTTCCCAAGCAAGATATATATTTGTACTGGGTTACGGCCTCCAGAAATTTCCAACCATCAGCATTACACTGACTGGTCAGTAGTTATAGGGTTTATCTAATATCTCCATTTGGAAACAGTGTGTGATCTTGACAGCCTTCCACTCCTCTGATAACACTCTCACATCCAAGGAGGACTGTAAGATTCTGGCCAGTGCCTCTGCTATTTCCACCATTCTTTCCCTCAACAAACCTCATGTATCCTATCTAAACCGGGTAAATCTTCTACTCAATTGTGGGACAATAAGTGTTGGATAGAAGTGGGTTAACTAAACCTGTTTGTTCAGTGACTGTAATTAATGTCAGTCCTCATGGACCCTAATTGTATCACTGGAGGATTTCCCTCTTTTATTAATAAGGGACTCCATTCAAAGTGCTATCCCATAGTGTCAGTGGGAGCATCAACCCTGACACGAACAGGGATCCACAGCTAGAGTGAGATGGAGAGGATAGATCAGAATCTGAGAACAATGAATTGGAATGTTACAACAATGGGTCAGAATCTGAGAACAGTAGATTGGAATGTTACAACAATGGGCAGCAGGAGTTTATCCTATTGGCTTGGCGAAGTTACTGCAGATTATTTTTGGATAACATTAGAATGGCGGATCTATTTTGTACTGAAGATGATTGAAACGATTTACTATCCCATCCTACCTGGTAAGTCTCTGTATCTAACTATTTGATCTATAAACCATATTTCACTGATTTAGCGTTCTTGTCATGTGAAATCATGAGCAGCCTCAAGCCATTTTCTTCAGTCTCTGTCACAAACTCAATTCCCTATCCACTCCATTCCACTCCCTGCCCAATGTCTGAGGCTGAAGCAGACTGTTTCAACACCTGTGCTCCATTCATACCTGAGCTGAGTCCATCCTCATATTCTCTCCATCACCAACTCTGCCTACAACCACCTCTGTAATATTTCCCATCTCCACCTCTGCCTCAGCCCATCTGCTGCATTAACCCTCATCCGTACCATTGTTAAATCCACACTTGACTAGTCCAATTCTATCCTGGTCACCCTCCCAGTTATAAACCTCCATAACTCACAGCCCATCCAGAACTCTGCTGCCTGTATCCTAACTCACACCAAATCCCGATCACCCATCACCCCAGTGCTCACTGAAACACATTGGCACCCAGTCTGGCAGCACCTTAATTTTAATATCCTCATTCTTGTGTTTGAGTTCCTCCATGGATTCACCCCCCAAATTAGTCACATTCCCCTCCATTTCACAAACTATTTAAAATCTTATGCCTTCAAGTTTATGTCGAATTTTCTTTTTAAAGTGAGTTGCTTTCACACTATATCTTCCCTGGAAGCTTTTCACTCTATGGCTCACTGGTACCAACATGATGGAAACCTGGATCCATAAAATGCTGTGAACTGCAAAGCCATCCACTTCTAGTGCGGCCAGCACAGTGCCCTATGCTGGGCAGGTCATTAGCTTGGGTGTACCATGTATGTGCTGATAGTGTGAGGAGGGGTCAGAATGAATGTCACTCATTCCAGCAGTTTTGATGTACGTCTTTGAAACTTGGACTGTGCATGTCCACTGACCGCCTGTATTGGTCATTCTCAGCTGAATATAAATTCAGCAGCATGAGGAACACCAAGGAGGAGTTAGATATGGCTCTTGGGGCGAAATGGATCAAAGGATAGAACATAGAACATAGAACATAGAACATACAGCACAGAACAGGCCCTTCGGCCCACAATGTTGTGCCGATCCTTTGTCCTCTGTCAAGGACAATTTAATCTATACCCCATCATTCTCCTTTATCCATATACCTATCCAAAAGCCTTTTGAAAGTCCCTAAAGTTTCTGACTCAACAACTTCCCCGGGCAAGGCATTCCATGCCTCGACCACTCTCTGGGTAAAGAACCTTCCCCTGACATCCCCCTTATATCTCCCACCCTTCACCTTAAATTTATGACCCCTTGTAACGCTTTGCTCCACCCGGGGAAAAAGTTTCTGACTGTCTACCCTATCTATTCCCCTGATCATCTTATAAACCTCTATCATGTCACCCCTCATCCTTCTCCTTTCTAATGAGAAGAGGCCTAGAATGTTCAGCCTTTCCTCGTAAGACTTATTCTCCATTCCAGGCAACATCCTGGTAAATCTCCTCTGCACCCTCTCCAAGGCTTCCACATCCTTCCTAAAATGAGGCGACCAGAACTGCACACAGTACTCCAAATGAGGCCTTACCAAGGTCCTGTACAGCTGCATCATCACCTCACGGCTCTTAAATTCAATCCCTCTGCTAATGAACGCTAACACCCCATATGCCTTCTTCACAGCCCTATCCACTTGACTTGCAACTTTCAATGATCTATGCACATAGACCCCAAGGTCTCTCTGCTCCTCCACATGCCCAAGAACCCTACCGTTAACCCAGTATTTTGCATTCATGTTTGTCCTTCCAAAATGGACGACCTCACACTTTTCAGGGTTAAACTCCATCTGCCACTTTTCAGCCCAGCACTGCAACCTATCCAAGTCCCTTTGCAGACGACAATAGCCCTCCTCGGTATCCACAACTCCACCAACCTTTGTATCATCTGCAAATTTACTGACCCACCCTTCGACTTCCTCATCCAAGTCGTTAATAAAAATCACAAACAGGAGAGGACCCAGAACTGATCCCTGCGGCACGCCACTGGTAACTGGGCTCCAGGCTGAGTATTTACCATCTAAGACCACTCTCTGCCTTCTATCAGTTAGCCAATTCTTAATCCAACTGGCCACATTCCCCACTATCCCATGCCTCCTGACTTTCTCCATAAGTCTACCATGGGGGACCTTATCAAATGCCTTACTAAAATCCATGTACACCACATCCACTGGTTTACCCTCATCCACTTGCTTGGTCACCTGCTCAAAGAATTCAATCAGGCTTGTGAGGCAAGACCTACCCCTCACAAAACCGTGCTGACTGTCCCGAATCAAGCAGTGTCTTTCCAGATGCTCAGAAATCCTATCCCTCAGCACCTTTTCCATCAACTTGCCTACCACCGAAGTAAGACTAACTGGCCTGTAATTCCCAGGGTTGTTCCTATTCCCTTTCTTGAACAGGGGCACAACATTCGCCACCCTCCAATCACCTGGTACCACCCCCGTCAGCAGAGAAGATGAAAAGATCATTGCCAGCGGCTCTGCAATTTCATCCCTTGCTTCCCATAACATCCTTGGATATACCCCGTCAGGCCCGGGAGACTTGTCTATCTTCAAGTTATTCAAAAACCCCAACACATCTTCCCTCCTAACGAGCACTTCCTCGAGCTTACCAGTCTGCTTCCCACCGTCCTCTTCAGTAATACACCCCTTCTCATTTGTAAATACCGAAGAGAAGTACTCATTCAAAACCTCACTTATCTCTTCCGGCTCAACACACAGTCTCCCGCTATTGTCCTTGACCGGACCTACGGTCCCCCTAGTCATCCTCATATTTCTGACATACGCGTAAAAGGCCTTGGGGTTTTCTTTTATCCTACCCGCCAAGCATTTTTCATGCCCTCTCTTAGCTCTCCTAATCCCTTTCTTCAGATCCTTCCTGGCCATCTTGTATCCCTCCAGAGCTATGCCTGTGCCCTTTTTCCTCAACTTTATATACGCATCCTTCTTCTTCCTAACAAGACTCTCAACCTCTCTTGTCAACCACGGTTCCCTCACATGACCATCCCTTCCCTGTCTGACAGGGACATGCTTATCAATGGCCCCTACTATCTGCTCCTTGAAAAAGTTCCACATTTCGACCGTGCCCTTCCCTGCCAGCATATGCTCCCAACTTATGCTCCTCAGTTCCTGCCTGACAGCATCATATCTACCCTTCCCCCAATTGTAAACCTTGCCCTGTTGCACATACCTATCCCTCTCCATTACCACAGTGAATGCTACAGAATTGTGATCACTATCTCCAAAGTGCTCGCCCACCAACAGCTCTATCACTTGCCCTGGTTCATTACCTAGTACCAAATCCAATATTGCCTCCCCTCTGGTCGGGCAGTCTACATACTGAGTCAGAAAAGCTTCCTGGACATACTGCACAAACACTACCCCATCCAAACTATTCGATCTAAAGAGTTGCCAATCAATATTTGGGAAGTTGAAATCCCCCATAATTACTACCCTGTGACTTCTGCTCCTTTCCAAAATCTGTTTCCCAATCTGCTCTTCCACCTCCCTGCTGCTATTGGGGGGCCTATAGAAAACTCCCATCAAGGTGACTGCTCCTTTCCTGTTCCTGACCTCAACCCACAGTGCCTCAGTCGGCAGATCCTCCTCGAAAATTCTTTCAGCAGTTGTTACACTATTTCTAACTAACAATGCCACCCCCCCACCTCTTTTACCACCATTCCTAATCTTATGAAAACATCTATAACCAGGTACCTCCAAAAACCATTCCTCCCCCTCACCTATCCACGTTTCAGTGATGGCCACAACATCGTAGTCCCAAGTGCCCATCCACGCCTTCAATTCACTCACCTTATTCCTGATGCTTCTTGCGTTGAAGTATACGCACTTTAACCCTTCTCCGTGCCCATCTGTCCTCTGCGACAGTGCTACCTTCCCCAATACCTCACTACACTCTTTGTCTTTCTGAGTGGACCCACTGGTCCCTGGATTACAAGTCCGGTTCCCATCCCCCTCCCAAACTAGTTTAAACCCTCCCGAACAGTACTAGCAAACCTCCCTCCCAGGATATTGGTGCCCCTCTGGTTCAGATGCAGCCCGTCCTGTTTGAACAGGTCCCATCTTCCCCAGAATGCAGTCCAATTATCCAAGAACTGGAAGCCCTCCCTCCTACACCATTCCTGCAGCCACGTGTTCAGCTGTGCTCTCTCCCTATTCCTAGCCTCACTATCACGTGGCGCCGGCAACAAACCAGAGATAACAACTCTGTCCGTCCGAGCTTTCAGCTTCCAGCCTAACTCCCTAAACTCACTTCTAACATCTGTGCCACCCTTCCTTCCTACGTCGTTGGTGCCAATGTGCACCACGACCTCTGGCTGCTCCCCCTCCCCTTTAAGGATCCTGAAGACGCGATCACAAACATCACGGACCCTGGCACCAGGGAGGCAACAAACCATCCGTGCGTCTCGCCTGCGCCCACAGAACCGCCTGTCCGTACTCCTCACCATCGAGTCCCCGATGACTAGTGCTCTCCCATTCTCCCTCCTTCCCTTCTGAGCCACAGTGCCGGGAAATGAGGCCGAGTCCACGGAGCTCCGCACCTTTAAGGAAAATACCCACCCAGGAGTCCTCGCTGCCGACCAGCTTCCGGTTCCTCCGGCGCCAAAAGAAACTCAAAGACAAGGAAAACAGTAAGTAAAACAGTAAGTACTTACTTTTAAAACACAGCTCCTGATGCCTTCACTCACCCACCGAAGAGTCGCTACCTTCTCCTGCTGCTCCGCCGGGAAATGAGGCCGAGTCCACGGAGCTCCGCACCTTTAAGGAAAATACCCACCCAGGAGTCCTCGCTGCCGACCAGCTTCCGGTTCCTCCGGCGCCAAAAGAAACTCAAAGACAAGGAAAACAGTAAGTAAAACAGTAAGTACTTACTTTTAAAACACAGCTCCTGATGCCTTCACTCACCCACCGAAGAGTCGCTACCTTCTCCTGCTGCTCCGCCGGGAAATGAGGCCGAGTCCACGGAGCTCCGCACCTTTAAGGAAAATACCCACCCAGGAGTCCTCGCTGCCGACCAGCTTCCGGTTCCTCCGGCGCCAAAAGAAACTCAAAGACAAGGAAAACAGTAAGTAAAACAGTAAGTACTTACTTTTAAAACACAGCTCCTGATGCCTTCACTCACCCACCGAAGAGTCGCTACCTTCTCCTGCTGCTCCGCCGGGAAATGAGGCCGAGTCCACGGAGCTCCGCACCTTTAAGGAAAATACCCACCCAGGAGTCCTCGCTGCCGACCAGCTTCCGGTTCCTCCGGCGCCAAAAGAAACTCAAAGACAAGGAAAACAGTAAGTAAAACAGTAAGTACTTACTTTTAAAACACAGCTCCTGATGCCTTCACTCACCCACCGAAGAGTCGCTACCTTCTCCTGCTGCTCCGCCGGGAAATGAGGCCGAGTCCACGGAGCTCCGCACCTTTAAGGAAAATACCCACCCAGGAGTCCTCGCTGCCGACCAGCTTCCGGTTCCTCCGGCGCCAAAAGAAACTCAAAGACAAGGAAAACAGTAAGTAAAACAGTAAGTACTTACTTTTAAAACACAGCTCCTGATGCCTTCACTCACCCACCGAAGAGTCGCTACCTTCTCCTGCTGCTCCGCCGGGAAATGAGGCCGAGTCCACGGAGCTCCGCACCTTTAAGGAAAATACCCACCCAGGAGTCCTCGCTGCCGACCAGCTTCCGGTTCCTCCGGCGCCAAAAGAAACTCAAAGACAAGGAAAACAGTAAGTAAAACAGTAAGTACTTACTTTTAAAACACAGCTCCTGATGCCTTCACTCACCCACCGAAGAGTCGCTACCTTCTCCTGCTGCTCCGCCGGGAAATGAGGCCGAGTCCACGGAGCTCCGCACCTTTAAGGAAAATACCTACCCAGGAGTCCTCGCTGCCGACCAGCTTCCGGTTCCTCCGGCGCCAAAAGAAACTCAAAGACAAGGAAAACATTAAGTAAAACAGTAAGTACTTACTTTTAAAACACAGCTCCTGATGCCTTCACTCACCCACCGAAGAGTCGCTACCTTCTCCTGCTGCTCCGCCGGGAAATGAGGCCGAGTCCACGGAGCTCCGCACCTTTAAGGAAAATACCTACCCAGGAGTCCTCGCTGCCGACCAGCTTCCGGTTCCTCCGGCGCCAAAAGAAACTCAAAGACAAGGAAAACAGTAAGTAAAACAGTAAGTACTTACTTTTAAAACACAGCTCCTGATGCCTTCACTCACCCACCGAAGAGTCGCTACCTTCTCCTGCTGCTCCGCCGGGAAATGAGGCCGAGTCCACGGAGCTCCGCACCTTTAAGGAAAATACCTACCCAGGAGTCCTCGCTGCCGACCAGCTTCCGGTTCCTCCGGCGCCAAAAGAAACTCAAAGACAAGGAAAACAGTAAGTAAAACAGTAAGTACTTACTTTTAAAACACAGCTCCTGATGCCTTCACTCACCCACCGAAGAGTCGCTACCTTCTCCTGCTGCTCCGCCGGGAAATGAGGGGATATGGGGATATGGGGGGAAAACGGGAATAGGTTACTGATGATCTACCATGGTTATAATGAATGGCATAGCAAGCTCGTAGGGCCGAATGGCCTACTTCTGCTGCTATTTTCTATGTTTCTATGTTCACTGTTATTTAAAAAGACCAGGCATCCAACTTACAGGTAAGGGGCCTTTGACATACTTCTGCTATTGTAAAGTTAGTGGAGGTGCTGTGGGTGGTTTTCTGGAGGTTGTGTTGTGAGCTGCTGCAGGTATCCAGGGAGGACAAGGATTTGGTGAACCAACTCTGGACGAGGTATGGGGTCTGTAGTTACAATGTCTCTGGGTCTGTAACATGGCCATCAAATGGAGCAGAGTCTGCAGACAAGGGAAGCTCTGTAAAGAGGGAGGAGGAGAGGGCTCTGCCCTACCCACCCCGCGTTTTCCTAGAGCATTTTTCCTGCCTACACCTGACCCAGGAGCAGTGTGTGAGGTGACTCTAATTCACTAAGGAGGTGGTCACAGAGCTGTGTCACCTCCTGTAACATGACCTGGAGCCTCACACCAGGGTGAGGATGGAGCTGTCGGTGGTTGTTAAGGTCATAATTTCATTGAACTTCTATGTATCTGGATATTTCCAGGCAGGAGCGGGTGACGTATCCATTATCTCTCTCTATGCTGTCCATTGATGTATATGCTGGTGACGAAGGCCATCCATCTCGGGTGAGGTAAATATATCATTTACACCCTCAGCAGGGAGAAGCAGGATGAGAGATCCCATGGCTTTGTCAGGATAGCAGGATTCCTGAAGGTGTAGGTGGCTCTGTGGGGCCCCCATGTCAATGGGGAGAGGTACAGGAACTGATAGATCTCTCACTCCATTGATGTATAGTTGGTGTGCTAACATGCCGAGTACATCATTTTGGTGAATTTCCACTACCCTGGCAGCAGCAATGATAACTTCATTCTGAAGCAGTCAGCCGGTCCCACCACTTCGGGTCTCCATGGAGAACCGGAATGCGGTTCCTCAGAGACAATGGCATACGCCCCCCTCCACCCACCCCCCGCCCCCCCATCACCCCTCTACACATGGCTATACCTTCTATACACCTATACCCACTTCTCACTGCCAGTCAAACACTCCAGCAGGAACACGATGGAACAGACCATCGGTGTGATGAAGCAATACTTCCAATGTCTGAACCGCTCAGGGGAAGCCCTGCAGTACACACTGGAGCAGGTGTCCAAGTTCATGGTGTTCTGCTGCAACCAACAAATCATCACCATCATGAGGACACAGGCATTGGCACCAGGAATCCGGAGGCCACTTCAGGAGGAGGAGGAGGAGGCAGGGAGGATATTTCCTGTATGTCTTCTACCCAAACAGGCTGTTAGAGAGTCCCTGCCAAGATTCCAGTTCCCATAGGACAACCTCCCTTTCCCACCATGGACCCCACCCCCATTCGCCACCATTACACTCATCTTAGACGCCCCATCACAGCGTTCTCTTGGTTTCCATCCTGCAATAAAAACCACCAGCAAAAACCTTTTCATTAACATATTTATCCATCACCAATTATACAAACATTACCGAACTATTCGCCCTTGTGTATTCCCTTAGTGCCTGTCTTGTGGGTTCCCTCAACTTGCCTAGTGCTCCTACACAGTGTTTCCCCACTGACTGCAGCATGGCTGGTGGAAGGCTGCTGACTTTCACTGGGGGGTGACTGCAGATGGCCTTGCAGGACGTCCTCGAGCAGCTCTGGGTCTTGAGGGCTCGGATTCGGACTGCACCACCTCGACATAGGCAGCAGCAGCCTGGGCTGGCTGATGGGTAACAGCAAGGACACTCACAAATACTGTTATCCTGTGAGAAGACAGCAGGTTCATACTCCACGGAGACCCTGTCACTCCCACCTGGTGACACCTCAGCAATCCTAGTAATCTATTGGATCATATATTGCTGGACTGCTATGAAAGCCTGAAAACCCATTTGATCTCTGAGTTCAACAGCCATGATGACAGCAGTCTGATCCTGCATGGCAGCACGCATGGATCTCATGGCCTCAGTCTGAGTTTCCACTGCAGTACTGAGACGTTCGGTGTCTGCCGTCTGTGCTGCAGTGGAAGCTGAGACAATGGTCACCAGACACTGTATCACGGCTGGATCCGCTAGTGCTGTCATGGAGTTAGTGACCACTTCCACAGGAGAAAGAATGGACTTCAATCTCCGTGAAATGTTCTGAAACATGTTGGAGCTGGACTCCTCCATGTTCCTTGACAGTGACAACAGACTGTCTGACAGGCCAGTCAAGGGACAAAGTATCTCAATGTACATGTCCATCAGCATTCTCCTGTATGCTGTTACAGCAATGTTCTTATCTGTGTCCTCTTTATCATAACCAGTTTCCCCCTGGCCTGGCTGCAGCTCACTCGTGCTCGGTGACTCACCACGTGCACATTCCAACGCTACACCAGCCTCTAAGGTACACGCAGTCTAAGTATTTGATCTGGTGACTGTGAGTGTCAGACCAAGTGATGGGGCTTCACCATCAGTGCTGTGCTGCTGCTCTCTCTTTCTGTCTCCAGGGGCTGTGGCGAAGGGGAAGCTGGCAGTTTTGGGTTATCATTGGAAAGTATAAAATCAGAAGGGAAGGGTTGGGGTGAGAGAATGGGGGTGCGATAGAACGCAGGAGGTCCATGGTCCCAACATCTGCAGCTTGTACATCATCCTGGACAGCAGGATGGGGGAGGAGGGGGGAGGGGAGGTGGGAGTTAAGAAGGGACATAAGGCAGGAACATATCATTATTCTGAATGCTCTCGGTGATGCCGGATGCAATGGGCTCTGTCACAGCCGTTCCTATGATGTGGAGAACCATCTACTCCTTCAGACTCAAGCGATGAAGGTATCCTGGTCCCCGCCGGATTACTGCTGCGATTATGGGCCACCTTGTCCTGTAAGAGGGAGAGCAGAATGTCAGTGACTGTGTTGCAATGTATTTGGGTGATGTGCCTGCCATAGCTAAATAGCTGGTCGTATGTGGAGGCAGTGAGAGGTGGATGTGAGGCTGGTATCAGTGGAAGGTCTATGAGGGTGAGATGGAGTAGGTGAATGTTAGGTGTGAGTCCGGAGTGTTAGGGACTGTTGATGGGTGAGTGATGGGGGTGTGGTATATTGAGCAGTGTGAGAGGTTGGTGGTGTTGGGGGTAGGAGATGCCATGTGGAGATGAATTCACTGACATTGACCACCCGAGTGAGCTCATTAAACTTCTTCTGGCTCTGCTGCCAGGCCCTCGGGGCCAGACTTCTTGCATTGACCTCCCTGGCCGCCTGCTCCCATTCCCTTCGGAGGACGTTTCTTGAGGGTCTTCAACGCACCCCACAGAAACATGGCCTCTCTCCTCTTATCACCCCACAGATGCACCACATCTGTGAATCGCAGAGCCCTCTCTCTGTCCTAGTATTCCATTTACCTTGTCTCCAATTGTCACTGCATTCACTGTCAGCAGCAGCGGCCTCCTGTGATCCATTGCAGTTTCCCTTTAAGAGGGACAGACTACCTTTAAGAGCTGAATCCTGGGTGAAACACGAGCCGGCCTCACACACAGTTACGCGTGCAAACAGAGAGCAGCGCTGGACACCCAGGGCGGCACTGGAATTGATGGAAATGAGGAGGCAGCAGGAAGTTTCTGTGTCACCTGCCTCAACAGGAACGGGCACGGGCACATCATGAATCACAGTCCCTACGCCCAAAAAGCAGCACATATATCTTTTTATCTTCCTCCAATTACTTCTCAGTCTCTTTCTCTCTCTCTCTCTCTCCCTCTCTCTCTCTCTCCCTCTCTTCCGCTCCTCTATCTCGCACTGTTGCTCATAGAATCATAGATTTATGCTGCGCAGAAGGAAGCTATTCAGCCCACTGTGTCAGTGCTGTCTATTTGAAAGCGCTATCTTATTAGATCCACTCCCCTCCTCTTTCCCCAGAGTCCTGCTTTTTCCCTTTGCAACTAATTATTAAATTCCCTTTTGAAAGATAGAATCATAGAATTATGGAACGTTTAAGGTAAGGAAAAAGGCCACTTGGCCCATCGTATTTGTGCTGACTGAAAAACGACCCCCCTATTCTGATCCCACATTTCAGCATTTGATCCACAGCTCTGCAGATTACGGCACTGGAGGTGTATATCCAGGCTCCTGTTGAATGAGTTGAGGGTCTCTGCCTCAACTACACTTTCAGGCAGTGTGTTCCAGACCCCAACACACTCTGCATGAAAAAGTTTTCCTCATCTCCCCTCTGATCTTTCGACCAATCACTTTAAATCCACCCCCCACCACCCCCCCCCCACCCCCCACCACCCGCCTCCCGTGTCACTGACTTTTCTGCCAAGGTGAATAGACCCTTCACCTCCACTCTGTCCAGGCCCCTCAAAATCTTGTACATCTCAGTCCGATCTCCTCTCAGCCTTCTCTATTCCAAATTGAACAACCCCAGCCTATCCAATCGTTCCTCACAGCTGCATTTTTCCTAGTCCTAGCAACATCCTCATCAATCTCCTCTGTATCCTCTCTAGTGCAATTACATCCTTTCTGTAATGAGGTGACCAGAATTGCACACAGTACTCAAGTTGTGGCCTAGCCAATGAGTTATGCAGTTCCAGCATAATTTCCCTGCTCTTTTATTCTATACCTCAGCTAATAAAGGAAAGGATTCCATCTGCCTTCTCCACCATATTACTATTGAATCTGTTTCCATCATGTTTTCAGGCAGTGAGTTCCAGATCCCAACAACTCTCTGTGTAAGAAAATTCTCCTCACTTCACCTCTGGTTCTTTGTCAATTACCTTCAATCTGTGTCTTCTTAACACTGAACTTTCTGACACTGGAAACATTTTCACATTAATTACCCTATCAAAACCCTTCATGATTTTGAATTCTGTATGAAATCTCCTCTTAGCCTTCACTGCTCTAAAGAGAATAATCCCAGCTTTTCCGAACTCTCCATGTAACTGAATTCCCAGATCCCTGGTACCATTCCAGTAAATCACCTCTGTATCTTCACGAAGTCATTGTCATCCTTACCAACGTGTGGTGCTCAGAATTGGACACAATTCTCCAGCTGGTACCGAACCAATGATGTATAAAAATCAGCATTTCCTCCTGAGTTTTATTACTCCGTGCTGTGTTTATAAAGCCAAGGACACGATATGTTGCTTTTTTTTCCGCAGCCTTCTCAGTGTCCTGCTGCCTCAGAAATTAGATCTGTCCATTCAACCACCCACATTAGTTTGCCTTTCCTCATATTTCCTACCGATATGTATCACTTCACAGTTCAATGTGCAAAGTTCAATCTGCCGGGTGCCTCGCCATTTCACCAGTCACTCTCTGTCCTCATTGGGACAGACCAGACTCCATCCTCAGACTGTGCTGAGTTAGCGGCTTTCACCCAGTGTGGTACTGAGCTCCAAATAGAGCAGAAAAGACTCAATTCCATCCCTGGCCTGCGTTAATCCCACCCGGTGTGGTACTGACCCACACACACAGAGCAGGAAAGACCCAGTTCTATCCCCGGCCTGTTTTAATTCCACCCGGTGTGATACTGACCCACACAGAGAGCATGAAAGACCCAATTCTATCCCCGGCCTGTGTTAATCCCACCCGGTGTGGTACTGACCCAAACAGAGAGCAGGAAAGACCCAAATCTATCCCCGGCCTGTGTTAATCCCACCCGGTGTGGTACTGACCCACGCAGCGAGCAGGAAAGACCCAATTCTGTCCCCAGCCTGTGTTAATCCCACCTGGTATGATACTGACCCACACAGAGAGCAGGAAAGAACAATTCTGTCCCCGGTCTGTGTTAATCCCACCTGGTATGATACTGACCCACACAGAGAGCAGGAAAGAACAATTCTGTCCCCGGTCTGTGTTAATCCCACCCGGTGTGGTACTGACCCACACAGAGAGCAGGAAAGAACAATTCTGTCCCCGGTCTGTGTTCATCCCACCCGGTGTGGTACTGACCCACACAGAGAGCAGGAAAGAACAATTCTGTCCCCGGTCTGTGTTAATCCCACCCGGTATGGTAATGACAGACACAGAGCAGGAAATTTCTATTTCTTTCCTGGCCTGTGCGAATACAACAAGTTGTGTTAATGAGCTCCACACACTGAGCAGGAGATTTCCATCTCTCTCCCTCGCCTGTGTTAATCCAACAAGGTGTGTGCCAAGTGCAAGGAACGATCAGCCTCTGCTTAAAATTGCTGATCGTCAATTGTACCGATCAGGTAAGGTTTCAATGGTTTCTGTTTTCACAGACTCAAAGAATCATACAGCACTGAGAAGGTTATTTGGCCCATCGTGTCTGTGCATGCTGTTTGAAGGAGCAATCCCATTTGTCCTTCTCCTCTACACAATTCCCATATCGCTGAAAATCTCCTCTGATACTATTGAACCAATTCTCTTTTTCAAATTTATTATTGAATCTGCTTCAGCACTCTTTCAGGCTGTGAATTTCGGATCATAATAAATCAATGCGTTTTTGTTGGTCGATAACCTTAAAAATGTGTCCTCTGGTTACTGAAAGTACTTCCAGTGAAACCAAATTCTCTGTCTTTCTTTTCTTTTGGGCCTCCTTATCTCGAGAGACAATGGATACGCGCCTGGAGGTGGTCAGTGGTTTGTGAAGCAGCGCCTGGAGTGGCTATAAAGGCCAATTCTGGAGTGACAGGCTCTTCCACAGGTGCTGCAGAGAAATTTGTTTGTTGGGGCTGTTGCACAGTTGGCTCTCCCCTTGCGCCTCTGTCTTTTTTCCTGCCAACTACTAAGTCTCTTCGACTCGCCACAATTTAGCCCTGTCTTTATGGCTGCCCGCCAGCTCTGGCGAATGCTGGCAACTGACTCCCACGACTTGTGATCAATGTCACACGATTTCATGTCACGTTTGCAGACGTCTTTATAACGGAGACATGGACGGCCGGTGGGTCTGATACCAGTGGCGAGCTCGCTGTACAATGTGTCTTTGGGGATCCTGCCATCTTCCATGCGGCTCACATGGCCAAGCCATCTCAAGCGCCGCTGACTCAGTAGTGTGTATAAGCTGGGGGTGTTGGCCGCTTCAAGGACTTCTGTGTTGGAGATATAGTCCTGCCACCTGATGCCAAGTATTCTCCGAAGGCAGCGAAGATGGAATGAATTGAGACGTCGCTCTTGGCTGGCATACGTTGTCCAGGCCTCGCTGCCGTAGAGCAAGGTACTGAGGATACAGGCCTGATACACTCGGACTTTTGTGTTCCGTGTCAGTGCGCCATTTTCCCACACTCTCTTGGCCAGTCTGGACATAGCAGTGGAAGCCTTACCCATGCGCTTGTTGATTTCTGCATCTAGAGACAGGTTACTGGTGATAGTTGAGCCTAGGTAGGTGAACTCTTGAACCACTTCCAGAGCGTGGTCGCCAATATTGATGGATGGAGCATTTCTGACATCCTGCCCCATGATGTTCGTTTTCTTGAGGCTGATGGTTAGGCCAAATTCATTGCAGGCAGACGCAAACCTGTCGATGAGACTCTGCAGGCATTCTTCAGTGTGAGATGTTAAAGCAGCATCGTCAGCAAAGAGGAGTTCTCTGATGAGGACTTTCCGTACTTTGGACTTCGCTCTTAGACGGGCAAGGTTGAACAACCTGCCCCCTGATCTTGTGTGGAGGAAAATTCCTTCTTCAGAGGATTTGAACGCATGTGAAAGCAGCAGGGAGAAGAAAATCCCAAAAAGTGTGGGTGCGAGAACACAGCCCTGTTTCACACCACTCAGGATAGGAAAGGGCTCTGATGAGGAGCCACCATGTTGAATTGTGCCTTTCATATTGTCATGGAATGAGGTGATGATACTTAGTAGCTTTGGTGGACATCCGATCTTTTCTAGTAGTCTGAAGAGACCACGTCTGCTGACGAGGTCAAAGGCTTTGGTGAGATCAATGAAAGCAATGTAGAGGGGCATCTGTTGTTCACGGCATTTCTCCTGTATCTGACGAAGGGAGAACAGCATGTCAATAGTCGATCTCTCTGCACGAAAGCCACACTGTGCCTCAGGGTAGACGCGCTCGGCCAGCTTCTGGAGCCTGTTCAGAGCGACTCGAGCAAAGACTTTCCCCACTATGCTGAGCAGGGAGATTCCACGGTAGTTGTTGCAGTCACCGCGGTCACCTTTGTTTTTATAGAGGGTGATGATGTTGGCATCGCGCATGTCCTGGGGTACTGCTCCCTCGTCCCAGCACAGGCATAGCAGTTCATGTAGTGCTGAGAGTATAGCAGGCTTGGCACTCTTGATTATTTCAGGGGTAATGCTGTCCTTCCCAGGGGCTTTTCCGCTGGCTAGGGAATCAATGGCATCACTGAGTTCCGATTTGGTTGGCTGTATGTCCAGCTCATCCATGACTGGTAGAGGCTGGGCTGCATTGAGGGCAGTCTCAGTGACAGCATTCTCCCTGGAGTACAGTTCTAGGTAGTGCTCAACCCAGCGGTCCATCTGTTTGCGTTGGTCAGTGATTATGTCCCCCGATTTAGATTTGAGGGGGGTGATCTTCTTGATGGTTGGCCCAAGAGCTCTCTTCATGCCATCATACATTCCTCTGATGTTTCCAGTGTCTGAGGCCAGCTGAATATGACTGCATAGGTGTTGCCAGTAGTCGTTTGCGCAACGCCTAGCTGTTCTTTGTGCAGTACTTCTGGCTGCTTTAAGTGCTGCGGATGTTAAATCGCTGGGGGCTTTCTTGTAGTTCAAAAGTGCAATGCGCTTAGCGGCTATGACAGGTTCCAGCTCTTCATTATGAGATTGACTCCACCAAATACTGTTCAAGATTTTGCATATCTCTATTCAACCTCCATTTAACATTCCTGCTCTAAAGAGAACAATTACAGTTTGCACTCAAGGGACATGAGATAGAGGGGAGGGGGTAGAATTCAGCTCGGACTCTGACACAAAACACCATCATCACCATATTCCCCTCCTCCGAGGCACAGACCATCTAGACTTGGACAGATATCACCGTTCCTTCATCATCACTGGGTTAAAGGCCTGACATCTTTTCTGCAACAGTATTGTGGGGACACCTTCACCACATGGACTGCAGTGGTTTCGGATGAAGGCCCATCATTTTCTCATGGTAACTAGGGATGGTGAAGTAATGCCAGGCTTGTCAGTATCACCCATATCCTGAGAACAAATAGACAGGAAATAAAATAGGAATAAAATCAATGAGTTTGTAATTGACTGATCGAAGTGATCAAAGGGAGAGACGTCATAACCCAATATAGCAAATTGTCAACACAATTCACCTCACCTGCACCTTGTGTTTGCCTTTCTTCTGTTATCTGTGTGAGGATACAAGTAACAATGAGCCGCTGGCTCAAAAACTGCTGGACATCAATTGTACACACGAAATAAGGACTCAATGGATTCTGTTACCAGAGAATCGGAGAATCACAAAGCATGGAAGCAGTCCATTGGCCCATCGTGCCTGTGCTATCTTTGAAAAAGCGTTTTATTTTACCCCTCTTTCCTTCTCTTTTCCCAAAGCCCTGCAAATCCCCCTCTGCAGCATTTATCCAGTTCCCTTTTGAAACTTGCTCTTGAATCTGCTTCCAGCACATCTTCAGGCCGTGCATTCCAGATTAAAGCAACTCACTGTAGAAAAAAATGCTTTCCTTCTGCCACCTCTGCATCTTTTGCCAAGTATTTGAGTATTGTTATTGGTCCTTTTCCCAGTGGAAACAGCTTACCCTTACTCTATCAAAACCACACATAATTGTGATCTGTTCTAGTAAATTCTCCCTTGACCTGATCTGCTCTAATTCCTGTTTCTGTAGTCTCCCCGTGAACATGAATTCCCTCATTCCAGGACCATTCCAGTAAATATCCTCTGCACCTTCTCCAAGGTTCTGACATCCTTTCTAATAAGTAATGCTCAGAATTGGACACAATTCCTGAACTGAGACCTAACAAGTGATTTACAAAGTTTTAGTTAGCTTCCTTGCTTTTGCAGGCAATGCCTCTTTTTATAAAGTTCGATATCCCGGATGTGTTTTTAATAATTTTATCAACTTGTCCTGCTACATTCAAAGACATCTGTTCATGCACCCAATGTAAAACTGCCCCATTTTATTTACATTGCCTCACCTCATTCTTCCTCCCTTTGCCCATGTCTGCACTAAATTTCATCTGCCTCATTTCCTCATGTCATATCTCTCCCTGAATCCCTCTGATATCATACTTATTTTTTTACATTTCCCAGTTTCTGTCACCTGAGAACATTGAAATTATGCCTTTTATATATAAGTAAATGATACACACTAACACAGGATACAGATATATGTTTATGTATGTTTTTATAAAAGAGCAATGGCCTGAATACCGACCACTGAGGACCATCACTGTATAATCCCCTTCACTGTCTGAGCAACAATAGATCACCACTTCCCTCTGTATTCTGTCCCTTAGCCAATGTCATATCCACACTGTCACTGCCTCTTGAATCCATGAGGTTCAGACTTCCTAACAAATCTATTAAATGGCATTTGATTCCACGATTTTTGATTGTTCATATACAAAGTAGCAACCACGCTATCCGCAGCAACACTCTCCATTACTTCATCAAAGAATTTGATCAAGTTAGTCAGACATGATTTGCCACTAACATATCTGGTGGACCTTCTTGTCATTGATAAACTTATGCTATTCAAACCACAATTATCTTGTCCCAGATTAGAGACTCTAAAAGTTTCCCCAACATTTCAGTGAGGTGAGACTGATGGGTCAGTAGTTCCAGTGTGTAGCCTATCACTACTGTTTGGAACAGGGTGTAGAATTTTGAAAACCTCCAGTCCTCTGTCATCACTCCGATATCCAAGGAGGATTGGATGATTCTGGCCAGTGGCTCTGCTACTTCCAACATTTCTTCCCGCAGCAACTCTCATACATCCCGTCCAGACCGGATAAATGTTTATTGCGGTACAGAAAATGTTGGATTGAAAGGGGTTAACTGAACCTGTTCAGTGACTGTAATTAATGTCAGTCTCCATGGACTCTAATTGTATCACTGGAGGGTTTCCCTCTTCTTAATAAGATGTGTTATATTCAGTGGGTTGGCTGGAGCATCACCTCTGGCACTAACAGGGATCAGCAGCTCCAGATAGAGGGAGAGGATAAATCAGAATCTGAGAACAATAGATTAGAATGTTACAGCAATGGGTCAGAATCTGAGAACAATAGATTGGAATGTTACGACAATGGGTCAGAATCTGAGAACCATAGATTGGAATGTTACGACAATGGGTCAGAATCTGAGAACCATAGATTGGAATGTTACGACAATGGGTCAGAATCTGAGAACCATAGATTGGAATGTTACGACAATGAGAAGGAGTTTTTCCTGGGAGCTTGATCATCTTTATACTAATCATGATCGGCTATCGTTAAATTGGCGGATCTATTACGCCCTTCTTTTTATTCAACACATTTACTATCCAATCCTCACTGTTGTTGGTGTCCCTGATAAGTTTCTCTATCCAGTTATTAATTCAAGAAATTGTTAAACAAATGTTGAACACATTACTGTTCTTCTCATTTACAGTGCTTACTTGCTGCTACTGTTATTCCTGTTAAGTCTGTGCATCTGGCTGATAACTCTACAAGCCATTGTTAACTGTAATACTGTTCTTGTAATATACTCTTGCAATGTACTCTGTCATCTTTGCTGCTGTTGGTTTCCTGGATAGATCCCTACGTATAGTTATGAGATCTGTAAACCTTGATTCTTTGTATCAATAAACCACATTTCACTGATATACTGTTCTTCTCATTTCCGTTTCATGTAGACTAAAGTCAGTGTCTTCGAACCCCATCACAAACATCATTTCCTATCTACTGACTCCATCCGCCAGCAAGGTCAGTGTCTGAGGGTGAACCAGGCTGTTTACAACCTCGGTTATCCCTTTAACCCTGAGCTGAGTTTCAACACCATATCCTCTCCAGTACCAATCCTTTAACCTACCAGCTCCCTAATATCACCTGGTTCCAGCTCTGTCTAAGCTCACATGCTGCATAAACCCTCATTCATAACTTTATTAAATTTGACTCCCAATGCTTCCCTGTCCACCCTCCCAGTCAAAAACCTTCATAAACTGCATCCCAACCAGAAATATGCGGCCTGTATCCTAACTCACACCAAAACTCGAGCACCCATCACCCCTGTGCTCACTGATCGACATTGGCTCCCGCTCTGGCAGCACCCTAATTTTAATATTCTCATTCTTGTGTTTGAATCCCTCTATGGCCTCACCCCGCCAATTAGTCCCATTCACCTCCTTATTTCACATAGTCCTACAACGTATTCACCTTTAAGCATTTATTCAATTCTCTATTTAAAGTGAAATATTTCCCCTCTGTATTGCTCCCTGGCTGTCGTTTGGGCTCTGTAGAGATGTCGGTGCAACAAACCCAGAAACAATAAAATGATGTGAGATGCACCGCTAGCCACTTCTGCCATGCCCCGTGGTGTGCTCCATGCTGGACAGGGCGTTGGGCAGCTTTGATTCACGCCTTTGAAACTTGGTCTGTGCATGTCCACTGACCGCCTGTGTTAGTCTCTCTCAGCTGAACATACATTCAGGAGCACGAGGAACCCCCTCTCGTGTTATTTAAAAGGACCAGGCATCCAACTTACAGGTGAGGGGATTTTGACTTACTTCTGCTATTGTAAAGTTAGTGGAGGTTCTGTGGATCGTTTTCTGGAGGTTGTGTTGTGAGCTGCTGCAGAGACTCAGGGAGGACAGAGGATTTGGTGACCCAAATCTGGACGAGGTATGGGGACTGTAGTTACAGTGTCTCTGGCTCTGTAACATGACCAGCAGATGGAACAGAGGCTGCAGAGAGGGGAAGCTCTGTAAAGAGGGAGGAGTAGGGGGCTCTGCCCCACTCACCCCGGGTTTCCCAAGAGCACTTTCCTACCTACACCTAACCCAGGAGCAGTGTGTGAGGTGACTTTGATTCAATAAGGAGGTGGTCACAGAGCTGTGTCACCTGCTGCAACATGACCTGGAGCCTCACATCAGCGTTTGGACGGAGCCTTCAGTGGCTGTTAAGGTCACAGTTTCATTGAACTTCTGCGTATCTGGATTTTTCCAGGCACAAGTGGGTAACGTACCCATTATCTCTCTCACTGTTGTCCATTGATGCTGGGTGACGGAGGTCACCTACGTCGAGTGAGGTGAGTACATAACTTTATCCCTCAGCAGGTAGAACCAGGATGAGAAATCCCCTGGCTTTGTCGGGATGGTGGGATTCCTGATGGCATAGGTGATTCAGCGGGGTCCCCATATCAATGGGGAGAGGTACAGGAACTGAACAAAACTCCATTGATTGACAAGAGAGTCTGTGGCTCCTCAGAGCAGGCAGGAAAATATAGTTAAGAATACCATCGGACCAGGCATGATCTTATTAAATAGTGCAGCTCTCCTGGGGGCCGAATGGCCCACTGCTGCTCATTTGTTAAAGAATATTTTTATTCTTATTAATGTACATATAGTGTGTGACCATGCCCAGTATATCATGTTGATGAATGCCTTCTTTCCAGGCAGCAGCCACCATGCCTTCAATCTGAAACAGTCGGCCATTGCCACTGTCATCGGATCTTCATGGCTCCTGAGAGGAGAAGGCTACCTCCTCCATCCATGGCTCATTACCTCTAAACACCACACACTCTCCTCCTCCCATACCTCAACTACAAATCATCCACATGAAAATCACCCGAATATAACGTGAGCAATGGAGTCACCAGGAACATGGTGGAACAGACCATCAGTGTAATGAAACAATGCTTGTGATGTCTGAACCGCTCGGGGGGAGCCCTCCAGTACACACTGGAGCAGGTGTCCAAGTTCATGGTGTTCTGCTGCACCCTTCATATCATCACCATCATGAGGACACAGGCATTGGCAGCAGGAATCCGGAGGCCACCTCACGAGGAGGAGGAGGCAGAGAGGATATTTCCTGGATGCCCTCGACCCAGAGAGGCTGTCGGGGAATCCCAGCTATAATTACGGTTCCCATAGGACAACCTCCCTTTCCCAACATGGATGCCCATTCTCCACCATTACATTCATCTGAGACGCCCCATCACAGTGTTCCCTTGGTCACCATCCTGTAAAAAAACACCACCAAAACATTTTCATTAACATCTTTATCCAACAACACATCCAATTGTACTAACAATATTGAACTATTCACACTTATTTATTTCCTTAGTCCCTGACTTGTGGATGCTCTCAACCTGCCTAGTGCTCCTACACAGTGTTTCCCCAGTGACTGCAGCATGGCTGGTGGAAAGTTGTTGACTTTCACTGAGGAGACTGCAGATGACCTTGCAGGACGTCCTCGAGCAGCTCTGGGGTTTGAGGGCTCGGATTCAGACTGCAACACCTCGACATGGGCAGCAGCAGCCTGGGCTGGCTGATGGGTAATAGAACCACAGAAATCCTACGGCAAGAAGGAGGCCATTCAGCCCCTCTGCTTGTGCTCGCTGAAAAATCGAACAGTTCAATCTCATCCCACTTTGCAGCATTTGTTCCGTATCCCTGAGATTATTGTACCTGAGGTGCATATCCAGACTGCCTTTGAATGATTTGAGGGTTTCTGCCTCTGCGATCCTTTCAGGCAGTGTGTTCCAAGAACTACAGCAACCACTGGGTAAAAATGTCTTCTCTCATTTCCCCTTTATTATTTCTACCAATCACATTAAGTCTATGCTCCCACCTCACTGATCTCTCTGCTAAGGTGAATAGACCCTTCACCTCCACTCTGTCCAGGCCCCTCACAATCTTGTACATTTCAATCAGATCTCCCCTCAGTCTTCTCTGTTCCAAGGAGAACAACCACAGCCTTTCCAATCTATCCTCATAGCTGCATTTTTCCAGTCCTGGCAACATCCTCGTAAATCTCCTCTGTACCCTCTCTCGTGCAATTACATCCTTTCTGTAATGAGGTGAGCAGAACTGCACACAGTACTCAAGTTGAGGCAACACCAATGATTTATACCGTTCCAGCATAACCTCCCTGCTCTTGTACTCTATACCTCGGCTAATAAAGGAAAAGATTCCATATGTCTTCTTAACCACCTTAACGACCTGTCCAGCTTCCTTTCGGGATCTGTGGACATTAACTCCATGGTCGCTCGCTTCCTCTGCACTTCTCAGTATTTTCCCATTAATCGTGTATTCCTTTGCCTTGTTTGACCTCCCCAAATGAATCACCTCACATTTCTCCGGGTTTGAATTCGATTTGCCACTTTTCTGCCCGTCTGACTAGACTATCAATATCTTCCTGCAGTCTACAGATATCCTCCTCGCTATCTACCACGTGACCAATCTTTGTGTCGTCTGCAAACGTCTTTATCATGTCACCTGCATTTACATCCAAATCGTTAATATGTATTGCAAAAAACAGGGGACCCAGGACTGAGCCCTGTGGAATGCAACTGGAAACAGTCCTCAAATCGCTAAAACACCCATCAACAATTATCCTTTGTTTCACCTCTTCTACCCCTCTCAATATCACCATATTTTTGTCTGCTCCCTCACTTTGTTTTCTCTCTCCAAATACATTACCTCACACATCTCTGGATTGAATCCCATTTGCCACTTTTCCGTCCACTCAACCAAACATTAATATCTTTCTGGAGTCTCAGGCTAACCTCTTCACTATCAACTCCACGGCCAATTTCTGTGTCACCAGCAAATTTCGAAATCCTTTCTCCCACATTTAAGTCCAAATCATTAATATCGACCACAAACAGGAAGGGAGCCTGCACTGAGCCCTGTGAAACGCCACTGGAAACAACTTTTCACTCACAAAAACATGTGTTGACTATTACCCTTTGTAACCTGTCACTGAGCCAATTTTGGATCCAAACTGCCACATTCCCCTGTAGCCCATGGACATTCCTTTTACTGACCAGTCTGCCATCTGGGACCTTGTAAAATGACTTACTAAAATCCATGTAGACCACCTCCATTGCATTACCCTCATCAATCCTCCTTACTTCCTCAGAAAACTCAAGTAAGTTAGTAAGACAAGACCTCCCCTTAACAAATCCATGCTGACTGTCTCTGATTAATCTGTGCCTTTCTAAGTGACAGCTTATTCTATCCCACAGAATTGATTCTAATAATATACCCACCAGCGAGTTCAGACTGACAAGCTTATAATTATTTGGCCTATCCCTGGCACCCTTTTTAAATAACGGTACAACGTTTACAGACCTCCAGTGCTCTGGTACCTCTCCTGTATCTAGTGAGGATTTGAAGATTATCCAACGAGCGTGTTATTTCCTCCCTGGCTCCTTTTAACAGCAGGGATACAATCCTTCCAGCCCTGGTGATTTATTCACTCTCAATGATGTCAGACCCTCCAGTACTTCCTCTCTCATTATGCTTATCATATCTAATATTTCACACTCCGCCTCTCTAACTACAATGTCTGCATTATCCCTCTCCTTTGTGAAGACAGAGACATAAAACTCATTAAGGACCCTACCCACATCTTCTGCATCCACGCATAAATTACTTTGTACATCTCTGACATGCCCTCCCCTTTCCTTAGTTATCCTCTTGTTCTTAATGTACTGAAAAACCATCTTTCGGTTTTCCTTGATCTAACGTGTCAATATTTTTTTCATGTCCTCTCTTTGCTTTTCTAATTTCCTTTTTTACTTCACCCCTACACTTTCTATACACCTCTTGGCTATCTAAAGTATTATTTGTTTGTGAATGTCATAAGCTTTGTTCTTCTGATTTATCTTACTCTGTATGTTTCTAGATAATCGGGGGCTCTAGATTTGGCTGTGAAAGAAAATTCTACTCATTTTGCCTCTGGTTCTTTGCCAATTACCTTGAATTTGCTGTAATAAGGCTGTGAGCACAGTCCTGGTAACTACAGACCAGTTTGTTTCACATCAGTGTTGGGTAATGTTTTACAAACAAGAATTAAAGAAGAAATGGACAGAAACTCGGAGAGTTTTCAGTTAATGAAGGATACAAAGCACGTATTTGTGGGAACATAGGATCAGTAGTAGACCATTCAGCCTGCCGAGCCTGCTCTGTCATTGAGTTATGTCATGGTCGATCATGTACCTCAACGCCACTTTCCTGCTCTATCCCCGTATCCCTTGATGTCATTTGTCTCCCGAAATCCATTGATTTCAGTCTTGAACATGCTCAGTGTTGATCTCCCACGCCCTCTGTGGTAGTGAATTCCAAAGATTTAACACCCTCTGAGTGAAGAAATTCTTCTCAATCTCAGTCTTAAATTGCCTATCCCTTATTCTGAGATTATGTCCACTGGTTCTAGACTCACCAGCCAGGAGAAACGCACTATAAGAACTTTGTATGGGATCAACTCTCATTCCTTGAAACTCAAGAGAGTTCAAGCCAAGTTTTCTCAACCTCTCCTCATACGACAATACCGCTATCCCAGGGATTAGTCTGCTGAACCTGCATTGCACTCCCTCTACTGTAAGCATACCCTTCTTTTGATAGGGACACCGAACTGTAAGCAAAACTTCAAGTGCAGTCTCACCAAGTTTGTATACAATTGAATCAATACATCTTTATGCCTGTACTCAAATCCCCTTGTGATGGAGGCCAACATACAATTTTCCTTCTTCATTAATTGTTGCACCTGCATACTAGCTTTTAGTTACTCATGAACTTCCCAACGTCTTACGATTTGAGAAATATTCTGTCTTTCTGGTTCTTTTTTACCAGAGTGGAACATTTGACACTTATTCACATTATATTCCATCGACCATGTTCTTGCCCATTCACTTAGCCTGTCCAAATCTGCTTGAAGCTTCCTTGCATCCTCCTGACAACTGACAGTCCCAGCTAGTTTTGTGTCATCGGCAAATTTGTAAATATTACATTTAGGCCCCACGTCCAATATAGATTGTGAACAGCTGTGGTCCGAGTGCAGATCCTTGTGGTACCCCACTAGTAAGAGCCTGCTATCCTGAGAATTACGGCTTTATTCCAACTCTCTCTTTTCTGTCTGTTAACCAATTGTCAATCCATACCAGTATATTGCCCCCCAATCCCATGTTCTCTAATTTTATTTACTAACCTCCTGTGTGTGACCTTATCAAAAACCTTCTGTAAATCCAAATAACCTACATCCACTGGTTCTCCATTATCTTCTTTTTTGGCCTCTTTGTCTCGAGAGACAATGGGTTAGCGCCTGGAGGTGGTCAGTGGTTTGTGAAGCAGCGCCTGGAGTGGCAATAAAGGCCAATATTAGAGTGACAGGCTCTTCCACAGTCGCTGCAGATAAAATTGGTTGTCGGGGTTGTTAGACAGTTGGCTCTCTCCTTGCGCTTCTGTCTTTTTTCCTGCCCACTGCCAAGTCTCTTCGACTCGCCACACTTTAGCCCCGCCTTTATGGCTGCCCACCAGCTCTTGCGATCACTGGCAACTGACTCCCATGAGTTGTGATCAATGTCACAGGACTTCAAGTCTTTAAAGCGGAGACATGGACGGCCAGTGGGTCTGATACCAGTTGCGAGCTCACTGTACAATGTGTCATTGGGGAACTTGCCATCTTTGATGCGGCTCACATGGCCGGGAAGAATGTTGTCACTGAGACCGCCCTCAATGCAGCCCAGCCTCTGCCAGTCATGGATGAGCTGGACGTACAGCCAATAAAATCGAACTCAGTGATGCCATTAATTCTCCAGCCAGCGGAAAAGCCCCTGGGAAGGACGGCATTGCCCCTGAAATAATCAAGAGTGCCAAGCATGCTATACTCTCAGCACTTTATGAACTGCTTTGCCTGCGCTGGGATGAGGAAGCAGTACCTCAGGACATGTGTGATGCCAATATCATCACCCTCTGTAAAACAAAGGTGACCACGGTGACTGCAACAACTACCATAGAATCTCGCTGCTCAGCATAGTGGGGAAAGTCTTCGCTCGAGTCGCTTTAAACTGGCTCGATTATCTATGCTCAAAGTAAATCCTCGAAAACTTCGAAAGGTTTGTCACATATGATGTCCCTTTCATAAATCCATGTTGACTCTGTCAATTTTACCATTATTTTCTAAGTGTCCAGTTATCACACCCTTGACAGTAGATTCAATTTTTTTCCCCTACGACTGACGGACAGAGCGGTGAGGTGATGCATTTTGGGAGGACTAACATGTCAAGGGAATATACAATGGATGGTAGGAACCTAGGAAGTACAGAGAGTCAGAGGGACCTTGGTGTACTTGTCCATAGATCACTGAAGGCAGCAACACAGGTAGATAAGGTGGTTAGGAAGACATATGGGATACTTGCCTTCAGTAGCTGAGGCATAGAATGTAAGAGCAGGGAGGTTCTGATGAAGCTGTATAAAACCCTACTTAGACCACAGCTGGAGTACTGTGTCCAGTTCTGGTCACCACACTACAGGAAGGATGTGATTGCGCTGGAGAGGGTGGAGAGAATATTCACCAGGATGTTGCCTGGGCTGGAGAATGTCAGCTACGAAGAGAGACTGGATAGGCTAGGGTTGTTTTCCTTCGAGCAGAGAAGGCTGTGAGGGCGGGGGGTGGGAGGTAGATGCTTGAGGTATACAAAATTATGAGGGGCATTGATAGGTTGGATAGGAAGAATCTTTTCATCCCTTAGCAGAAGGGTCAATAACCAGGGGACATAAATTTAAGGTAAGGGGTAGGATGTTTAGAGGGGATTTGTGGAACAACTTTTTCACTCAGAAGGCAGTTGGAATCTGGAACGCACTGCCTGAAGAGGTGATAGAGACAGGAACACTCACAACATTTAAGAAGTGTTTATATTGGCACTTGAAACGCCATAGGAGACAAGGCTACTGGACAAGTGCTGGAAATGGGATCAGCTTAGTTAGGTGCCTGATGGCCACATGGACACAATGGTCCGAAAGGCCTATTTCTGTGCTGTACAATTCTGTGAATCTAAGACACTGTGATGTCAAACTAACAGGTCTGTAGTTCTCAATTTTCCCTCTCCCACGCTTCTTAAATAGTAGGGTTACATTTGCTACTTTCCAGTCTCAGGAACCCTTCCATAATCTGTAGAATTTTGAAAGATACCCACCTTAGCATCCACCATCTCTATAGCCACCTCCTTCAACACTCTGGGATGTAGCTCATCTGGTCCAGGGGATTTATCTGGCATCCTAATAAACCACTTCATTTGATCTAATGCAATCTTTAAATTCTTTTGTTAGCCACAGTTGATTCAACTTTCCCATAGGTTGCTTGTGCCTCAGAGGAATATCTGTCTGTTGTCGACCATGTAGTATTTTTAACTACAAGCCATTGCCTGTCTACTGTCAAATCTGTTTAGTGTATTTTCCCAATCCACAACAGCCAACGTGTCCCTCATACTTTCATAGTTTCCCTTGTTCAGATTTAAGACCCTAGTTTCAAAATTATCACATTCAAGCTTAATGTGAGATTCTGCCGGATTATGGTCATTAATTCTCAAAGGCTCCTTTACAGCAAAGTTATTCATTAGGCTTTTCACATTGCATAATAGTAAATCTCTAATCGCCCGATCGAGAATTGTTTCTTCACCGTACTGCTCCAGAAACACATTTCGTACACACTCCAGTAAAGGCAGATCGTATTTGACTACCCTAATTAAATTTTTGATGACGTAACAAAGAAGGTTGATGAAGGGTCTGCCATGGATGCTATTTATATGGATTTTAACAAAGCATTTGATATGGTTCCACATAAAAGGCTTGTTAAATTGCTCATGGAGTAAGAGGGTCATTGTCAAAATTAAATTAAAACTGGCTGAAGGACAGAAAATAGTGAGTCGTAGTAAAAGATTGTTTTGAAGATTGGAGGAAGCTAGACCGTGGTGTTCCCCAAGGGTCAGTGCTAGGACCACTGTTTTTGTTTTTTGATATGAATATATGATTTGAATATTGAAATATAGAGCAACATTTCAAAATTTGCTGATGATACCAAACTGGGAGACGGGGCAAAAAGCGAGGTTGATACTGATCAACTGCAACGGGAAATAGATAGGCGAGCAGAATGGGCAGATAGGAGGCAAATGGAATTTAATACAGACAAGTGTGAGGTGATGCATTTTGTCATCAGTAACAGGGAGAGGCAATATACACTTAATGGCACAGTTCTAAAGTGTATGCAAGGACGAAAGGACATGCGGTTCATGTACATAGATGCTTGAAGGTGGCAGGACATATTGAGAGAGTCGTTAGTAAAGCATATGGGATCTTGGGCTTCTTAAATAGAGGTAGTGAATACAGAAGAAGGAAAGTTATGCTGAACCTTTATAAAGCTCTGGTTATGCCCCAACTGTATTACTGCATCCAGTTCTGTTCACCACACTTTAGGAATGAGCTGAGGGTCCTTCACAGGGTGTAGAGGAAATTTACCAGAATGGTTCCAGGGATGGAGGATTTCAGCTGCAAGGTTAGTGTGGAAAAGCTGGGATTGTTTCCCTTGTTGTAAAGGAGATTGAGGGGAGATTTGATAGAGGTATACAAGATGATAACATGTTTGGATAAGGTAGACAGGAAAAGATGTTCACATTAGCTAATGGTACAAGGACTAGAGTTAAGGTTGTGGGCAGCGATACAGGGGGATGTGAGGAACAACATTTTTACACAGCGAGAGGGAATGGCCTGGAAATCACTGCCGACGAGAGTGGTGGAAGCAGAGATGGTGAATGATTTCAAAAGGTTATTGGATGGACATTTGAGGGAAATAAACTTGCAGGAATATGGAGACAGAGCTGGGGTAAGAGACTGACTGGGTATATCTACAAAGAGCTGGCATGGACATGATGGGCCGAATGGCCTCATTCTGTGCTGAAAATAATATGACTCCATGTCTCTCTGACAGGTGAATACTATTACTACTGCTTTCCTACACTGGGAAAGTTTATAATGGACTGGGCAGTATCACCCTGTTGAACCCCGTGATGTAAGTGAAATGTTTGATGCCCCGGAATGTGGTTAACAAATGTCCTTCACAAACAGAGTAAATCAGTTCAGACCCACTCACCATTCTGGATCATTCACAATGGGGAGTAGATTCTCCTGGTTTTCTCTGCATAGGACAGCAGCCAGGCTTTTCACTGTGTCCCCAACCTCCATGTGGAAAGTCTTGTCAGGGTTAGGTGAGATAAGACACGTTGCCTGGGCGACAGCTTTCTTCAGTTGTATTACTGCTTCTGTGCTCTCTTCAGTCCAACCGACTTAAACCTGGTCATCATCACCATTAGTTAGTTCATAAAGAGGAGTCACAGTCTCTGCAAATCGAGGGATGAGGGTCCACTTAAACCCACCATCCTGAAGAAAGGCCACAGGGCAGTCTTTGAGCTGGACAGGGGTACACACTGGATGAGGATCCGTTGATACCCCACCAGCCTGAGGATAGGACACCGGGCAGTCTTTGAGCTGGACAGGGGTAGACACTGGATGAGGGTCCATTGATACCCCACCAGCCTGAGGATAGGACACAGGGCAGTCTTTGTGATGGACAGGGGTAGACACTGAATGGTCTCGACCTGATGTTGGTCTTGGCTGATGCTGGATGATCCAATCTGGACACCTAGAAAGGTGACACGATCTTGCACCAGCTGGGCCTTCCGTGGGTGGTCTTTTATTCTAGCTCCCAAAGCAACTGCAGTAGTTCCTGTAAAAGGGTTAAATGTGTGGACACAGTCTGTGGTGATGAAGAGGAGATCATCGATATATTGCAGCGAGCAGAAAGGCTGCGAAAAGCTCATAAGGGCCCCGGCCATTGGTTTGTGGAGAATAGTGGGGTTATTGTGGAACCCCTTGTGACAGACATGTCCAGGGGTATCTCTGGTCCTCAGAAGTGAATGTGAATTTAATTTGTTTCTCTAGTTTTACTGGGATACTCCAATAACCATTTGAGATATCCAGGGTGGTGAAGACAGCACTGCCGCTGGGAATCCGGGAGAGTAGGGTGGGTGTCTCTCAGACAACTGGGTTCACACAGGGGTGACTGAGTTGTGTTTGTGATGGTCAATAGTCACCAGCTGCCATCCGGTTTTCTAACCGGTTAAATTGGGCAGTTAGTAGTGAATGTGTCTTTGTGAATTACACCCTGGTATAACAATGACCTGATGATGTCTGGAATATATGATATAATCTCAGCTCGGTATGAATACTGCTTCATGGAGCATGCAATGGTCAGTCAATTTCTTCCGGTCTGCTCATGTTTCCACAGTCATCTTTATGAGTTGTGAATGCACTCAGCACCGACTTGAGAATCGCCTGCAGCTCAGGGTGATCAGAGGTGTCTGGTTCATACTCCTCTGATGTTTTAATCATGAATATTGAGGTTACACTGGACACCAGAGTAGGGGTATGTTTTATGGTTCTACAACATACAAATATAGAGATAATCAATTACTGCTGATAACCTTTGAGCACATTACTGCCCAGTAGTCCCAGTCCATTATGCCGGGTCATAGAAAAGGGAGGCAGGACTTTGACATGAACTCTGTTCCCTCTCCTACACCACTGTAAGGTCTGATCTAGGGTCACAGATTTACAAAAAGGAGGTCGAAGTATCACCTTTTATTGAGGAGTGTCAGTTCAAATACTGCACCAAATCAGAATAGACATAGTCGACATACGAACTGTGACAGGTGAGATAGGCTTTATGGCTATGGAACAGATGTTAAAAGCTATTATTGAAGACGTTATAGCAGGGCAGAGAGAAAAATTCAAGGTGATCAGGCAAAGTCAACATGGTTTTGTGAAAGGGAATTAATGTTTCACTGATTTTCTGACGTTATTTGAGAAAGTAACATGTGCTGTGGATAAACGGGAACCGTTGGATGTAATGCACTTAGATTTCCAGAAGGCACTTGATAAGGTGTCACATCAATGGCCATTGCAGAAACTAAAAGCTAATGGTGTAGGGGGTAACATATTGGCATGGATTGAAGACTGGCCTAGCTAACAGGAAAAAGAGAGTAGGCAAAATGGGTCATTTTCGGCTTGGCAATATTTAATGACTATTTTTTATTCATTCACGGGATGTGGGCGTCGCTGCCCAAGTCAGCATTTATTGCCCATCCCTTATTGCCCTTGAGAAGGTGGTGGTGAGCTGCCTTCTTGAACCTCTGCAGTCCATCTAGGGTAGGTACACCCACAGTGCTGTTAAGAAGGGAGTTCCAGGATTTTGACCCAGCGCCAGTGAAGGAACGGCCATATAGTTCCAAGTCAGGATGTTGTGTGACTTGGAGGGGAAATTGCAGGTGGTGCTATTCCCATGTATTTGCTGCCCTTGTCCTCATAGTTGGTAGAGGCCGCGAATTTGGAAGGTGCTGTCGAACGAGCCGTGATGCATTGCTGCAGTGCATCTTGTTGATGGTACACACTGCTGTCACTGTGCGTCGGTGGTGGAGGGAGTGAATGTTTGTAGATGGGGTGCCAATCAAGCGGGCTACTTTGTCCTGGATGGTGTCGAGCTTCTTGAGTGTTGTTGGAGCTGCACCCATCCAGGCAAGTGGAGAGTTTTCCATCACACTCCTGACTTGTGCCTTGTAGATGCTGGACAGGATTCGGGGAGTGAGGAGGTGAGTTACTCACCACAGGATTCCTAGCCTCTGACCTGCTCTTGTAGCCACGGTATTTAGATGGCTACTCCAGTTCAGTTTCTGGTCAATGGTAGCCCCTAAGATGCTGATAGTGGGGGGATTCAGAGATGGTAATGCCGTTGAATGTCAAGGGGAGATGATTAGATTCTCTCTTGTTGGAGATGGTCATTGTTTGGCACTTGTGTGGCGCGAATGTTACTTGCCACTTATCAGCCCAAGCCTGGATATTGTCCAGGTCTTGCTGCATTTCTACACGGACTGCTTCAGTATCTGAGAAGTCACGAATGGTGCTGAACATTTTGCAACCATCAGCGAACAACCCCACTTCTGACCTTATGGTTGAAGGAAGGTCATAGATGAAGCAGCTGAAGATGGTTGGGCCTAGGACACTACCCTGAGGAACCCCTGCAGTGATGCCCGGGAGCTCATATGATTGACCTCCAACAACCACAACCATCTTCCTTTGTGCGAGGTATGACTCCAGCCAGCGGAGGGTTTTCCCCTTGATTCCCATTGACCTCTGTTTTGCTAGGGCTCCTTGATGCCATACTCGGTCAAATGCTGCCTTGATATCAAGGGCAGTCACTCTCACCTCACCCCTTGAGTTCAGCTCTTTTGTCCATGTTTGAACCAAGGCTGCAATGTGGTCAGGAGCTGAGTGGCCCTGGCGGAACCTAAACTGAGCGTCACTAAGTAGGTATTGCTGAGCAAGTGCCGCATGATGGCACTGTTGATGATAACTTCCATCACTTTACTGATGATCGAGAGTAGGCTGATGGGGCGGTAATTGGCCGGGTTGGACTTGTCCTGCTTTTTGTGTGCAGGACATACCTGGGCAATTTTCCACATTGCAGGGTAAATGCCAGTGTTGTAGCTGTACTGGAACAGCTTGGCTAGGGGTATGGCAAGTTCTGGAGCACAGGTCTTCAGTACTATTGCCGGAATATTTTCAGGGCCCATAGCCTTTGCAGTATCCAGTGCCTTCAGTCGTTTCTTTATATCACGTGGAGTGAATCAAATTGGCTGAAGTCTGGCATCTGTGATGCTGGGGACTTCTGGAGGAGGCCGGGATGGATCATCAACTCGGCACTTCTGGCGAAGATTATTGCAAATGCTTCAGCCTTATCTTTCGCCCTGATGTGTTGGGCTCTGGCATCATTGAGGGTGGGGATATTTGTGGAGCCACCTCCTCCAGTTAGTTGTTTAATTGTCCACCATCATTCACGGCTGGATGTGGCAGGACTGCAGAGCTTAGATCTGATCCATTGGCTATGGGATCGCTTTGCTCTGTCTATCGCATGCTGCTTATGCAGTTTGACATGCAAGTAGTCCTGTGTTGTAGCTTCACCAGGTTGACATCTCATTTTGAGGTATGCCTGGTACTGCTCCTGGCAGGCCCTCCTGCACTCTTCATTGAACCAAGGTTGGTCTCCTGGCTTGATAGTCATGGGAGCGTGGGGGATATGCCGGGCCATGAGGTTAGAGACTGTGGTTGAGTACAATTCTGCTGCTGCTGTTGATGTCCCACCGGAATTAATGCTGGGGCCTCAACTTTTTACAATGCATATAAATGACTTGGATGAAGTGGCCGAAGGTATGGTTGCTAAATTTGCTGACGACACAATGATAGGTCGGAAAGTAAGTTGTGAAAAGGACATAAGTGGGCTACAAGTTGATATAGATAGGTTAAGTGAGTAGGCAAATATCTGGCAAACGGAATGTAATGTGGCGAAAAGTGAAGCTGTCTGTTCTGGCAGGAAGAAGTTTGATAATGCATATTATCGGAATGGTGAGAGATTGCAGAGCTCGAAGATCAAGGGGGAACTGGGTGTCCCAGTGCATGAATTGCATAAGGTTAGTATGCAAGTTCAGCAAGTAATTAGGAAAACGAATAGAATGGTATCATTTATTGCAGGAGGAATTGAATGCAAAAGTAGGGATGTTATGCTTCAGCTATACAGGGCATTGGTGAGACCAAATCTGGAGTCCTATGTACCGTACTGGTCTTCTTATTTAAAGAAGGATGCAAATGTGTTGGAGGCAGCTCAGAGAAGGTTTACGTGGACTGATACTTGAAATAGGCGGTCTGTCTTATGAGGAAAGTCTGGACAGGCTAGGCTTATATCAGCTGGCGTTTAGAAGATTAAAAGCCGACCTGATTGAAATAAATAAGGTTCTGAGGTTGGGACAAAGCAAGTGAGGGAGACAGAGAGAGAGAAACCGCGAGGGATTGAGAGAGAGAGCTCAGCGCACCTGCTGCTGAAACCCTCACCCATGCCTTTGTTATCTGGAGACTTGACGATTCCAACACAGTGTGGACTGGTCTACCACATCCTACTCTCTGTAACCTTGTGGTCATCCAAAACTCTGCTGCCATCTTCTAATTTACACCAAGTTCTGTTCACCCAACATCCCTGTGCTCACTGACCTGCATTGGCTCTTGTTCCAGTAACACCTCAATTTTAATAGTCTCACTCATGTGATCAAATCCCTTCATGGCCTCATCCCTCTGATTATCCCAATCCCCTGTCCATTTCCAATATTCCTGAAACTTGTTCATCTTAAAGTCTTTTTCAAATTCCCTTTTTACAGTGAGTTTCTTTCCCTCTGTCTCTCCCTGATCACACATTTCATCTCTCAAGCTCCACTGGTGCCGTGGAAGTTTGGATCCATAAAATGGTGTGGGCTGCACTGCTGGTCACATCCAGCATATTGTACAGGACACCCAGGCTGGCAGGGGTGCTAGCGTGGGTGTAACGTGTGTGTGTCTGTAGCGTGAAGGGGGGTTTGAATATGGTGTCAATCAACCATTCTGGCAGCTTTGATGGACGTCTTTGAAACTTGGTCTGTGCATGGCCACTGACCGCCTGTGTTAGTCACTCTCAGCTGAACATGCATTCACAGCACGAGGAACCCCCTCTAGTGTTATTTCAAAGGACCAGGCGTCCAACTTACAGGTGAGGGGTTTTTGACTTGCTTCTGCTATTGTAAAGTTAGTGGAGGTGCTGTGGATGGTTTTCTGGAGGTTGTATTGTGAGCTGCTGCAGACATTCAGGGAGGACAGAGGATTTGGTGACCCAACTCTGGACGAGGTTTGGGGACAGTAGTTACAGTGTCTCTGGGTCTGTAACATGACCAACAAATGGAGCAGAGGCTGCAAAGAGGGGAAGCTATGTAAAGAGGGAGGAGGAGAGGTCTCTGCCCTCCCCACCCCGGGTTTTCCAAGAGCACAAAGAGCAGTGGTCCGAATACGGAGCCCTGGGGAACACCACTGTATACTCCCATCGAGTCTGAACAGCAACCTTTCACCACTTCTCTCTGTTTACTGTTCCTTAGCCAATGTTATATCCACACTGTCATTGTCCCTTTAGTACCATAGCATTCATTTGCCTGACTTGTCTGCTGAATGACACTTGAACAAACGCCTTTTGAAAGTCCATATATATAACTTCAATCACACCACCCTCATCAACCCTCTCCATTGTTTTATCAAAGAACACCATCAAGTTTACCTCACCACCACCTCCATCTCTCCAATCCTCCACTGCTGTTAAATTATCAGACTGCTTGTCCGACTTCAGTACTGGATGAGCAGAAACTTCCTCCAATTAAATATTGGGAAGACTGTATTTATTGTTTTCACTCCCCACTCCCCTTGCTATTGATTCCATCTCTCTCCCTGGTAACAGTCTGAGATTCAGACAGTCTGTTTGCCACCTTAGTGTCACGTTTAACCACGAAATGAGCTTCCAACCACATTTCTGTACCATCACTACAACCACCTATTTCTACCTCAGTGACAGCGCCTGATTTCATCCCTGTCTCAGCTCATCTACTGATGAAACCTCATTCATGCCTTCGTTACATTTAAACTTGACTGTTCTTTTTTTAAATTCTTTGATTGAATATGGGTGTCCATGGGAAGGTCAGCATTTGTTGTCCATGCTTAATTGCCTTTGACAGCTTAGTGACTTGCTCCGCGATTTTTAGGGGCAGTTAAAAGTCAACCATATTGCTGTGGGTCTGGACTCACATGCAGACCGGACCAGATAAGGACAGTAGTGAACAAGATGGTGTTTCACGAAAATCGATGATAGTTTCATAGCACCATGAATGAGACTAGCTTTCTAGTCGAGATGTCAACTCACTCCTGGCTTGTCTCAAACATTCTACTCTTTGTAAACTTGAGGTCATCCAAACTGTGCTGCCCTTGTGTTGAATTGCATCAAACCCCATTCCCCAATCACTGACCTACATCAGCTCCCAGTCAAGCAATGTCTTGATTTCAAAATTCTCAACCGTGTTTCCAACTCCTTTCATGTCCTCACCCCTCCTTGTCTCAATAATTTCCACCAGCCGCACAACGCTTCAAGCTCTCAGAACTCCTTCAATCCTGGCCTATTGTGTATCCTTGATTTCATCATTGCACCACTGGCAGTCAGGTCTTCAGCTGCCTAGGCCCAAAGCTCTGGAATGCCCTCCCTACACCTTTTTTTTAATTCTTTCATTCAATGTGGGCATCGCGGGGGGAAAAATCAGCATTTGTTCGCATCTTAATTGTCCTTGACAAATGAATGGCTTGCTGGGACATTTCACGGGGCAGTTCAAGAGTCAGCAACATTGCTGTGGACCTGGAGTCATATGTAGGCCAGATCAGGTACGGCTGGCAGATCTCCTTCCCAAAAGGACATTAATGATTCCGGTGGGTTTTTTTCCAACAATTGATGAGAAATTCAAACACAATTACTGAGAATAGCTTTCATTTCCAGATTTTTATTAATTGATTAAAATTATTAATTAATTGAATTTTAATTTCCAACAGCTGCCTTGCTGGGATTTGAAGCCAGAGCATTAGCCTGGGTCTCTGTATTACTAGTTCAGTGACAGTGTCACTGTTTCTGCCTCCCTGCATCACTTTCCTGCCTTAAGACACGACTTAAAATCTTCCTCTTTAACCAAGCTGTTGGTCAGCTTACTTCATATCTCCTGCTGCGTCTCGCGTCAGACTTTGCTTCATAATGCTCCAGTGAAGCACCTTGCAATCCAATGTTTTATTATATTAAAGGCACTGCATAAACATAGGTTGTTGTTGATGTTTGCCAGACATGGCATGTCTTACAATATCGATGCTGCTTGCCATTTATTGACCTTGCTTTTTTCAAACAATACTTTTGTCCTGGGTTGGGAACTGCGCACATTTCCCCACCTGTAATGTTAGATTGATTGGTCAGTAAATATAGGGTTTTCTCCATCTCTCCTTTTTTTAAAAAGGGTGGAACATTTACAACCCTCAAGTCTCTATCATCTTTCCCATATCAAAGGAGGATTGGAGATTCTGGACATGGTCTCTGCTATTTCCACCATTCCTTCCCTCAGCAACCCTCATGCATCCCATCCAGACTGGGTAAATGTTCCACTTTATTGTGGTACAAACAGTGTTAGATTGAAAGCTGTAAACTGAACCTGTTTGTTCAGAGACTGCAATGAATGTCAATCTCCATGGACCCTAATAGTATAATTGGAGCGTTTCTGTCTTCTATTAATAAGTGATTAATTTCAATGTGTTATCCCATGGTGTCAGTGGGAGCATCAACCCGGACACTAACAGGGATCAGCAGCTCCAGAGAGAGGGAGAGAGAGAAGATAGATCAGAATCTGAGAACAATAGATTTGAAAGTTTTAACAATGGACAGGAGTTTATCCTTTTGGTTTGACGAGCTTACTGCAGATCATGATTGGATAACATGAGATTGGCGGATCTATTGTGCCCTTCAGATGATTCAATACATTTATGATACCATCCTCGCTATCGTTGGTGTCCCTGGTAAGTCTCTGTATCCAGGTATTCATTCTCTTATAAAAGCAAAATACTGCGGATGCTGGAAATCTGAAATGAAAACAAGAGATGAAGGAACCATTCAGCAGGTCTGGCAGCATCTGTGGAAAGAGAAGCAGAGTTAACGTTTCAGGTCACTGGCCCTTCTTCAGAACTCAAGAAGAAGGGTCACTGACCTGAAACGTTAACTCTGCTTCGGTTTCCACAGATGCTGCCAGACTTGCTGAGTGGTTCCAGCATTTCTTGTTATTATTCATTCCATAAACCATGTTTAACTGCATAACTGATCTTATCATTCACTCTGCCCTCCTTGCTACTGTTGTTGTTCTTGGTCTATCTCTTTCTCCGGCTGTTATCTCTATAAACCATTGCGAATGGTATTACTGCTCTTTTAATTTACTGTCACATCTCTGTTGCTGTTGGCGTCCCTGTTAAGTCTCACTATCCAGCTATTACATACAATGCATTACTCACCTTGTTATTAAAGTATTGGCGGAGATTGAAGAAATTGTTTTCAGTCCCCAACATACACTCTATTCTCTATCCAAAGAATTGGCACATATATGAGGCTGAAACAGACAGTTCACTTCCTTGCTGATCTCCTTGACCCTGAACTGAGTTCCAATACTATATCCTGTCCATCACCAATCCTGTCTACTATATCATTTTCCTCTGCCTTACGCTATCTTTGGACACAAAAATGGCTTGGTGATAAGTGGCAGAGGGTGGTAGTGCAGGGTTGTGTTTCAGGTTGGAGGCTGGTGTCCAGTAGTGTGGCGCAGGGATCGGTGCTGGGTCTTCTGTTGTTTGTCATACATATCAATGACTTGGATGTGAATGTCGGGGGCATGAGTAGTAAGTTTTCAGATGACACAAACATTGGTGGTATAGTGGACAGTGAAGAAGGTTGTCTAAGTTTACAACAGGGTCTATAGATCAACTGGGAAAGTGGGCAAAGAATTGGCAAATGGAATTTAACACAGACAAGTGTGAAGTGATGCATTTTAGGAAGTTAAACCAGGGCAGGACATTTACAGTGAATGGCAGTGCCCTGGGCTGTGTTGTGGAGCAGAGAGACTTTGGGGTGAAAGTACATAGTTCCCTGAAATTAGCAACACAGGTAGACAGGGTGGTTAAGAAGGCATATGGCATGCTTGCCTTCATCTGCCGAGGTACTGAGTACAAGAGTTGGGACCCCATGTTACAGTTGTACAGAACGTTGGTTAGGCCACATTTGGAGTACTGTGTGCAGTTCTGGTCGCCGCTCTGCAGGAAATATGTGATTACACGAGAGAGGGTGCAGAAAAGATCACAAGGATGTTGCCTTGCTTGGACGGCTTGAGTTATAAAGAGAGATTGGATAGGCCTAGTCTGTTTTCCCTGGAACGAAGGAGGCTGAGAGGGGACAAGATAGAGGTATATAAAATTATGAGAGGCATAGATAGGGTAGATAGCCAGAGACTGTTTCTCATGGTAGGGGTGACTAAAACTGGAAGGCATATATTTAAGGTGAGAAGGAGGAGGTTTAAAGGGGATCGAGGGGGTAAATTATTCACTCAAAGAATAGTGGGTATCTGGAATGAGCTGCCTGAGGAGGTGGTTGAGGCAGGAACAGTAGCAACATTTAGAAGACATCTGGATAGGTACTTGAATGAACAAGGCATAGAGGGATATGGAATTAATGCAGGCAGGTGGGATTAGTATAGATAGGCATTATGGTCAGCATGGACATGGTGGGGCGAAGGGCCTGTTTCTATGCTGTACGGCTCTATGCCTCTGTGACTCTCTGCCTATATGCCCCTTAAACCACCATCTATCTCTTCGTTAATTCCATACCCGACTATCCTAATGCTACCCATGACAAGACACTTAGTTATAAACTCCAGCCCATCGCAAACTCTGCTGCCCATATCCTAACTCACACCAAACTCTGATCATCCACCAACTCTGTGCTCACTGACCTATATTGCTTCTTGGTTTAGTAGCACCACAATTGCAATATCCTTATTCTTGTGTTCAGATCCCTCTCTGACCATACCTCTCCAGTTAGTCCAATTTTCCTGTCCGTTTCCCATATTCGTGCATGTTGTTTCCCTTCGAGAATTCATCCAATTCACTTTTAAAAGTGAATGTTTGCTCCTTCTGTATCTCTCTGTGGATGCAATTTCGGAATCGTTAGAGCCACTGGGGCTGAGGCTATAAATTCTAAAGCCTTAAAATGGTGTGGGATGCACTGCCAGCCACTTGTGGCTCTTTCCAGTGGGGTTCCATGCTGAGCAGGGTGTTCCAGCAGCATTGGCACACGTCTTTGAAACTTGGCCTGTGCATGTCCACTGACCGCCTGTGTTAGTCACTCTCAGCTGAAAATACATTCAGCAGCACGAGGATTCATCTCTAGTGTTATTTAAACAATGTGATTTCTGATAATGATGAGCTGCACCAACATCATCAACTATCCACGCCTGGTCCATCTTCAGGCACGTGCAATACAGCCTCATCGGGTATCACCCCTCCTCCCACTCGGCTGGAGGTTGCGGCTGAATGGGAGATTGTGAGGCTGGAGCTCTCCCCTCACCTCTACCACTCGCTCCGGACCTCGCCGCTCCTCTCCCTACACCCACTAGCCGACGGTGCTTCACTACCCCCACTCCCCCTCCAGTTACTCGCTCCCTGCTTTCACACATTCCCCCACCAGCAACTCGCTCCGGACCTCGCCGGTCCTCTCCACTCCACTCCCCTGGCCGATTGTTACTCGCTTTCCCCATTCTCCCTCCAGTTATTCGCACCTCGCTTCCCCCCACTCCCCCTCCAGTCACTCGCTTCCGACCTCGCCGCTCCCCTCCCCTCCACTCCTCTGGCCGATTGTTCCCCGCTTCTTACCACCCTGTTCTCCAGTCACTTGCTCCACACTTCCCCCACACCCCTCCAGTCACTCGCTCCAAGCCGCGCTGCTTCCCTCCTCTCGGCCACTTGCTGCTAATTAGCTATGTCACGAAGCTGTGCTCCTTGGTGCTAGCGGCTGGGCGGGGTGGTGTGTTGGAGAGCGAATCACCATTGGCGAGAGGATGGCAACTATCTGTCGGGGGGGGTCGTGGGGAGCTGTGAGTTCTGGAGCAAGTGGCTGGGTGGCGGGGTGGGGGGTGGTGAAGTGGGGAGCGGGTGACCTGAGAGTGGGTGCTGAGGAGAGGGGAACAATCTGTCAGGGGAGTGAGGGAGAGCTGTGAGGTCTGGTGTTAGTGGCTGGGGTGGTGGTGAAGTGGGGAGCGAGTGACCTGAGAGTGGGTGCTGAGGAGAGGTGAACAATCTGTCAGGGGAGTGAGGGAGAGCTGTGAGGTCTGGTGTTAGTGGCTGGGGTGGTGGTGAAGTGTGGAGCGAGTGACCCGACAGTGGGTGCTGAGGAGAGAGGAACATTCTGTCAGGGGAGTGAGGGAGAGCTGTGAGGTCTGGTGTTAGTGGCTGGGGTGGTGGTGAAGTGGGGAGCGAGTGACCCGGCAGTGGGTGCTGAGGAGAGGTGAACAATCTGCCAGGGGAGTCAGGGAGAGCTCTGAGGTCTGGAGTTAGAGGTTGAGGGGAGAAAGCGGGCTGTGGGGAGAGGGAGAAAGCGAATTGCTGATGTGAGGAGAGAGGGTCTTGGGGCGGGAGCGAGATGCTGCATTTGGGTGAAATCAGTCCTGCTCAGTCATTTAATCGAATCACATTAAAAAACTGGCAGCACATTTTATACTCTGTTCGATTTCCAATGGAAAAGTAATCATAAAATTCCTCTTGTACTGAATAGGATTATTGGAATATTAACTGAATCTTGAAGATTACTGTTAGTATCATATAACTGCACAGTAGCATTTTACTGGACTTCCTTCCAACTTAATGGAAGTTTAGTTTGCTGGAACGATCTAACCAGAAGTATTTCCTGTGACAAATTGAGCAGCGCCATCTTTAATCCTGGCAGCTACCTGAACGTCTCAGACTCTGACTTTCCAGTTGAAGAGTCTACATTTGTACATGTGCAAGTACTGCAGCACCTAGTGGTTGCATTGTCAGAAAACGCAGTCTTATTGAAAAAGACCAGGCATCCAACTTACAGGTGAGGGGCTTTTGACTTACTTCTGCTATTGTAAAATTAGTGGAGGTGCTGTGGATGGTTTTCTGGAGGTTGTACTGTGAGCTGCTTCAAATATTCAGGGAGGACAGAGGATTTGGATGAGCCAACTGTGGATGAGGTATGGGGACAGTAGTTACAGTGCCCCTGGGTCTGTAACATGACCAACAAATGGAACAGATTCTGCAGAGAGGGGAAGCTTTGTAAAGAGGGAGGAAGAGGGGGCTCTGACCTACCCATCCCAGGTTTTCCGAGAGGAATTTTCCTACCTGCACCTAACCCAGGAGCAGTGTGTGAGGTGATTCTGATTCAAGAAAAAAGTGGTTAGAAAGCTGTGTCACCTCCTGTAACACGACCTGGAACTTCACACCAGGGTGAGGACGTAGCTGTCAGTGGCTGTTAAGGTCACAGTTTCATTGAACTTCTATTTATCCGGATCTTTCCAGATGGGAGCACGTGACATATTCAACATCTCCTAGTCTGCTGTCCATTTATGTATCCGTTAGGTGACAAAGGCCATCTATGGCGTGTGAGGTGAATGCATCATTTTCTCCCTCAAACTCTTCAACTGCCTGTTGACTGTTTCCCTGATTATTGTTTCTAACTCCTAGCCACTGATATTGAACAGCATGGCCTGTAGGTGCTCGGACGGTCCTTCCACTCATTCCAGTATAAGGGTGTCACATTTACCACTCGCCAATCTTCTGTCACCTCGCCCATCTATAGAAGAATGTAAGATTTCGGAAAGCCCTTCTGCTACCGACATACCTACTTCCTTTAGCCATCCAGACCAGGTGGATTATCTACTCTAAGCATAGCCAGCCTTTCCAGTACCTCCTCCCTCTGAATATTTACTCTATCCATTGCCTCTACTCTTTTGCTTCCACTGATATTTTGTAAGATTCCTGTTACAACAGCGATATGAAGTAATCATTAGCTATTTTAACCTTGCCCTGTGCCTCTAAGCATATATACACGCTTTGTCCCGGATAGTCACCACCCACCTCGTCCGATCTGATTGATATCTACATGCCTGTAGAAAATGATTGCATTTCCTTTTAGAAGATTTCTGGGTTCTCTTTTATGTTGAATGTTAGTGAATGTTTAAGGTGGTGGATGAGGTGCTGATCAATCGGGCTGCTTTGTCCTCGATGGTGTAAAACTTCCTGAGTGTTGTTGGAGCTGTACCCATCCAGGTAAGTGGAGAATTTTTCATTAAACTCCTGACTTGTGTGGCGCACATGCTACATGTCAATTATCAGCCCAAGGCTGGATATTGTCCAGGTCTTGCTGCATTTAGGTATGAACTACTTCAGTACCTGAGCAGGCACAAATGGTACTAATCGTTAATGAATACTCCCATTTCTGACCTGATGATGGAGGGACAGTGAATGATGAAGCAGCTGAAGATGGTTGAGCCTAGGACACTACCCTGAGGAACTCCTGCAGTGATGTCCCGGGACTGATATAATTGACCTCGAACAACCACAACCATCTTCCTTTGCGTGAGGTATGAATCCAGCCAGCGGAAATCTTTCCCCCTGATTCCCATTGACTTCAGTTTTGCTAGGGCTCCTTGATGCCATACTCGGTCAAATACTTCCTTGATGTCAAGGGCAGTCACTCCCACTTCACCTCTGGAGTTCAGCTCTTTTGTCCATGTTTTAACCAAGGCTGTAATGAAATTAGGAGATGAGTGGCCCTTGGGGGACCCAAACTTATCATCGCTGAGCAGAATATTGGAGATTAAATGCTATTTGATAGTAATAATGATGAAACCTTCCATTACTTGTCTCATGAATCAGAGCAGACAGAAGGGTGGTGGAAGCATGGCTGTTGGAATATTTCCAACTTTCCCTGAAGGAGACGGCAAATGGACGTCCAGGCTGACTGTGAGGGCCCATATTTGGACTGTATCAGTCCGGCATGGCGATCGCTCAATAGAACGTTCCTATGTTGGTGAAACTTGGTCCAACACCCTCGGTTTGCATAGCAATCAAAGTCCCGGGTTTCAGCACTACTTGTAAGATCTGGGGTTTGGCTTAATTGAATTGTCAAACTTAGTTCAATTACAATGACAGTCTGTGTTGGGAGATCAGATCTAAAAGGAACTTTCAGCTCAGACTAGCTATAAAAACACGTGGGTGCACGGCTGCTTCCACAAGTTTCACAGACTTAATGAAGTTCTCCACAATTAGCAGAACATGGTGATACTGAGAAAAGGGCAGTGGTCAGCAGTTGGCTTCACAATGGAACATTGGTCCTCAACCACCGGTTAACTGTGGAACCTTGTCTCTTCATTGAAGTCGATCTTCTGTCACCTTCTTGATGATGATGTGCGCTTTTGGGGTCTTACAAGTTATTAATTGATACACCTTTCCCAGCTTGATTCTGTTCCATATTAGGTAAAAGCCTGTTTCTGTTCATTTGATTGGTCAGTCATTAACTAACTACCCTTCCATGATGGTACTTCGAGCCTGGTTTAAGTCATTGCCATTGTCATTCAGTGGGGAGCGGGGGAGGGGCCTCCAGATTCCAGCTGCATTGACTCTATGAATTCCTTTACAAAAGGTTATATCTGACCCGGTGCCATCCTGCTGTGGCTATTCAACCACCGTGGCCACTTAATGGCATTGATATGTACTTATCTCATTTCACAGTTTCATGGCCACACTGGGATTGTTTTATACCAGTTAATAAGCTAACAGTCCCTCTTGGATAATCTACAGTCTAACGACTTTTAAATAACAGGTCTCAACAGGTCAGGACTTGTCCAGAGGTTTAGCTAACATCATTCGTTGTGGTTATGTTACATACAGAATACTATTTTAACCGTGATACTGAAGGATATGACAACTAAGTTCTAACAGTCCTATCATAAAATAAACTCAATCCTAAGTTTTGTCCCAACAAGGACGGAAATATCCATCTTTGTGTTTGCAGACAGCGGCCACTACTGCCCACTGTTGACTGATTGTGTCTGAAGCTGTTGGGTTTTAGCTAAACACAGGGCATTTATTATTCGCTCATTCTTGCGATGTGGGCGTCGCTGTCTAGGCCAGCATTTATTGACCATCCCTAATTGCCTTTGAGAAGGTGGTGCTGAGCCCACTTCTTGAACCACTGCAGTTCATGTGAGGTCGGTACACCCACAATTCCGTTAGGAAGGGAGTGCCAGGATTCTGACGAAACAACAGTGAAGGAATGGCGATGTAGTTCCATGTCAGGATGGTGTGTGACTTGGATAGGAACTTGCAGGTGGTGGTGTTCCCATGTATCTCTGCTCTTGTTCTTCTCGGTGGCAGAGGTCGCGGGTTTGGATGGTGTAGTCTAAGGAGCTTTGGTGAGTTGCTGCAGTGCATCTTGTAGATGGTACACACTGCTGCCACTGTGCGTCAGTGGTGGAGGTATGAATGTTGTAGATGGTGTGCCAATCATGTTTGCTGCTTTTTCCTGGATGGTCCTGTGCTTCTTGACTGTTGTTGGAGCTGCACCATCCAGGCAAGTGGAGAGTATTCCATCACACTCCTGACTTGTGGCCTTGTAGATGGTGAACAGGCTTTGCAGAGTCAGGAGGTGAGTTATTCGCCACAGGATTCCTAGCCTCTGACCTGCTCTTGTAGCCACGGTATTTATATGGTTACTCCAGTTCTGTTTCTAGTTCAGTTTCTAATCAATGGTAACCCTCCAGGATGTTGATTGTGGGGATTCAGTGATGACAATGTCATTGAACGTCAGGGGGAGATGACTAGATTCTTTCTTGTTTGAGATGGCCATTGCCTGGCACTTGAGTGGCACGAAAGTTACTTGCCACTTATCGGCCCAAGCTGGATATTGTCCAAATATTTCTGCATCTCGACATGGTTTGCTTCAGTATCTGAGAAGTCACGAATGGTGAACATTGTGCAATCATCAGTGAACATCCCCACTTCTGACCTTTTGATTGAAGGAAGATCATTGATGAAGCAGCTGAAGATGGTTGGGTCTCGGACACTACCCTGAGGAACTCCTCCAGTGATGACCTAGAGCTGAGCTGATTGACCTCCAACAACCACAGCCATCTTCCTTTGCGTTAAGTATGACTCCAACCAGCGGAGAGTTTTCCCACTGATTCCTATTGATTCCAGTTTTGCTCGGGCTCCTTGATACCATACTCGGTCAAATCTGCCTTGATGTCAAGGGCAGTCATTGTCACCTCTCCTCTTGAGTTCAGCTCTTTTGTCCGTATTGGTACCAAGGCTGTATTGAGAACAAGAGCTGAGTGGCCTTGGCAAAAGCCAAACGGAGCGTCAGTGAGCAAGTTATTGCTACGCAAGTGCTGCTTGATGGCACAGTTAACACCAGGGGAAGTGCTGGCTTCGTGGTAATGTCTCTGGCATAGTAATCCAGAGGACCAGGCTAGTACTCTGGCGACACGAGTTCGAATCCTACCACAGCAGATAGTGAAATTTGAAGTCAATTAATAAAATCTGGAATTAAAAAAAGTTGGTATAATAGTGCCATGAAACCTTTGTCAATTGTTATAAAAAAATCATCTGGTTCACTGATGTCCTTCAGGGAAGGAATTCTGTCGTCCTTACCTGGTCAGGCCTACATAAGATTCCAGATCCACAGCAATGTGGTTGACTATGAAATGGCTGAGCAAGCCGCTCAGTTCAAGGGCATTTCGGGATGGGCAATAAATGCTGGCCTTGACAGCGATGCCCACATCCCATGAACGAATGAGAACATCTTCCATCACTTTGCTGATTATTAGGAGTAGACTGATGGGGTGGCAGCTGGCCAGTTTCAAACTGTGCTGGTATTTGTGTACTGTTAATGAATTTTGGGAGGACTAACAAGGCAAGGGGATATACAATGGATGGTAGGATCCGAGGAAGCACAGAAGGTAAGAAGGACCTTGGTGTACTTGTCCATAGGTCACTGACGGCAGCAGCACAGGTAGATAAGGTGGTTAGGAAGGCATATGGGATACTTGCCTTTATTAGCAAATGCATAGAATATAAGAGCAGGGAGGTTATCATCATAATATATAAAAAGCTAATTTGGCCACAGCTGGAGTACTGTTTACAGTTCTGGTCACCACACTATAGGAAGGATGTGATTGCACAGGAGAGGGTGCAGAGGAGATTCACCCGAATGTTGCCTGGGTTGGAGCATTTCAGCCATGAATAAAGACTGAAAAGGCTAGGGTTGTTTTCCTTGGAACACAGAAGACTGAGGGAGGACATGATTGAGGTGTACAATATTATGATGGACATAGGTGAGGATAGGTTCGATAGGAAGAAACATTTTTCCCTCAGCGGAGGGGTAATGAACCAGGGGACATAGATTTCAGTTGAGAGCCAGGATGTTTAGGTGGGTTTTGAAGAATTTTCTTGTCACCCAGAGGGTGGTTGGAATCTGGAACGCACTGCCTGAAGACGTGGTGGAGGCAGGAAGCCTCACAACATTTAAAACCTATTTTGATGAGCACTTGAAACGCCATAGTACACAATGCTACGGGTCAGAAAAATGGGATTCGAATAGTTGGGTGCTGGATGGCCAGCACAGACACGATAGGCCGCTGGGCCTGCTTCCGTGCTGTGTAACTCTATGACTCTATGACACACTTGGGCAATTTTCCAGATTGCCGGGGAGATGCCAGTTTTGTAGCTGTATTGGAACAGCTTGGCTAGTGACGCAGCAAGTTCTGGAGCACATGTCTTCAGCATGTTGTCAGGGCCCATGGCCTTTGCAGTATCCAGTGCCTTCACTCATTTCTTGATATCACGTGGAGTGAATCGGATTGGCTGAAGACTGGCATCTGTGATGCTGGGGACCGCAGGAGGAGGCTGAGATGGATCATCAACTCGGGACTTCTGGCTGATGATTGTTGCAAATGCTTCAGCCTTATTTTTAACACTGATGTGCTGGGCTCTCCCATCAATGAGGATAGGGATATTTGTGGAGCCACCTCCTCCAGTTGGTTGTTAAATTGTCCACCACAATTCACGGCTGGATGTGACAGGACTGCAGAGCTTAGATCTGATCCGTTGGTTTACGATCACTTTGCTCTGTCTATCGCATGCTGCTTACGCAGTTTGGCATGCAGACAGTCCTTGGTTGTAGCTTCACCAGGTTGACACCTCATTTTGAGGTATGCATTGTGCTGATCCTGACATGCCCTCCTGCACTCTTCATTGAACCAGGGCTGATCTGCTGGCTTGATGGGAATGGTAGAGTGGGGAATATGCCGGGTCATGAGGTTACAGATAGTGTTTAAGTACAGTTTTGCTGTTGCTGATGACCCTCAACGCCTCAGGGATGCCCAGTTGTGAGTTCAAGGATCTGTTTGAAATCTGTCCCATTTGGCACAGTGATAGTGCCAGACAACACGAAGGAGTGTATCTTCAATGTGAAGACGGGACTTTGTCTCCACAAGGACTGTGCGATGGTCACTCCTACCAATACTGTCATGGACCGATGCATCTGTGACCGTTACGTTTGTGAGGACGAGGTCAAATAGGTTTTTCCCTGCTGTTAGTTCCCTCACCACCTGCCGCAGACACAGTCTAGCAGCTATGTCCTTTAGGACTCTGCCAGCTCGGTCTTTAATGGTGCTACCGAGCCATTCTTCCTGATGGACATTGAAGTCCCCCACCCAGAGATCATTCTGTGTCTCTGTTACCCACAGTGCTTCTTCCAATTGCTGTTCAACATGGAGGAGTACAGACTCATCAGCTGGGGACGGGGAATGGGTGATAATCAGCAGGAGGTTTCCTTGCCCATGTTTGACCTGATGCCGTGAAGCTTCATGGGGTCTGCAGACAAGGGTCTATCCTGCTGCTGGGAGATGACATACCCGGGATGGTGATGGCACTGTCTGGGACACTGTCTGTAAGCTATGATTCGGTGAGCATGACTGTTTTCTGCTGCTTGACTTGTCTGTGGGACAGTTCTCCCAACTTTGGCTCAAGCCCCCAGATGTTTGTAAGGAGGACTTTCCAGGGTCGACAGGGCTGGGTTTGTCTTTGTTGCTTCTGGTGCCTAAGTCGATGCCGGGTGGCCTGTCCAGTTTCATTGCTTTTCTTAGATTTTGTAGCCGTTTCGCACAACTGAGCAGCTTGCTGGGCCATTTCAGAGTCAACCACATTGCTGTGAGTCTGGAGTCACATGTAGGCCAGACCAGGTTAGGATGGCAGATTTCCTTCCCTAAAGGACATTAGTTAACCAGATGTTTTTTTACAACAATTGACAATGACCACCATTAGAATAGATATTTTAATTCTAGAGTTTTATTAAAGATTAGTGATGTCAGAGTATGTCTTGTTTTGAAATACAAATAAACTAGAAATTCTCCAAGCAGCAGTTTGTAAGACGTCAGAAATGTAAGGGATTTGGATTGTTTAATTGTCCTGTGGTTTAAAATATGTATGTGACCAGGAAGGAAATCTGCTATTGTTTGTGCTGATAACAATCCTGAGGCATCTGAAACATCCACAAGGGGTGATGAAATTACTGAAGGAAATGTAAACACATGCTCGCCATCATGGCAGTCTGGACATCTGGATTACGAGTTCAGTGACATTACCACGACACCTCTGTCATTGCCTCACCGCCACACGTTCCTTGATTAAGACACTACATAAAACCTTCCCCTTTGACCAAGATGTTGGGCATCTGGCCTCATATCTCATGCTGTGTCACATGTCATTCTTTGCTTTATAATGCTCCTGTGAAGCACCTTGTCATGTTTTATTACATTGAAGGCACTGTATAAATATAAGTTGTTGTTGACGTTTACCAGACATACATGACTTGTCTTGCTGCAGTACATTTGCTGTCGATTGTGTTTATTCTCAAGCAGCGAATACTTTTATGCTGGGATGTGAACTCTGGAAATTTCCCACTCAGTGATATTAAAAAGACTGGTCAGTAAATACAGAGTTTACTCCATCGCTACTTTTTTAAATCCAGGCGCAACATTTACAACCCTCCAGTCCACTGTCACGACTCCCATCTCCAAGGAGGATTGGAAGATTCTGGCCAGTGCGTCTGCTATTTCTACATTTTCCTCCCTCAGCAACCCTCCTACATCCCGTTCAGACTGGGTAAATGTTGCAGTTTATTGTGGCAAACAAGTGTTGGATTGAAAGGAGTTAACTGAACCTGTTTGTTCAGTGTCTGTAATTAATGTCAGTCTCCATGGACCCTAGTTGTGTCACTTGAGGTTGTTCCTCTTCTATTAATAAGGGACTCCTTTCAATGTGTTATCACATAGTGTCAGCGGGAGGTTCACCTCCTGCACTAACAGTGATCAGTGGCTCCAGAGAGTGGGAGAAGATAGATCAAAATCTGAGAACAATAAATTGGAATGCTACAACAATGGATCAGAATCTGAGAACAATAGATTGGAATGTTACAACAATGGATCAGAATCTGAGAACACCAGGCTGTAGTGTGCCCAATCGGTAGATGAGATGCTGCTCCTCGAGCTTGAACTGATGTTCACAGGAACACTGCAGCAATCCCAGGACAGAGATGTGAGCATGAGAGCAGGGGGGAGTGTTGAAATGGCAAGCAACCGGAAGCTCAGGGTCCTGCTTGCGGACTGAGCGGAGATGTTCCACAAAGCGGTCACCCAGTCTGCGCTTGGGGCGGAGATGTTCCGCAAAGCGGTCACCCAGTCTGCGCAGACTGGGTGACCGCTTTGCGGAACATCTCCGCTCAGTCCGCAAGCAGGACCCTGAGCTTCCGGTTGCTTGCCATTTCAACACTCCCCCCTGCTCTCATGCTCACATCTCTGTCCTGGGATTGCTGCAGTGTTCCAGTGAACATCAACGCAAGCTCGAGGAACAGCATCTCATCTACCGATTGGGCACACTACAGCCTGCCGGACTGAACATTGAGTTCAATAATTTCAGAGCATGACAGCCCCCCCACTTTACTTTCATTTTTAGTCATTTTTAGTTATTTTTTCTTCCTTTTTTTTTACATTCCTTTTTACATTTTTTACAATCATTTTTTGCATTTATTTCATTTCATCTTAGTTTCTTCAGTTTGCTTACCCACTGTTTTTTTCAGGTTGTTTTTCTTCAGGTTTGCACTTGCTGCTGTTCAATATTCAGTATATTCACACCTAATCTGTACTAATGCTTTGTCTTTCAACACACCATTAACATATTGTTTGCCTTTGCTCCGTGACCTTTTGGTCAGCTATGTGGCCTGGTCCAATCTGCACCTTCTCCTTTGTTATCTCTTGCCCAACCCCCACCTCACTTGTTTATAATCTGTGACTTTTCTAATATTTGGCAGTTCCGAAGAAGGGTCACTGACCCGAAACGTTAACTCTGCTTCTCTTTCTACAGATGCTGCCAGACCTGCTGAGTGAATCCAGCATTTCTTGTTTTTGTCCCACATGTCAGATGTTGATTTACCCTCAAACAGCCACCCCCAATCTAAATTCTTCAGTTCCTGCCTAATATTGTTATAATTAGCCTTCCCCCAATTTAGCACCTTGATCCGAGGAGTACTCTTATCCTTATCCACATGTACCTTAAAACTTATGGAATTATGGTCACTGCTCCCGAAATGATCCCCCACTGAAACCTCGACCACCTGGCCGGGCTCATTCCCCAATACCAGGCCAGAATGGCCCCATCCCTGGTTGGACTATCCACATACCGTTTCAAGAAGCCTTCCTGGATGCTCCTCACAAATTCTGCCCCATCCAAGCCCCTAAAACTAAGTGAGTCCCAGTCAATATTGGGGAAGTTAAAGTCACCCACCACTACAACCCTGTTACCATTACATCTTTCCAAAATCTGTCCACATATCTGCTTCTGTACCTCCCGCTGGCTGTTGGGAGGCCTGTAGTAAACCCCCAACATCGTGACTGCACCCTTCCTATTCCTGAGCTCCACCCATATTGCCTCGCTGCATGACCTCTCTGAGGTGTCCTCCCACAGTACAGCTGTGATATTCTCCTTAACCAGCAATGCAACTCCCCCACCCCTTTTACATCCCCCTCAATCCCGCCTGAAGCTTCTTAAGCCTGGAACATTTAGCTGGCAATCCTGCCCCACCCTTAACCAAGTCTCTGTAACAGCAACAACATCATATTTCCATGTACTAGTCTTAACTCTAATTTCATCTGCCTTACCTGTTATACTTCTCGCGTTGAAACAAATGCACTTCAGACCACCAGTCCCGCTGTGCACAGTCACATCTCCCTGCCTGTTCTTCCTCTAAGTCCTACTGGCCTTATTTACTATGTCCTCCTCATTTACTTCACTAGCTGTCCTACTGCTCTGGTTCCCACCTGCCTGCCACACTAGTTTAGACCCTCCCGAGTGACGCCAGCAAATCTTGCAGCCAGGATATTTGTGCCCCTCCAGGTTAGATGCAACCCGTCCTTCTTGTACAGGTCCCATCTGTCCCTGAAGAGAGCCCAATGGTGCAGATAGCTGAAACCCTCCCTTCTACACCAGCTGCTCAGCCACGTGTGTAGCGGCACTATCTTCCTATTTGTAGCCTCACTGGCACGTGGCACAGGGAGTAATCCAGAGATTACAACCCTAGAGGTCCTGTTTTTTAACTTACTACCTAACTCCCTAAACTCCCACTGCAGGACCTCATCACTCTTCCTGCCTATGTCGTTGGTACCAATGTGTACCACAACCTCTGGCTGTTCACCCTCCCCCTTCAGAATGCCCCCTATCTGTTCAGATACATCCTTGACCCTGGCACCAGGGAGGAAACATACCATCCTGGAGTCTCTTTCACGTCCACAGAAGCGCCTATCTGTGCCCCTGACTATAGAGTCCCCTATAACGATTGCTCTTCTGTGCTTTGTCCCTCCCTGCTGAACAACAGTGCCAGCCGTGGTGCCACGGCTCTGGCTGCTGCTGTTTTCGCCTGATAGGCCATCCCCCTGAACAGTATCCAAAACGGTATACCTGTTAGAGAGGGGGATAGCCACAGGGGAATCCTGCACTGACTGCCTGCCCCTGCTGACGTTCACCCATCTATCTGCCTGCACCTTGGGTGTCACCACTTCTCTAAAACTCCTGTCTATGACGTTCAGCCACCTGCATGCTCCTAATTGCATCCAGTTGCCGCTCCAACCGATCCATGCATCTGTGAGGAGCTGCAACTGGGTCCACTTCCTGCAGATGTAGTCGTCCGGAACGCTGGAAGCATCACGGACTTCCCACATCTCACAGGTGAAGCACTTCACCCCTTTAACTGACATTTCTATCACTAATTAGTTAATTGATGTAAAATAAATAAATACTTATTAAATCCTTACTAAATTATGATACACTTCACTATGTGGTCCCTGGTCCTAACTTTCTAACAATAAATATTAAATGCTGTCTAAATACAGTAATCTCTTCCCTCTGGTTTAGTTACTCTACTTATTCATGAGTTAATCAGTGTTTTAATCAATTTTTATTAGTTTTATTTTCAAATTCGGTGCAGATTCCCTACCAGCCAATCAGGTCACAGCTTTCCTGTGACTTCACTTTTTCAGTTTTTTATTCCCACCCGAGCGAACGTCCTCTGTGAATCCACTGCTCCAGAACTCTGCCCTCCGATTCTGCTCCGCGAATCCCCGAGATAAGTTTTTTTATCTACTCACCGCTCCAGAACTCCGCCCTCCGAATCTGCTCAGCGAAACCCCGAGATAAGTTTTTTTATATACTCACCGCACTGGAACTCCGCCCACCGAATCTGCTCAGCGAATCCCCGAGATAGGTTTTTCTATATACTCACCGCTCTGGACCTTCGCCCTCCGAGTCTGCTCATCCCCGAGATAGGTTTTTTTCTCCACTCACCGCTCTGGAACTCCGCCCTCCGAGTCTGCTCCGAGAATCCCCGAGATAAGTTTTTTTATATACTCACCGCACTGGAACTCCGCCCACCGAGTCTGCTCCGCGAATCCCCGAGATAGGTTTTTCTATATACTCACCGCTCTGGACCTTCGCCCTCCGAGTCTGCTCATCCCCGAGATAGGTTTTTTTCTCCACTCACCGCTCTGGAACTCCGCCCTCCGAGTCTGCTCCGAGAATCCCCGAGATAGGTTTTTTTCTGTACTCACCGCTCTGGAACTCCGCCCTCTGAGTCTGCTCCGAGAATCCCCGAGATAGGTTTTTTTATTGACTCACCGCTCTGGAACTTCGCCCTCCGAGTCTGCTCCGAGAATCCCCGAGATAAGTTTTTTTATATTCTCACCGCTCCGGAACTCCACCCTCCGAGTCCTGCTGGCAAACAGGAAACAAAGTAGGCAAAAATGGGTCATTTTCTGGTTGGCAAGATGTAACGAGTGGTTTGCCACAGGGATCTGTGCTGGGGCCTCAACTTTTTACAATTTATATAAATGATTTGGATGAAGGGACCGAAGGTATGGTTTCTAAATTTGCTGATGACACAAAGATAGATAGGGATGTAAGTTGTGAAGAGGACTGAAGGAGGCTACAAAGGAATATAGATATGTCAAGTGGGTGGGCAAATGGAGTACAATGTGAGAAAGTGGGAAATTGTTCATTTTGACAGAAAGAGTGAAAAGAAGCATATTATCTAAATGGAGAGAGATTGCAGAGCTCTGAGATGCAGAGGGATCTGGGTGTCCTAGTGCACGGATCGCACAAGGCTAGTATGCAGGTACAACAATTCATTCGGAAAGCTAATGGAATGTTGTTTATTGTGAGTGGAACTGAATACAAAAGTAAGGAGATTATGCTTCAGCTATACAGGGCATTGGTGAGATCACAACTGGAGGACTGTGTACAATATTGGTCACCTTATGTAAGGAAGGATGCAAATGCATTGGAATCAGTTCAGGAAAGGTTTACTAGACTAATACCTGAAATGGGTGGATAGTCTTATGAAGAGAGAATGGGCAGTCTAGGCTTGTATCCGCTGCAGTATAGAAGAGTATGAGGTGACTTGATTGAAACATTTATGATCCTGAGGGATCTTGACAGGTTGGATGTGGAAAGGATGTTTCCTCTTGAGAGAGAATCTAGAATTCGGGGTTACTATTTAACAATAAGGGGTCGCCCTTTTAAAACAGGAAAGAGGAGAATTGCTTTCTCTCAGAGGGTCGTGGGTCTTTGGAACTCTCTTCCTCAAAAGGAAGTGGAAGCAGGATCTTTCAATATTTTTTAAGGCAGAGGTAGATAGATTCTTGATAAGAAAGAGGGTGAAAAGATATCGGGGTAAGTGGGATTGCGGAGTCGAGTTTGCAGTCAGATTAGCCCTGATCTTATTGAATGGCAGAGAAGGCTCGAGGGGCCGAGTGGCCTACTCCTGCTCTTAATTCCTTTGCTCATTTGTTCGTATGCTCTGGCTTCAGAAGGTACTGGCTTCGAATGTGGACATTTTAGTGTTCTAGCAGTGAAAACCCGAATAAAATCTGCAATGAAATGATTTCTTTTTCTCAGAGTCAATTGTTTTTACCACTTCTCTGGCCACAGGAGAGGTGCCAGAGGACTGGCGAATAGTGAATGTGTTACCATTATTCAAGAAGCAGGGATAAATCATGTAATTACAGGCCAGTGAGTCTAACATTATTGGTAGGGAAACTACTGGAGAAAAAATCTGACAGACAGGATTAATCTCCACATGAAGAGGCAGGGATTAATCAAGGGTAGTCAGGCTTTGTCAGAGGGAGAACATATCTCAAAATTTGACTGAATCTTTCAAGCAGGTGACTAGATGTGTAGATGAGGATTTTTGATAAGGTCCCGCATGGGACTAGGGTTAAGAAGTACTTAAGAAGTCCCAGAGTACTTAAGGAAGTGGCCCTAGAAATAGTGGATGCATTGGTGGTCATCTTCCAAGATTCTATAGACTCTGAAGCAGTTCCTACAGATTGGTGGATAGATAATGTAACCCCACTATTTTAAAAAGGGAGGTAGAGAGAAAACATGGAATTATGTACCAGGCAGCCTGACGTTGGTAGTGGGGAAAAATCTATAGCACATTCTCAAAGGTTTTATAGTACAGCACTTTCAGAACAGTGGTGGAATCGGACAGTGGCAGCACGGATTTACGAAAGGGAAATCATGCTTGACATATTTACTAGAATTCTTCGAGGATATAACTAGTAGAGTTGATGAGAGGGAGCCAGTGGATATGGTTTATTTGGACGTTCAGAAGGCTTTCGACAAAGTCCCACATAAGAGTGCAGCGTCTAAAATTAAAGCACATGGGATTGGAGGTAGTGTATTGCGATGGATAGAAAATTGGTTGTCAGACAGGAAACAAAGAGTAGGAATAAACGGGTCTCTTTCTGAATGACAGGCAGTGACTAGTTGGGTACCGCAGGGATTGGTGCTGGCAACCCAGCTATTCACAATGTATATTGATGATTTAGATGAGGGAACTAAATGTAATATGTACAAATTTGCAGATGACACACAACTAAGTGGGAGGATGAGTTGTGAGGAGGATGCAGAGTGGCTTCAGGGTGATTTGGAAAAGTTGAGTGAGTTGGCAAATGCATGGCAGATGCAGTATAATATGGATAAATGTGAGGTTATCCACTTCGGTAACTAAAACAGGAAAGCAGATTATTATCTGAACGGCTATAAAGCGAGAGAGGGGAATATGGAACGGCTATAAACTGAGAGAGGGGAAGATGGAACGAGACCTGGGTGTTCCCGTACATCAGTCGCTGAAAGTAAGCTTTTAGGTGCAACAGGCGGTAAAAAAGGCAAATGGTATGTTGGCCTTCATAGCGAGAGGATTCGAGTACAGAAGCATGGATGTCTTGCTGCAATTCTACAGAGCCTCGGTGAGGCCACGCATGGAATATTGTGTGAAATTTTGTTCTCCTTGTCTGAGGAAGGATGTTCTTGCTATCGACGGAGTGCAGCGGAGGTTTACCAGACTGATCCCTGGGATGGTGGGACTAACGTCTGAGAAGAGATTGAGTCAGTTAGGATTCAACAAGAGTTCAGTAGAGTGAGGGGGAATCTCATTGAAACCTATAAAATTCGAAAAGGACTTGAAAGGGTAGATGCAGGATGGATGCACCCGATGGTGGGGGAATCCAGAACCAGGGATCATGGACTAAAGATACGGGGTTATCCTTTCAGGACTGAGATGAGGAGACATGTCATCACCCAGAGAGTGGTGAGCCAGTGGAATTCGCTATCACAGAAAGCGGTTGAGGCCAAAACATTGTATGTTTTCAAGAAGGAGTCAGATAGAGCTTTTGGGTTGAAAAGGATCAAAGGATATGGGGGGGGGCGATGGGGAGAAGCAGGAACAGGTGACTGAGTTGGATGATCAGCCATGATCATAATGAATGGTAGAGCAGGCTCGAAATGCCGAATTGCCTGTTCCTGCTCCTATATTCTATGTTTCTAAGGTAGGGGCCCATGGGATCCAGCGCAATTTGGCAAATTGGATCCAAAATTGGCTTACTAGCATGAGGCAGAGGGTGATGGTCGAGGGTTGTTTTTGTGATTGGAAGCCTGTGACCAGTGGTGTACCACAGGGATCGGTGCTGGGACCATTGCTGTTTGTAGTATACATCTATAATTTAGATGTGAATGTAGAAGTAAGTTCACAGATGACACAAAAATTGGTGGTGTCATAAATAGTGAGGAGGAAAGCCTTAGATTACAGGACGATATAGATGGGCTGGTAAGATGGGCAGAGAAGCGGCAAATGGAATTTAATCCTGAGAAATGTGACGTGATGCGTTTTAGGAGGAATACCAAGGCAAGGGAATATACAATGGATGGTCGCACGCTGGGAAGTACAGAATGTCAAAGGGATATTGGTGGACTTGTCCAGAGATCACCGAAGGCAGCAGCACAGGTGGTTTGGAAGGCATATGAAATGCTTGCCTTTATTAGCTGACGCATAGAATATAAGAGTGGGGAGGTTTTGATGGAGCTGTATAAAACGCTAGTAAGGCCACAGCTGGAGTACTGTGTATAGTTCTGGGCACCACGCGATAAGAAGGATGTGATTGCACTGGAGAGGGTGCAGAGGAGATTCACCAGGATGTAGCCTGGGCTGGAGTATTTCAGCTATGAAGAGAGACAGGATAGGCTCGGGTTGTTTTCCTTAGAGCAGAGAAGGCTGAGGGAGCGGGGTAGGGGGGGGACATGATTGAGGTAAACAAAATTATGAGGGACATTGATAGGGTAGATAGGAAGAAACGTTTTTCCCATAGCGGCGGTGTCAGTAACCCGGAGAGTTGATTTAAGCTAAGGGGCACGAGGTTTAGAGGGGATTTGAGGAAAAGTAAATCACCCAGAGGGTGGTTGGAATCTGGAATACACTGTCGGAAGGGGTGGTAGATGCAGGAACACTCACAAAATTGAAGAAGTATTTAGATGAGCACATAAAACGCCATAGCATACAAGGTTATGGGCGAAGTGATGGAAAATGGGATTAGAATGGATAGGCTTGATAGCCGACACAGACACAGTGGGCCAAAGGGACTGTTTCTGTGCTGTTTAACTCGGTGACTCTGACACTTCCAATTTCTCGTTTGTCATTGGGTTACGATCTCTAGAACCTCCACATTTCTGTTACAGCCATTTGATACTTATATCCACCGAAATTTACAAATGACAGAGACGAATTGATTGAAACATATATGATCCTGAGGGGTCTTGACAGGTTGGATGTGGAAAGGATGTTTACCGTTCTGGGAGAATCTAGAAATAAGGGTCACTATTTTAAAATAATGGGTCGCCCATTTAAAATAGAGTTCAGGAGAATATTTTGAGTCTTTGGAATTCTCTTCCTCAAAAGGCAGTGAAAGCAGAGTCTTTAAATATTTGTAAGGCAGAGGTAGATAGATTCTTGATAAGCAAGGGATTGAATGGTTATCGGGGATAGGTGGGAATGTGGAGTCGAGGTTACAATCAGATTAGTCATGATCTTATTTAATGTCCGATTGTCCTACTCCTGCTCCTAATTCGTATGTTCATATATTCGTATACTCTGGCTTCAGAAGGTACTGTATTCGAATGTGGACATTTTGGTGCTCTAGCAGTGAAAACCACAATAAAATCTGCACTGAAATTTTAAATTTTTATTCTCAGGATCAATTATTTTTACCACAACTAATGTCTCGTTTGTCATTGCGTTACAATCCCTGGAACCTCTACATTTCTGATAGAGCCAGGTGAGGAGTGGTCACAGGCGCTCTTCTTGTCCTATCTTTTATTTGATCACAACTAGGTTTATTCCATTTTAGCAGTGGACATGCTGACCACCTCAGTGCGTTTTTTACCTTTTACCTTTATTGTGATCTTGAAAGAACCAATCAGACAGGTTTTCTCGTGTTTAAACAAGAGTTGAGTTTATTATACTTAACAATCTAAACTGGATCTGAATAAATTCGTAAAAATATACGCTCCACATTCACGCACCCATTCGCACGAAAATCTCACACAAATAAATTACAGAGTGAGAAATAAATTTGTGTTGGATTGAGTCCAGAATAAATAAATAAAAGTACTGTGAGGTTGGATCATTCTGTGGTCTGCATTTTTCCCACCCTTAGTTATGAGTTTCATATCATCTGCAAGAGTTGAAATTGTTTTATTTTTACATAAACGTCTCTTTCATTTATATATCTATCGATTTGTCAGGAGCTGCACTGTTTCCAAAATGCGACCTCTGAGAAGCAGCCTTTTATACTCCCCTCCCCCAGTCTGAACAGTGTCTGTTCACCACTTCTCTCTGCTTTCTGTCCCTGAGTCAGTGTCATATCCACACTATCACTGTCACATTAATCCATATGTTGCACTTTTCATAACTAGTGTATGAAATGTCATTTGATCACAAGCCTTTTGAAAGTTCACATACATAACACGAACTACGCTATCCTCATCAACACTCACAGTTAAGTCATCAATGAACTTGATCAAGATTGTCAGACGCGATTTTGCATTAACCTATTGTGCTGGTTGTCATTTATTATCCCATGTTATCCAAGAAAGATATATTTTTGTACTCGGTTACGGCCTCTGGAAATTTCCAACCATCGACTTTAGAGGGACTGGTGACTGGGTTGATCTAATGTCTCCTTTTGTAAACAGTGTGTAACATTTACAACACTCCAGTCCTTTGATAACACTTTCATATCCAAGGAGGATTGCAAGCTTCTGGCCAGTGTCTCAGCTATTTCTACCTCTCCTTCCCTCAACAACCCTCATATATCCCATGTAGACCGGGTCCAATTTATTGTGGTACTAAAACGCATGGTTTTGTGAAGGGGAGGTCGTGTCCAACGAATTTGATTGAGTTTTTTGAGGAAGTGACGAAGATGATTGATGAAGGAAATGCAGTGGATGTTGTATATATGGACTTTAGTAAAGCCTTTGACAGGGTCCCGCATGGCAGACTGGTACAAAAGGTGAAGTCACACGGGATCAAAGGCGAGCTGGCAAGATGGATACAGAACTGGCTCGGTCACAGAAGACAGAGGGTTTCAGTGGATGGGTGTTTTACCGAATGGAGGAATGTGACTAGTGGTGCTCCGCAGGGATCAGTGCTGGGACCTTTTCTGTTTGTAGTATATATAAATGATTTGGAAGAAAATGCAGCTGGTCTGATTAGTAAGTTTGTGGATGAAAAAAGGTTGGTGGAGTTGCGGATAATGATGAGGATTGTCAGAGGATACAGCAGGAATAAGATCGGTTGGAGACTTGGGTGAAGAAATGGTACATGGAGTTCAATCCAGACAAATGTGAGGTAATGCATTTTGGAAGGTCTACTGCAAGTGGGAGGTATACAGTAAATGGCAGAACCCTTAGGAGTTTTGACAGGCATAAAGATCTAGGGGTACAGGTCCACAGGTCACTGAAAGTGCCAACGCAGGTGGATACGATAGTCAAACAGGCATACGGCATGCTTGCCTTCATCGGTCGGGGCATAGAGTATAAAAATTGGCAAGTCATGTTGCAGCTGTACAGAACCTTAGTTAGGCCACACTTAGAATATTGTCTGTAATTCTGGTCACCACACTATCAGAAGGACGTGGAGGCTTTGGAGAGGTTACAGAGGAGGTTTACCAGGATGTTGCCCGGTGTGGAGGGCAAGAGCCATGAGGAAAGGTTGGAAAAACTCGGATTGTTTTCACTGGAACGACGGATGTGGAGGGGCAACATGATAGAGGTTTACAAAGTTATGAGCGGCATGGACAGAGTGGATAGTCAGAAGCTTTTCCCCGGGGTGCAAGAGTCAGTTACAAGGGGACATAGGTTTAAGGTGCGAGGGGCAAAGTTTAGAGGGGATGTGCGAGGCACGTTTTTTATATAGAGGGTGGTGAGTGCCTGGAACTTGCTGCCAGGGGAGGTGGTGGAAGCAGATACGATAGCGACGTATAGGAGACACGTTGACAAATACATGAATAGGAAGGGAATAGAGGGATAATGGCCCAAAAGTGCAGAAGGTGTTAGTTTAGGCAGGCATCAAGATCGGCGCAGGCTTGGCAGGCCGAATGGCCTGTTCCTGTGCTGTACTGTTCTTTGTTCTTTGTTCTTGTTCTTTGACTTTGCAGCTTGGTCTGCACATGTCCACTGACCGCCTGTATTAGTCACTTTCAGCTGAACATGCATTCAGCAGCACGAGGAACCCCCTCTGGTGTTATTTAAAATGCCCAGGCATCCAATTTACAGGCGAGGGGCTTTCGACTTACATCTGCGATTATAAAGTTAGCGGAGGTGCTGTGGATGTTTTTTCTGGCGGTTGTGTTGTGAGCTGCTGCAGACATTTAGGAAGAATTAGAATTAGAATCAGAACATTACAGCGCAGTACAGGCCCTTCGGCCCTCGATGTTGCGCCGACCTGTGAAACCATCTGACCTACACGATTCGATTTTCATCCATATGTCTATCCAATGACCACTTAAATGCCCTTAAAGTTGGCGTGACTACTACTGTTGCAGGCAGGGCGTTCCACACCCCTACTACTCTCTGAGTAAAGAAACAACCTCGAACATCTGTCCTATATCTATCACCCCTCAACTTAAAGCCATGTCCCGTCGTGTTTGCCATCACCATCCGAGGAAAAAGACTCTCACTATCCACCCTATCTAACCCTCTGATTATCTTATATGTCTCTATTAAGTCACCTCTCCTCCTCCATCTCTCCAACGAAAACAACCTCACGTCCCTCAGCCTTTCCTCGTAAGACCTTCCCTCCATACCTGGCAACATCCTAGTAAATCCCCTCTGCACCCTTTCCAAAGCTTCCACATCCTTCCTATAATGCGGTGACCAGAACTGCACGCAATACTCCAGGTGCGACGTCACCAGAGTTTTGTACAGCTGCAGCATGACCTCGTGGCTCCGAAACTCGATCCCCCTACTAATAAAAGCTAACACACCATATGCCTTCTTAACAGCTCGATTAACCTGGGTAGCAACTTTCAGGGATTTATGTACCTTGACGCCAAGATCTCTCTGCTCATCCACACGACCAAGAATCTTTCCATTTGCCCAGTATTCTGCATTCCTGTTACTCCTTCCAAGTAAATCACCTCACACTTTTCCGCATTAAACTCCATTTGCCATCCCTCAGCCTAGCTCTGCAGCCTATCTATGTCCCTCTGTGCCTACAACATCCTTCGGCACTATCCACAACTCCACCGACCTTCGTGTCATCCGCAAGAGGAAGGAAAGAGGATTTGGTGGTCCAAATCTAAACGAGGTATGGGGACTGTAGTTACAGTGTCTGTGGGTCTCTAACGTGACCAACAAATGGAGCAGAGGTTGCAGAGAGGGGATGCTCTGTAAGGAGGGAGGAGGATGGGGCTCTGCCCTAACCACCCCGGGTTTTCCAAGAGCACTGTTCCTACCGATACCTAACCCAGGAGCATTGTGTGAGGTGTCTCTGATTCAATAAGGTGGTCACAGAGCTGTTTCACCTCCTGTAACATGACCTAAAGCCTCACACCAGGGTGAGGACGGATCTGTCAGCGACGGTTAAGTTCACAGTTTCATCGAACTTCTATGGATCTGGATCTTTCCAGGCAGGAGCGGGTGACGTCTCCATTATCTCTCTTTAGGTTGTCCATTGGTGTATTTATTGTGTGACAGAGGCCGGGTGAGGTGAATTATACTGTCTGCTCCCTCAGCAGAGAGACGTCGGATGAGAGATCCCGTGGCTTTGTCAGGACAGCGGGATTCCTGATGGTGTAAGTGGCTCTGCGGGGCCCCCATATCAGCGGGTAGAGGTACAGGAACTGGAAGAACTCTCTTTCCATTAATGTACATCATGTTGGTGTATGTCCACTATCCTGGCAGCAGCCACCATACCTTCATTCTGAAGTAGTCAGCCATTCCCAACGTCTTCAGGCCTTCAAGGAGAATCAGAATGTGGCTCCTCAGAGACAATTAGTACCCCCCGCCCCCATATATGGCTCAAGATTCCACACCCCAAACCCCACTTTCCACTGCCAGCCAGCAAGAACATGGTGGAACAGATCCACGGTGTGATGAAGCAATGTTTCCGATGTCTGAACCGCTCGGATAGAGCCCTCCAGTACTCACTGGAGCAGGTGTCCAAGTTCATGGTGTTCTGCTGCACCCTTCATATCATCACCATCATGAGGACACGGGCATTGGGACCAGGAATCCGGAAGTTACCTCAGGAGGAAGAGGAGGAGGAGGCAGGGAGGATATTTCCTGGATGCCTTCTAGCCAGTCTTGCCTAGTGATTCTATACATTGCTACCCCAGTGGCTGCAGCATTTGTTATTCATTCATGTGATGTGGGCGTCGCTGCCTAGGCCAGTATTTGTTGCCCATCCCTAGTTACCCTTGAGAAGGTGGTGGTGAGCTGCCTTCTGAACCGCTGCATTCCATGTGGGATAGGTATACCCACAGTGCTGTTAGGAAGGGAGTTCCAGGAATTTGACCCAGCGACAGTGAAGGAACGGCGATATAGTTCCAAGTCAGGATGGTGTGTGACTTGAAGGGGAACGTGCAGCTGGTGGTGTTCCCATGCATTTGCTGCACTTGTCCTTCCAGGTGGTAGAGGTCTCGGATTTGGAAGGTGCTGTCTGAGGAGGCTTGATGAGTTGTTGCTGGACATAGTGTAGATTGTACACACTGCTGTCACTCTGACTGGTGCTGGAGTCATGGAGTGATTTATGGTACAGTTTGAGACCATGTTGTCTCTCTGCAGAGTAATCCAGTCAGTCCCATTCCCCCATTCAATCCCCGTGTTTCAGCAAGTTTCTTTCCTTCAACTGTCGATCCGCTTTTTTCTGGAAATCATTGTTCGTCTCCACTTCCACCACCATTGTGGGTCGTGAGTTCCAGATCATTACCACTCGCTGTGTAAAACAAAAAAGTTCTTCCTCATATTCTCCCTGAATTTCTTGCCCAAACGTTCTATCTATGTCCCTAGTCATTGTACTATTAGTTAAAAGGGACAGTTTTCCTTGTCTAACTTATCTAAGCCTGTCATAATCTCATACACCTCGATAAAATCTCCACTCAATCTCTTTTGTTCGAAGGCAAACAAAGGCACATTTTCTAAACTAACTTTGTATCTAACCTCCGCTCCCCCTCTCAAGGACACTCACACCCTTCCCCACGTGTGGTGACCAGAACTGGACAGTATATTCCAGTTGGAGCCTAACCAATGTTCTGTAAATGTTCAGCGTACGTCCCTGCTTTTGTCCTCAATGCCTCTGTTTTTAACCCAAATCCCATATACTTTGCTGACCATTCTCAATATGTCCTGTTACCTTCACAGATCAATCCACCGGCAGGTTTCTCTGCTCCTGCACACTCTTTAGAACTGTACTGTTAGACTATGTAACCTCCCTCTATTCCTACTGCCAAAATACATCACCTCACACTCCTCTCTTTTAAATTTCATCTGCCAGTTGTCTGCCCATTCTGCTTGCCTGTCTGTGTCCTGTTGCAGGTGCTTCATATCATCCTGATGCTTTGCCCTCCTCCAAATTTTGTGTCATCGGAAAGTTTGAGACTCCAGTCATGGAACCATGGCCGTCCTGCTTTCCATCCCACCACAATTCCTCACGCCAAACCTTATGATCTTTTTTTTTAATTCTTCCATGAATTGTGTGTCACTGTCAAGAATAGCATTTGCTGCCCATCCCGATTTGCCTTTGAACTGAGTGGCTTACTAGGCCATTTCAGAGGGCAGTTAAAAGTCAACCACATTGCTGTGGGTCCGGAGTCACATGTCGGCCAGACTAGGTAAGGACAGCAGATTTCTTTCCCTAAAGGACATTCGTGAAGCAGATGGTTTCATACTTTCCAATGATAACCCAAAACTACCAGCTTCCCAGTCACAGCAGCTCCAGGAGACAGAGAGAGAGCAGCAGCACAGCACTGATGGTGAATCCCCATCACGTGGTCTGATACTCACAGTCACCAGCTCAAATATTTACACTGCGTGTACCTTCGAGGCTGGTGTAGAGCCGGAATCTGCACGTAGCGAGTCACAGTCTCATAGGATTGTTACAGCACAGTAGGAGTCCATTCGCCCCTTTATGTCCATGTTGGATCTCTGTGAAAGTCACGCAGCTCCTCCCACTGTCCCTGCCTCTTCCCAAAGACCTGCATTTTTTTTATCTTCAGATAATTATCCAATTACCTTTTGAAAATTACGTTTGAATTTGCCTCCACCGCACTCTCAGGCAGTTCATTCCAGATTCTAACCACTCACTGTGTTTATCCTCATGTCACCTTTAGTTCTTCAACCAATCACCTTAAATCAGTGTCATCTGATCTTGATGCATCCGCCAATGGCAACAGTTTCTCCCTATCCACCCATTCCAGATCCCTTATAACTTTGAACACTTCTGTCAAATGTCCTCTTCACTTTTTCTTCAAGCAGAACAGCCCCAGCATCCCCAATCTATCCATAGAACAGAATTCCTCATTCCTGAATCTATTCCCATAAATCTTTGCTGCGCTCTCTCTAATGCCTTCACAACCTTCCTGAACTGTGATGCCCAGGACTGGACACAATATTCCAGTTGAGACTGAGGCAGTGTTTTATAAAGTTTCATCAAAGCTTCCTTGCTATTGTACTCTCTCTCTCTATTTATTAAACCCAGGATTCTGAATGCCTTACTGACTGCTTTCTCAACCTGCCTGCCACCTCCAACAATAGGATCATATATAGCCCCCAGGTCTCTCTGCTCCTGCATACCCTTTAGAATTGTATCCTTTATCTTCTATTGCTTCTTCGCGGTCTTGCAGCCAAAATGAATCACTTCACACGTATCCACATTAAATTTCATTTGCCACGTGTCCTCCCATTCCACCTGCCTATCTCTGTCCTCTTGAAGTCCATCACTGTCCTCCTCTTTGTTCACAATAATGCCATGTATTCTGTCGCCTGCAAATTTTGAAATTGTGCCCTGTAGATCAAAGTACAGGTCATTAATATAGATCAAGAAAAACAGTGGCCCTATCACCGACCCCTGGGGAACCCCACTATAAACCTTCCTCCAATCTGAGAAATAACTGTTCATCACTACTCTCTGTTTCCTGTTACTCAGGCTGTTAATCTCACTTAGATCAGTTAGACAAGGAAAGAATGTTCCGATTAACAAATGATACAAAGACTAGGGGATACAAATTGAAGGTTTTGGTCTGAAGATGAAGGGGGAATATGAGGAAAAGCCTTTTTACACAGTTGGTATTAATCACCTGGATCTCGCTGCCCACAAGGGTGGTGGATGAGGAGACAACAAAAATGACTTCAAGAGGAAATTGGTTTGCCATCTGAGTGAAATAGACTTGCAGAGATACGGGGATCATGCGGGGGGTGCGGGGGTGGTGGGGGGCGGGAGGTGGTGGCACACACTCGACAGTTCCGTGGAGAGTTAGCATGGACACGTTTAGCCGAATGGCCTCCTTCTGTGCTCTAAATAACTCAAAGACTTTATGACTCTATCAAAGTCTACAACTTGCAGGTCATTCCAGACAGCAGGATGAGGGGAGGTGGGAGTTAGGAAGGGACATAAGACAGGAGCAAAGCATCATCCTGAATGCTGTCGGTGATGCCGGATGCTACGGGCTCTGTCACAGCTGGTCCCATGATATGGAGAACCATCTCCTCCCTCAGGCTCAGGGGATTAAGGTACGCCAGGCCCCTTGTCGGTTCACTGCTGATCCCTGTGATTAGGGGCCGCCTTCTCCTGTAAGAGAGAGGGCAGAATGTCAGTGATTGTGTTGCACTGTGTTTGGGTGATGTGCCTACCATAGCTGAATAGCTGGAGGTATGTGGAGGCAGTGAGAGGTGGGTGTGAGGATGGCATCAGTGGAAGGTGTGTGTGGGTGAGGTGGAGTATGTGAATGCTGAGTGTGAGTACTGAGTTTAGGGACAGCTGATGGGTGAGTGATGGGGGTGTGGTACTTTGAGCAGTGTGAGAGGTTGGTGGTGTTGGGGGTAGGAGGTTTCATGTGGTGATGAATTCACTGACATTGACCACCCGTGTGAGCTCATTAAACTTCTTCTGGCTCAGGTTCAGGTCCTCGGGGCCAGACCTCTTGCATTGACCTCCCTGGCCACTGCTCCCATTCCCTGAGGAGGGCGTTCCTTGAGGGTCTCCACCCCACCCCACAGAAACATGGGCTCTCTTCTCCTATCACCCTCCATGACTAAGGCCTCTAGCACCACATCCATGAACCGCAGAGCCATCTCTCTGTCCTAGTGTTCCATTTACCTTGTCTCCAATTGCAGAAATCACTGTCAGCAACAGCAGCCGACTGTGAATCTATGCAGCTTCTCTTTAAGATGGACAGACTGCCTTTAAGAGCTGAATCCTGGCTGAAACACATGCCAGCCTCACATTCAGTTAGGTTCCTGTTAAATGTGCAGACAGTGAGCAGGGTAGTTCACCCTGAGGGTCACGTAGAATTCATGGAAATAAGGAGGCAGCATGAAGTTTGTGTGTCACCTGCCTCAACAGGAACGGGCATGGGAAGATCACGAATCACAATCCCTGCGCCCGAAAACGGGTGCAAAGCTTCCTTTCACTCTGTCTCTATTTCCCTTTCCCCTTTTCACCCTCCCTCTCACTCTCTCTCGCCCTTTCGCTTCATTCTCTTTCTCTTACTCTCAGAATCAGAGATTTATGTAGCACAGAAGGAGGCTATTCGCCCCATTGTGTCAGTGCTGTCGCTGTGAGAGAGGTGTTTAATTAGTTCCTATCCCATCCTCTTCCCACAGACTCCCGTTTATTTTTTCTTTTCGTGTATTTGTTAAATTCCTTTCTGAAAAATTATTGAATCTGCTTCCACCATGTTTTTAGGCAGTGAATTCCAGATCCCAACAAGTTGCTGTGGAAGAAAATTCTCCTCATTTCACCTCTGCTTCTTTGTCAATTTCCTTCAATCTGTGTCTTCTTAACACTGAACTTTCTGACACTGGAAACAGTTTCACATTAAATACTCTATCAAAACCCCTCATGATTTTGAATTCTATATTAAATCTCCTCTTACCCTTCACTGCACTAAAGAGAACAATCCCAGCTTTTCCAATCTCTCCACATAACTGAATTCCCAGATCCCTGGTACCATTCCAGGAAATCACCTCTGTATCTTCACTAAGTCCTTGACATCCTTATCAAAGTATGGTGATCAGGATTAGACACAATTCTCCAGCTGGGACCTAACCAATGATGTATAAAGATCAGCATTTCCTCCTGAATTTTATTACTCTGTATCTCTCTCTCTAACACCGCGGACACTACATGTTACCTTCAAAGATCTCTGTGTGTGTACACCCCCAGTCTCTCTAATCCTCCACCCACTTTATAATGGTACCATTTAGTTTATATTGTTTCTCCTCATACTTCCTACCCAAATGTCTCACTTCACATTTCACTGTGTTAAATTATATCTGTCATGTTCCTGTCCATTTCACCGGTCAGTTTCTGTCTTCCTGAAGTCTGTTACTATCCTTCTCACTGTTTATTAACATTTATGCGCTTATGTCCATCTGAAAACGTTGACATTATCCCCCCTGTACACAACCCAACGGCAATAACATACAGCAACAGTGATCCCGACTGTGACCCTGGGGAACCCCACTGTGTACTTCCCTCCAGACTGAACAATAACCATTCTCCAATACTCTATGCTTTCTGTCAAATTAGATAATTTCCTGCATGCTGGCATTGATTTTTTTTGAAAGCTGCATTTATATAGTGCCTTTCATGGCCATCAGACGTCACAAAGCACCTTACACACAATGAGAACTTCTTAAATCGGAGTCACTCTTGTAATGTGGGAAACAGGCAGACAATTTCTGCACTGTAGGATCCGACAAGTAGCAATGTGATGATGATCAGATCTGTTTTTGTGATGTTGATTGAATGGTAAATCTTGACCAGGGCACTGGGGATAATTCCCCTCTGCGTCTTTAAAATAATCCAATGGGATCTTTAACTTCCACCTGAGTGTGCTTTTGCTTTTATTTTAGTGCTGTGGGGCGTTGGCTGAACTTTTTGTTCAAAAGACGGCACCTCTGACAGTGCAACACTCCCTCAGTGCTGCACTGCATTGTCAGCCTTGATCCTTGTGATCAAGTCCTGCAGTGACACTTGATCCTGGAATCTGAAAGGGGAGAGAGATACAAACTGAGCCACGGCTGACATTGGTCCTTTAATCCCATGTGTTTCTAATTCGGTAACACGGCTGTTATGTGGTACTTTATCAAACACCTGTTGAAAGGAGAGGAAAATTGTGAAAGTCCATGTGGGAAACATCACAGAATGATAGAATAGCACAACCTGAATGATGTCATTCTGCCCATCAAGTCTGTGCTGGCCCTTTCAAAGAGCAATCCAGTTACTCCCACTCCCTGACTCTTTCACTATATCCGAACATTTTTTCTGCATCAGATATTTATCCAATTCCCTTTTGGGATCTACTATTGAATCTGTATCTATCTGTCTATCAGACAGTTCATTCCAAATCCAAACCATTCAGAAGCAAAATCCTTATGTCTGCTTCTTTTCCCAATCGCCTTAAATCTGTGTCTCTGATTACCAGTCCCTTGGACATTGGAAACAGTTTCTCTTTATTTAATTTATCTAAACCCTTCCGAATGTTAAACACCTCAATCAAATCTCCTCTGAAAGTTCTCTGCTCTAAGCAGAACAACCCCAGCTACATAACTGTAATACCTCATGCCTGGACAAATTCTAGTAAAACAGTTCTGTCCCCTCTCCGAAGGCTTCATTTCCTTCCTAAAGTGTGGTTCCCAGTATTCGACACAAGACTCCAGGTGCAGCTGAACTAGTATTTTATATGTTTCACATAATGTCCTTGCTTTTGTTCTTTTTGCCTCTATTTATAAAACCTAGGATCCCATATATTTATTAACTATTTAGTTAAAATTTCCTGCCACCTTCAACGATTTGTGTACAACCATCCCAGGTGTCTGTTCTGTCACCACCTTTATCGTTGTACCATTTACCTTGCATTGTCTCTCCTCAATTATCCTTCGAAATTGTATTGCATCACACATCTGCAATGCCAATTAAATATTGAGAAGACCGAAGTCATTATTTTCTGTCTCTGTTCCAAAGATTTCCTAACTACACCCTACATCCCTCTCCTTTGTAAATGTTTGACTGCAAGCCAAACTGTTCACACACTTGGTTACATAGTTAACTTTGAGATGTCTTGGGATGAGCTTCCTACCAAATATTCACACCATCAGTAAAACGGCCTATTTCCACCCCCGGTGGAGTAGCCTTGCTGGTTAAAGAGGAAATTAACGCAATAGTGAGGAAAGATATTAGCTCTGACAATGTTGAATCTGCATAGGAAGAGCTGAGAAAGACTAAGGGGCAACAAACGTTAGTGGGGGTAGTATATGTTTTTTTATTCATTCATGGGATGAGGGCGTCACTGGCCAGGCCTGCATTTATTGCCCATCCCTAATTGCCCTTGAGAAGGTGGTGGTGAGCTGCCTTCTTGAACCGCTGTAGACCATGTGGGGTAAATACACCCACTGTGCTGTTAGGAAGGGAGTTTTTCATTCCTTTTTATTGACTTCGTAGCAGTTAGATACAACTGAGTGGCTTGCTAGGCCATTTCAGAGGGCATGTAAGAGTCAACCACATTGCTGTTAGTCTGGAGTCACATGTCGGCCAGACCAGGTAAGGACAGCAGATTTCCTTCCCTGAAGGACATGAGTGAACCAGATGGGTTTTTACAGCAATCTGCAATGGTTTCATGGCCATCATTAGACTAGCTTTTTAATTCCAGAATTTTATTAATTGAATTCAAATTCCACCTTCTGCTGTGTTGGGATTTGAACCCATGCCCCCCAGAGCAATAACCTGGTTCTGTGGGTTACGAGTCCAGTGACAATACCAATGCGCCACCGCCTCCCAAACCATAGTGATGATCTTGGAAATGGCATTAAACAGGAAATTAGAGATGCATGCGATAAAGGAACATCTGTAATTATGGGTTATTATGATCTGCAGACAGATTGGGTAAATCAAATTGGTCACAATACCGTAGAGGAGGAATTCATGGAGTGTATACGGGATGGTTTTCTGGACCAATACATTGAGGAACCAACTAGAGAACAGGCCATCCTAGACTAGGTATTGTGTGATGAGAAAGGAATAATTGACAATCTAGTTGTGCGACATCCATTGGGGTTGAGCGACCATAAAATGATAGAATTCTTCATCAAAGTGGAGAGTGACCTAGTTGATTCTGAGACGAGGGTCCTGAATCTTAATAAAGGAAACTGCGAACTTATGAGGCGCGAGTTGGCTATGATGGATTGGGAAACGTTATTTAAAGCGATGATGGTGGATCGGCAATGGCAAACATTTAAAGTGTGCATGGATGAACACAGTAATAGTTTGCTGTCTTCTGGCACAAAAGTAAAACGCGAAAGGTAGCCAATCCATGGCTTAAAAGGAAAATTAGAGATAGTATTACATCCAAGGAAGAGGCATACAAATTCGCCAGCAAAAACAACAGACCTGAGGATTGGGAGCAGTTTAGAATTCAGCAAAGGAAGGCCAAGGAATTTATTAAGACGGGGGAAATAAAGTCTGAGAGCAAGCTTGCAGTGAACATAAAAACTGACTATAAAGTTTTCTATAGGTATGTGAAGAGGAAAGGATTGTTTAAGACAAATGTAGGCCCCTTACAGTCAGAAACAGGGACATTTATTATGAGGAACAAAGAAATGGCTGACCAACTAAATGCATATTTTGGTTCTGTCTTCACAAAGGAGAACACAAATATCATACCAGAAATGTTGGGGAACACAGGGCTTAGTGAGAGAGTGAAACTGAATGAAGTCATTATTAGCAGATAAATTGTGTTGGGGAATTTGATGGGATTGAAGGCCGATAAATCCCCAGGGCCTGATAATCTACATCCCAGAGTACTTAAGGAAGTGGCTCAAGAAATAGTGGATGCATTGGTGGTCATCTTTCAAGATTCTATAGACTCTGGAACAGTTCCTACAGATTGAAGGGGAGGAAACGTAACCCCACTATTTAAAAAGGGATGTATAGAGAAAGCAGGGAATTATAGACAAGTCAGCCTGACGTCGAAAGTGGGGAAAATTCCAGAGTCCATTATCAAAGATTTTATAGCAGAGCACTTGGAGAACAGTGGTAGAATCCGACAGAGTCATCATGGATTTACGAAAGGAAAATCATGCTTGATCAATCTACTGGAATTCTTCGAGGATGCAACCAGTAAAGTTGATGACGGGGAGCCAGTGGATGTGTTTATTTGGACTTTCAGAAGGCTCTCAACAAAGTCCCACATAAGAGATTAGGGTGTAAAATTAAAGAGCATGGGATTGGGGGTAATTTAGTGTGATGAATAGAAAATTGCTTGGCAGACAGGAAACAAAGTGTAGGAGTAAACAGGTCTTTTTCTGAATGGCAGGCAGTGACTCGTGGGGTACCACAGGGATCATTGTTAAGACCCCAACTATTCACAATATATATTAATGATTTAGAGGAGGGAACTAATTGTAATATCTCCAAATTTTCAGATGCCACAAAACTGGGTGGGAGGGTGAGTTTTGAGGAGGATGCAGAGAGGCTTCAGGGTGAAAGGGACAGGTTGCGTGAGTGGGCAAATGCATGGCAGATGCAGTACAATGTGGATAAATGTGAGGTTATCTACTTTGGTAGCAAAAACAGGAAGGCAAATTAATATCTGAACTGCTATAAACTGAGAGAGGAGACTATGCAATGAGACCTGGGTGTTCTCGTACATAAGTCGCTGAAAGTTAGAATGCAGGTGCAACAGGCAGTAAAAAAGGCAAATGGTATGTTGGCCTTCATAGCGAGAGGATTCGAGTGCAGGAGCAGGGATGTCTTGCTGCAATTATACAGGTCCTTGGTGAGGCCACAGCGGCAATATTGTGTGCAGTTTTGGTCTCCTTATCTGAGGAAGGATGTTCTTGCTATTGAGGGAGTGCAGCGAAGGTTTATCAGACTGATTCCTGTGATGGCGGGACTGACGTATGAGGAGAGATTGAGTCAGTTCGGATTAAAGTCGCTGGAGTTCAGAAGAGTGAGGAGGGATCTCATAGAAATCTATAAAATTCTAACAGGGCTTGACAGGACAAATGAAGGAAGGATGTTCCCGATGGTGGGGGAGTCCAGATCCAGCGGTGATAGTCTAAGGATAAAACTTTCAGGACTGAGATGAGGAGAAATGTTTTCACCCAGAGAGTGGTGAGCCTGTGGAATTCTGTCATCAGGCCGCTATCTAAGGGGGATTGGAAGATTCTGGCCAATGCCACTGCTATTGCCACCAATCCTTCCCACAGCAACCATCATTCTTCCCATCCAGACCGGGTAAATGGTCGGGTTTATTGTGGAACAAAAATTATTGGATTGAAAAGGGTTAACTGAATCTGTTTGTTCAGTGACTGTAATTAATGTCAGTCTCCATGGACCCTAATTGTGTCACTGGAAGTTTTCCATCTTCTATTAATAAGGGGTTTCTTTCAAAGTGTTATATCATTGTGTCAGCGGGAAAATTAGCACGAACAGAGATCAGCAGCTTCAGAGAGAGAGAGAGAGAGAGAGGATAGATTCGAATCTGAGGAGAATAGATCGGAATGTTAAAACAATGGATCAGAATCTGAGAACAATAGATTGGAATGTTACAACAATGGGCAGGAGTTTATCCTCGGAGCTTTACTATCTTTCTACAAATTATGATCGGTACTCATTAAACACTCGTATCTATCGTGCACTGATGATTATTCAATACATTTATTATCCCATCCTGGCTGCTATTGGTGTCCCTGGTAAGACCCTCTATCAAGCTATTAATTCTATAAGCCATGTTTAAGTACATTACTGCTCCTGTAATTTACTCTGCCCTTCTTGCTGCCGTTGTATTCCTGGTGAATATCTCCAGCTATGAGCTCGATAAACCATTTCTCACTGTATTACAGTTATTGTCATTTACTCTCTCATCTTTGCTGCTGTTGCTGTCTCTATTTCAGGCTAGGAGATCTGTAAACCCTATTTCACTGAAATGTTGTTCTGCAATGCCAATTTTGGGAAGACTGAAGCCAATGTAATTGGTCTCCATCACGAAGTCCATCTCCTATCAGTCAACAGCATACCCCACCCTGCCCAATATCTGAGGCAAACCAGACTGATTACAACATCTGTTATATTTAAACCTGCGCTGAGTTCATCTCCGTATTCTCTCCATCACCAACCCTACCTACTACCACCTCTGTAATATCACTCATCTCCACCTCTGCCTCAGCCCATTTGCTGCATAAACCCTCATCCCTGTCATTGTTAAATCCACACTTGACTATTCCAATTCTATCCTGGTCCCAGTTATAAATATATGTAAACCACAGCCCATCCAGAACTCCACTGCCTGTATTCTAAATCACACCAAATCCCGATCACCAATCACCCTTGTGCTCACTGATCTACATTGGCTCCCGGTCTGGCAGCATCTTAATTTTAATATTCTCATTCTTGTGTTTGAACTCCCTCCATGGCCTCACCCCTCCATTAGTCCAATTCCCCTGTACATTGCCATATTCTAGAAAAACCTTTGCCTTCAAATCTGTTTCCATGTCCCCCTTTAAAGTGAATTTCCTTCCCTCTCTATCTCTCCCTGGTGGTGCCCCGTGCTGGGCAGGGACCTAGCCTGGGTATACCTTGCATGTGCTGTTAGTGTGAGGAAGGGTTTGCATTGACGTAGATCAGCCATTCCGACAGCTTTGATGTACTTCTTTGAAACGTGGTCTGTGCATGTTCACTGACCACCTGTGTTAGTCACTCTCAGCTGAGCATACATCTAGCAGCACGAGGAACCCCCTCTAGTTATTTAAAAGGACCAGGCGTCCAACTTACACGTGAGGGGCTTTTGACATACTTCTGCTATTATAATGTTGGTGGCGGTTCTGTGGATGGTTTTCTGGAGATTGTGTTGTGAGCTGCTGCAGACATGCAGGGAGGACAGAGGATTTGGTGATGCAGGTCTTGATAAGCAATGGGGACTGTAGTTACAGTGTCTCTGGGTCTGTAACATGAACAACAAATGGAGCAGAGGCTGCAGAGAGGGGAAGCTCTGTAAAGAGGGAGGAGTGCCCAACTCACCCCTGGTTTTCCAAGAGCACTTTTCCTACCTACACCTGACCCAGGAGCAATGTGTGAGGTGACTTTGATTCAATAAGGAGGTGGTCACAGAGCTGTGTCACCTCCTGTAATACGACCTGGAGCCTCACACCAGGGTGAGGACGGAGCTGTCAATGCCCGTTAAGGTCACAGTTTCAGTGAACTTCTATGTATCTGGATCTTTCCAGACAGGAGCAAGAGACATATCCAACATAGAGTCACAGAGAGTGATAGAGACATTTACGACACAGAAGGTGGCCAGTCGGCCCCTCCATGCCAGCTCTCTCTGGAACGATCCAGTCAGTCCCAATCCCCCACTCAATCCCCGTATCCCTGCAAGTTCATTTCCTTCAGGTGTCCATCCAGATTCCTTTTGAAATCCTTGATTGTCTCGGCCACCCTCATGGGCAGTGAGTTCCAGCTCATTATCATCCACTGTGCAAAAAAGTTCTTCCTCATATTCCCCCTGCATCTCTTACCCAAAGCCTTCCATCTCTGTCCCCTAGTCTGTGTTTCATCAGTTAATGGGAACAGTTTTTCCTTGTCAATCGTATCTAAGCCTATCATAATCTTGTACACCTCTATCAAGTCTCTCTCAGTCTCCTTTACTCCAGGGAGACCAACTCCAACTTCTCCAAACTAACCTTGTAACTAAAACCCCGCCATCCCTGGAACCATTCTGTTAAATCTCCTCTGCACCCTCTCAGGGACCTTCACGTCCTTCGTAACGTGTGGTGACCAGAACTGGACAAAGTGCTCCAGTTGGGGCCTAACCAAAGCTTTATAACGTTTCAGCATAACTTCCCTGCTTTTGTATCTTTGCCTCTAATGATGAAGCCCAAGAACTGATATGCTTTGCTAAACACCCTCCTGATATTTCCTGGTACCTTCAAAGACGAATGCATATGGAAGCCCAGGTCCCTCTATTCCTGCACAACCTTCAGAACTGTGTCATTGAGTCTATATTGCCTTCCTATTCCTTCTGACGAAATACATCACCTCACACTCCTCTGTATTAAATTCCACCTGCCACTTCTCTGTCCATTCTGCTAGCCTATCTATGTCCTGTTGCAGAAGGTTTGTGTCATCCACCCTGTTTACCACACCTACAAGATTGGTATCATCGGAAAATTTTGAAACTCTACTCTGCATTCCAAGGTACAAGGCATTTATATATATCAAGGAAAAAAAGCTCAGCGTTCCGAGCACTGATCCTTGGGGAACATCACTGTCTACCATCCTCCAGTCTGAAAAACAACCATTTCACACATTTCTCTTTTTGCTGTCCTTTGGACAATTTTTGATCCAATTGGATGCTATTCCACGAGCTTCAATTTTGTTAATCAAGTTTTTGTTTGGTTCTTCATCAAATAATTTCATAAAATGCAGGTAGACGGCATCCATCACATTCCCATCATCAACCTTCTCTGATGATCGAAATAAATTCCATTAGTTCATCAAGCATAATCTACCTTTTGGAAATCCGTGTTGTCAATCCTTAATTAACTCAAACCTCTCCAAGTGTGTGTTGTCCTTTTTCCCTGATTATTATTTCTAAAACCTTAACTACCACTGATGTTACATGAACTGACCAGTAGTTACTAGGCCTGTCTGTTGTCCATTGATAATTCTGGGAGGTGAGGGTGACCATCGATGTCATCATTTACTCCCTCAGCAGGGAGAAGCAGGATGAGATATCCCGTGGCTTTGTCAGGATAGCGGGATTCCTGATGGTGTAGGTGGCTCTGCGGGGCCCCCATGTCAACGGGGAGAGGTACAGGAACTGGAAGAACTCTCACTCCATTAATGTACAGTTGGTGTGTGAGCATGCCCAATACATCATGTTGGTGAATGTCCACTATCCTGTCAGCAGCCACCAGACCTTCATTCTGAAGCAGTCAGCCGGTCCAAACACTTCGGGGCTCCATGGAAAACAATAATGTGGCTAATCGCAACAAAGACAATCCCCCTCTGGACACCGCTCATGTTTCTACACCCCCAAACCACCTCCGACCGTCAACCAACCTCACACAATTAACTTGTGTATAACGTGAGCAATGGAGTCACCAGGAACATGGTGGAACAGACCATCGGTGTGATGAAGCAATGTTTCTGATGTCTGAACCGCTCGGGGATAGCCCTCCAGTACACACTGGAGCAGGTGTCCAAGTTCATGGTGTTCTGCTGCACCCTTCATATCAACAGCATTATGAGGACACAGGCATTGGCACCAGAAATCCGGAGGCTCCCTCAGGAGGAGGAGGAGGCAGGGAGGATATTTCCTGGATGCCTTCCACCCGGATAGGCTGTCGGAGAGTCCTTGCTAAGATACCGGTTCCCATAGGACGACTTCCCTTTCCCACAATGGATCCCCCATTCTCCACCATTACACCCATCTGAGACGCCCCATCACAGCGTCCCCGTGGGCATCATCCTGCAATAAAACAATCAGAATTATTACAGCAAAGAGGAGCTATTCAGCCCTTCGCGTCTGCTGTGGCTCTCCGAATGAGCAATTCACCTAATCCCATCCTCTGCCTTTTTCCCATAACCCTACATATTCTTCCTTCTCATAGACCAGTTTGTTCAGCTTCAGCATGGTTATGGATGTGGTCACCCCACAGCTTTAGAGTATGCAGGGAGAGAGGGAATGGGTGATCAGCAGGCAGTAAATAAGAACCAGTCAGGTAGTGTAGTAGACCCCTGAGTACATCTCACTCTCTAACAGGTATTCAGTTCCGAATGCTGAGGAAAGTGATGCTTCACCTCGGGAGTACAGCCAGAGCCAAGTCCATGGCGCCACGGGTGGTTGAGCTGCAGAGTGGGATACAGGGATGAATGGAAGAGCCATAGTGATAGGTGAGTCAATAGCCAGGGGAACAGACAGGCGTTTCTGTGGCTGCAGACGTGAATACAGGATGGTGTGCTGCCTCCCTGGTACCAGCGTCAAGGACCTCAGTCAGCAACGGCAGAACATCTTGAAGCAGGAGGGGAACAGCCAGACGTCGTGGACCACATGGGAACCAATGACATAGGTAGAAAGAGGGATGTGATCTTGCAGTCAAAGTTTAGGGAGGTGGGGAAGAAATTGGCAAGCAGGAACTCAAACATCGTCAAAAAGTGGAATTCTCCAGATTACTCGCAGTGCCAGGTGCAACTTAGTATAGAAATAGAAAGATAAGACAGATGAATACCTGGCTGGAAAGTTGCTGTAGGAGGGAGGGATTCATATTCCTGGGACACTGGGACAGGCTCTGGGGGAGATGGGACTTTTACAGGCCGAACGGGTTGCACGTGAACAGAGTCTGGACTGGATTCCTTGCGGAACGTTTTAGAAAATAGAACATAGAACAGTACAGCACAGTATAGGCTCTTCGGCCCTCGATGTAGTGCCGAAACTTTAACCTACTCTAAGATCAAACTAACTACCCACCCTTCAATCTACTATCATCCATGTACCTATCCAAGAGTCGCTTAAATGTCCCTAATGTATCTGCTTCTACTACCACCGCTGGCAACGCATAACACGCACCCACCACTCTCTGTGTAAAGAACCTACCTCTGACATCTCCGCGAAACCTTCCTCCAATCACCTTAAAATTATGCCCCCTGGTGATAGCCCTTTCCACCCTGGGAAAAAGTCTCTGGCTATCCACTCTATCTATGCCTCTCATCATCTTGTACCCCTCTATAAAGTCACCTCTCATCCTTCTTCGCTCCAATGAGAAAAGCCCGAGCTCCCTCAATCAATCTTCGTAAGACATACCCTCCAGTCCAGGCAGCATCCTGGTAAATCTCCTCTGCACCCTCTCTAAAGCTTCCACATCCTTCCTATAATGAGGCGACCAGAACTGAACACAATATTCCAAGTGTGGTCTAACCAGGGCTTTATAGAACTGCAGCATAACCTCGCGGCTCTTAAACTCAATCCCCCTGTTATTGAAAGCCAAGACACCATACGCCTTCTTAACAACCCTATCAACTTGGGTGGCAACTTTGAGCGATCTATGGACATGGACCCCAAGATCCCTCTGTTCCTCCACACTACCAAGAATCCTGTCTTTAAGTCTGTATTCCGCATTCAAATTCGGCCTTCCAAAATGAATCACATCACACTTTTCCAGGTTGAAGTCCATCTGCCACTTCTCAGCCCAGCTCTGCATCCTGTCAATGGCCCGTTGCAACCTACAACAACCTTCCACATTATCCACAACTCCAGCAACCTTCGAGTCATCGGCAAACCTGCTAACCAAGCCTTCAACTTCTTCATCCAAGTCATTTATAAAAATCACAAATGGCAGATGTCCCAGAACAGATCCCTGCGGAAGACCACTGCTCACCGAGCTCCATGCTGAATACTACCACCCTCTGTCATCTATGGGCCAGCCAATTATGTATCCAGACAGCCAACATCCCCTGTATCCCATGCCTCCTCACTTTCTGAATGAGCCTACCATGGGGAAACTTATCAAACGCCTTGCTAAAATCCATATACACCACATCCACTGCTCCTCCTTCATCAATGTGTTTTGTCACATCTTCAAAGAATTCAATAAGGCTTGTGAGGCATGATCTGCCCCTCACAAAGCCATGCTGACTGTCTCCAATCAAACCATGCTTTTCCAAATAATCATAAATCCTGTCTCTCAGAATCCTCTACAATAATTTGTCCACTACCGACGTAAGACTGACTGGTCTAAAATTCCCAGGGTTATCCTTATTCCCTTTCTTGAACAAAGGAACAACAGTTGCCACCCTCCAATCATCCGGTACTACTCCAGTGGACACTGAGGACGCAAAGATCATCGCCAAAGGCGCGCAATCTCTTCCCTCACTTCCCGTAATATCCTTGGGTATATCCCGTCTGGCCCCGGGGACTTATCTGTCCTCATATCATTCAGAATTTCCAGTACATCCTCCCTCTTAACCTCAACCTTTTCTAGCATATCAACCTGTTACACGCTGTCCTCACAAACGACCAGCTTCCTCTCACTAGTGAATACTGAAGCAAAGTATTCATTTAGGACCTCCCCTACCTCCTCCGACTCCAGGCACAAGTTTCCTCCACTATCCCTGATCGGCCCTACCCTCACTCTCGCCATCCTCTTGTTCCTCACATAAGTGTAGAACGCCTTGGGAGTTTCCACAATCCTACCCGCCAAGACTTTTTCATGTCCCCTTCTAGCTCTCCTAAGTCCATTCTTCAGTCCCTTCCTGGCTACCTTGCAACCCTCTAGAGCCCTGTCTGATCCTTGCTTCCTCAACCTTACGTAAGCTTTCTTCTTCTGCCTGACTAGCTGTTCCACATCTCTTGTCATCCAAGGTTTCTTCACCCTACCATCTCTTCCCTGCCTCATCGGGACAAACCTATCCAGCAGTCACAGCAAGTGCTCCCTGAACAACCTCCACATTTCTGTTGTGCATTTGCCTGAAAACAGCTTTTCCCAGTTTATGTTCCCCAGTTCCTGCCTAATAGCTTTGTAATTTCCCTTCCCCCAATTATATATTTTCCCATCCCGTCTGCTCCTGTCCCTCTCCATGACTATGGTCAGGGAGTTGTGATCACTTTCACCGAAATGCTCTCCCACCGAGAGATCTGCCACCTGGCCTGGTTCATTGCCAAGCACCAAGTCCAACATCGTCTCCCCTCTAGTCGGCCTATCTACATATTGAGTCAGGAAACCTTCCTGGACACACCTGACAAAAACTGCTCTTTCCAAACTATTTGCACTAAGGAGGTTCCAATTAACATTAGGGAAGTTGAAGTCACCCATGAGAACAACCCTGTTACTTCTGCACCTTTCCAAAATCTGCCTCCCAATCTGTTCCTCAGTGTCTCTGTTGCTACTGGGGAGTCTACAGAAAACTCCCAACAAAGTGACTGCTCTTTTCCTGTTTCTGGCTTCCAACCATAATGACTCAGTAGACACACCCTCCTCGACGACCTCCCTTTCTGCAACTGTGATACTATCCCTGATTAGCAATGCCACTCCCCCACCTCTTTTACCTCCCTCCCTATTCCTTTTCAAACATCTAAACCCCGTGACATCCAACATCCATTCCTGCCCCTGTGATATCCACGTCTCTGTAATGGCCACACTGCTACTACTGTTGGAAGGGTATAAACTAGTTTACCAGTGGGGATGAGGACCTGAGGATAGACTGAGCTGGGACAAAATCAGAAATGAAAATGGAAGGTGGAAAATTAATGGATGAGTCTGGAAGACAGAGGAAATGAGGGTGAGAAAATAGAAAAAGGTTTGGCAGTGCTCAGGGGTATCTATTTCAATGTAAGGAGTGCAGCAAATAAAGCAGATGAGCTGAGGGCAAAGATAGACATGTGGTAGTATGATATCATAGTTATTACAGAAACATGGTTTAAGGAGGGACAGGAATGGCAGCTCAACGTTCCTGGTTACAGGGTTTTCAGATGCAATCGGGAGACAGTTAAGAAATGAGGGGAATGGCAATTTTGGTCAAGGAATCTATTGCAGCTGTGAGGAGGGATGATATGTTGGAAGGTTCATCAAGTGAGGCCATATGGATTGTTGCTAAGGAAACGAAAAGGGGCAATCTCACTGCTGGGAGTGTGATCTCGACAGCCAAATTGTCAGAGGGAGATAGAAGAGCAGATATGTAGGCAAGTCTCTGAGAAGTGCAAGAACAGTAGGGCAGTAATAGTGTGGGATTTTAATCACCCCGATGTTAACGAGGATAGTTTTAGTATGAAAAGAATTGAGGGAGCAGAATTTTTGAGGTGCATTCGGGACAACGTTTTTGTCCAGTATGTAGAAAGTTGAACAAGAGAGGGTGCAGTTTTAGACTTTGTTTTAGGAAATGACGATGGGCAGGTGGAAGGAGTGGCAGGGGAGAGCATTTTGGTGGGAGTGATCATAATTCAGCCAGTTTTAACATAATTATGGAAACGTAGACATCGAACAGGAGTTAGAGTTCTCAATTGGGGCAAGGACAATTTTACCAAACTGAAGAACAAAAGTGGACTGGAAAGAGCGACTTGAAGGCAAATCAGTCTCAGAGCACTGGGAGGCATTCAAAGTAGACATTCCAGGGGTTCAAGGTAAACATGTTACCACAAAGAAAAAGGGGGAGGCGGCCAAATCTCGAGCCCCATGGATGTCAAGGAGCCTACAGGGTAAGATAAGACAGAAAAGGAAAGCATACATCCGACACTGAGAACTCAATGCTGCAGAAAGTTGCGAGGAGTTTAGAAAGTGGAAGGGTCAAATTAAAAAGGAAATTAGGACAGCAAAGAGAGAGCATGAAAGAATATTGGCAAGCAAAGTCAAGGTGAACCCAAAGATGTTTTCTCAATGCATTAAGAGTAAGAGGTTAACTAAGGGGAGAGTAGGGCCCATACTCGACCAAAATGGTAACATATGCGTAGGGGTGGAAGATATTGGTATGGTTTTATTGAATACTTTTAGTGTCTTCAGAAAAGAGGGGGGATGTAGATATTGTAGTTAAGGAGGAAGTGTGTGAATTATTGGATGTGATGAACATACTGAGAGAGGAAGCGTTAATGGGATTAGTATCCTTGAAAGTTGATTAATCACCTGATCAAAATGAAATGTGCCCCAGGTTGCTAAAAGAAGCAACAGAGGAAATAGAAAAGAGTCTGACCATCATTTTCCAGTCCTCACTGGATACAGTTGTGGTGCCGGAGTATTGGAGAATTGCTAACGTTGGACCTCTGTTTAAAAAGGGAGTGAAGGATAGTCTGAATAATTAAAGGCCAGTCAGTCTAACCTCAGTAGTGGGAAAATGATTGGAATCTATTCTGAGAGACGGGGTAAACTGTCACTGAGACAGGCACAGGTTAATCAAGGATAGTCAGCATGGATTTGTTAAGGGAAGAGCTTGTTTGACCAACTTGATCGAATTTTTTGAAGATGCAGCAAGGAATATAGATGAAGGTAGTGCAGTTGATGTGGTCTACATGGATTTTAGCAAGGCTTTTGACAAGATCCCACATGACAGACTGGTTCAAAAATAAAATTCCATGGGATCCAGGGAAATGCAGCGAGGTGGATACAAAATTGGTTCAGTGGCAGGAAACAAAGGGTAATTGTTGACGGGCGTTTTTGCAACTGGAGGGCTGTTTCCAGTGGTATTCCAGAGGGCTGAGTACTGGGTCTCCTGCTTTTTGTGGTGTATATTAACGATTTCGACGTAAATGTAGGGGGCTTGACCAAGAAATTTACGGATGACACAAAGATTTTCCGTGTGGTAGATAGCAAGAAGGATATCTGTAGACCGCAGGAAGATATTGGTGGTCTGGTCAGATGGGCAGAAAAGTGGCAAATGGAATTCAACTTGGGGAAGTGTGAGGTGATGCAATTGGGGAGCTCAAATAAGACAAAGGAATACACGATTACTGGGAAAATACTGAGAAGTGTGGAGGAAGTAAGGGACCTTGGAGTCAATGTCCACAGATCCCTGAAAATAGCAGGACAGGTCAATAATGTGGTGAAGAAGGCATATGGAATCCTTTCCCTTATTAGCCAAGGTACAGAATCTAAGAGCAGGGAGGTTATGCTGGAACTGTATAAATCATTGGTTAGACCACTAATTGAGTACTGTGTTCAGTTCTGGCAACAACATTACAGAAAGGATGTAATTGTACTAGTGATGGTACAGAGGAGATTTACGAGGATGTTGCCAGAACTGAAATAATGCAGCTATGAGGAAAGCGTGGATAGGCTGGGGTTGTTCTCCTTGGATCAGAGAAGGCTGAGGGGAGATCTGATTGAAATGTACAAAATTGTGAGTGGCCTGGATAGAGTGGGGGTGAAGGGTCTATTCACCTGAGCAGAGAGGTCAGTGATTAGTAGAAAGATCAGAGGTGAGATGAGGAAAAACTTGTACAACCAAAATACAAAATTGGCTAAGTGATAGGAAACAAAGGGTAATTGTTGTCGGGCATTTTAGTGACTGGAGCACTGTTTCCAGAGGTGTTCTACATGGCTCAGGACTGGGTCCCCTGCTTTTAGTGACGGTCTGGAACACACTGCCTCAAAGGATGTTTGAGGCAGAAACTCTCTACTCATTCAAAAGATGTCTGAATGGGCACCTCAAGTGTTCTAATCTGTAGCGCTATGGATCAAATGCTGGAAGGTGGGATTAGAATAGGTGGATCATTTTTCGGCTGGTACAGACACGATGGGCCAAGTGGCCTCTTTCTGTCCTTTAAGGTTTCTACGAGTCTATGATTCTGTAACATGAAACACGCTATCCTCATTAACACTCACAGTTATATCAACAAACCCTATCAGGATTATCAGAAACGATTTTCCACTAACCTATCCGTGCTGCTTGTCATTTATTATCCCATGATTTTACAAGCAAGATATATTTTTATGTCAGGCTACTGCTTGACTAGTCCGTGGGGCAGCTCTCCCAACTTTGGCACAAGCCCCCAGATGTAAGTAAGGACTTTGCAGTGTCGACAGGGCTGTGTTTGCCGGTGTCGTTTCCGGTGCTTAGGTCGATGCAGGGTAGTCCATCCGGTTTTATTCCTTTTTATTGACTTCGTAGTGGTTTGATGCAACTGAGTGGCTTGCTAGCCCATTTCAGAAGGCATGTAAAAGCCAACCACATTGAGTTGGTCTGGAGTCACATGTAGACCACCAGGTAAGGGCAGCAGATTTCCTTCCAAAAAGAACATTCGTGAACCTTTTGTGTCACTGGAGAGTTTCCAACTTCGATCACTCCCATATCCAAGGATGACTGAAAGATTCTGGCCAGTGCCTCTGCTGCTTCCACCATACCTTCCCTCAACAGTCCTCATGCATCCATTCCAGACCAGGTAAATGTTCAACTTTGCTATTGTACAAAAAGTATTGAATTGAAAGGGGTTAACAAAATCTGTTTGTTCAATGACTGTAATTAATGTCAGTCTCCATGGACCCAAATTGTGTCACTGGAGTGTTTCCAACTTCTATAAATAAGGGGCTCCTTTCAATGTGTTATTCCATGGTATCAGCGGGAGCATCACCTTACGGCACTCACAGAGATCAGCGGCTTCAGACAGAGGGAGAGGATAGATCAGAATCTGAGAATAATAGATTGGAATGTTACAACAATGGGTCAGAATCTGAGAACAATAGACTGGAATGTTACAACAATGGATCAGAATCCGAGAACAATAGATTGGAATGTTACAACAATGGATCAGAATCTGAGAATAATAGATTGGAATATTACAACAATGGGCAGCAGGAGTTTATCCTCTTTGTTTGGCCTGGTAACTGCAGATTATTATTGGATGACATTAGTATTGCGGATCTATTATGCTCTGAGGATGATTCAATGTATGTACTATCCCATCCTCGCTATTATTGGTGTCCCTGGTAAGTCTCTGTATCCAACTGTTAGATTCATAAACCATATTTCACTGATTTACTGTTCTTTTCATTTAATTCCTGAGAAGACAGAAGCCATTTGCTTCAGTTTCTGTCACAAACTCTATTCCCTATCCACCATCTACATCCCCCTCGCTGGCCGTTGCCTGAGACTGAACCAGGAAGTTTACAACCTCTGATATCTATTTATTGCTGAGCTGAGTTCATTCCAATATTCTCTCCATCCCCAGCCCTGCCTGTTGTTATGGCCAGGTAGGGAGGGGTAACATTCGCTCCTCTTGTCCTTCCTCTTATTTGACCACAACACTGTTTGTTCTTTTTAAACAGTGAATGTGCTAACCATCTCAGTGAGTATTTTACCTTTTACCTTTGGTGTGATGGTGAAGGAATTGATCAGACAGGTTCTCTTGAATTTAAACACGAAAGAGATGAGATTATTATATTTAACAATCTAAACCCGATCTAAATAAAATCATAAAAAATACACCGCACATTAACGCACACACCCACACAAGAATCATACACAAATAGATTACAGAGTGAGAAGTAAATTTTTGGGTAGATTGGAGTCCAGAATAAATATAAAAATAAAATACTCATTCTGTGAGGTTGGACGATTCGGAGGTCGTCTGGTCGATGTTGTATTCTTGAAGTCTTTGGCTGTTGGAAGTGTCCTTTGTGGCTGGCCCACATGGCTCAGGGATTTCTGGGAGGAAGACTTGGAGCTGCCTTCCTTTCCCTGATGTCTCTGCTTGTATCAATCTGTAGGCTTGGAGGGCCCACAGTCGCATGTGGTTTTCTAACTTGTGATGTTATCTGGAGAGAGAGACGGAGAGAGGGAGATGGAGACACAGCCCTTCAGCTTCTGCACAGTTTGAATCACTGACTGGTCTGTCTTTGTCCAGGGGAAGCTCCCAGCTTTCACAGAGATGGACAGAGTGTCTCATGACTGCCTCACTGTATTCTCTGGACCCTATAATGAGATTCAAGGTTAGAAACTTCTATCTCCCCAGGGTTCAGGAAACCAGTATTCACACTTGGAGGTATTTGCTCTTTCAAAGTCAACGTGTCAGGAGGGCCCTGTATGCCGTGTTAATGAATGTAATGTTCGGTAATTCACTCACTGGAGCAAGCCAATGATTTGAGTCCAGGCTCATCAGACATGTTGGAGGCCTTGGAATGTGAAAAGGTGTTTCAGATCCCAATTGCGGTGGCCATGTTGGCTGCCAGTTTTATCAAGGTTAACTGTAGGATTTTTTTCCACTAAACGTTAAGTGTAAGTTTCTAATCGATGAATTAAATTCCTCATTTGACATATTGTGTTATCTTGACACCGCTGCAGCACTCGGGAAAGACATGTGATAATAGGAACATTTCATTACAGAATTGTGGGAAGAAATAGAAGGAAACACACATGCATTCTCAATAATCACTTCTAAAATTCACTCAATAACCGTAGAATTACTGCAGTTGACATTGTCTGTTGCAGTTATACTGATTTAATGTTTTGGAGTTTTGTCTGGGATGATTATGTGTCGGGTTCGACACTGGATATTGCATCAGCGATTGAATTGTTTTTTTCCCTCTCCTGCAATGAAGCTTTAGCTATTCAGGTTCCTGCACCTTGATAATCTTTCTCCCTAAACCGACAGTGTGTAATAAATTGTTTCTTTAACCTCTGTGAGGTGTCTGGGATTTCCTCTGGGCCTTTGTTCTTGCTGAGTTCGCCTTTGAAATTGTTGGGTTTGATGAGCTTTGGGTTTGGGACCTGATCATTGTGTTCTTCAGTGGGTAGATCCACATTGACCTTACTTTTAGCTTTGTGGTGAGGTACACAAGTGCTGTTTACTTTAGGGCACGTTCCCTTCACTTTTCTCTTTCCTATGAGGAGGATATTTTCCCTAATCTGGACTATGTCCTGTGGGACATTACTGCTCGCAATTGTCTGTCCAGCTTTGACTGCACTCTCCTGCGGCACTTCGACGAGGTGAGGCATCTTCCTCACCATTGGCATGCATTTGTGGGAACTGTCCTTGGCCTTGCAGCTTTCTGTAAATGCTATTAGCAGCCTTTTTAGGGTGCCTCTTTGACCTTCATTTAAGGAGGAGGGCGTGTGGTCTAATTTATCAAACATTTCAGGGTTGGCTATTCGGAGAGTAGGGGATTCTAGTTGGGAATCCTCCTGGCCCTCCTCTAACCTGTCCTCACTGTCCTTTACAATCCTCCCATTCTGACTGTCTGGCAGATCTGTACTTGTCTGTAACCTCCCCAGCCCAACCCCCCGCCCCCCCCCCCAACCTTTACTTTTTTCCTTTGGTCTGGATATCAATTAAATAATTTACCCGCTATTCCTATTGCCACTCGATGTGGACCACTGAACCGCACTTTCATGGGTTCACCCTGCATTGGGAGTAGTAACAACACGTGTCTCTGTCCTGAAATGATCTAACCTTGGCATTTTTGCCTGATTACATTTTCATAGCTGCCTGGGAGGTCTTTAGGTGTTCCTGAACCATTGCACAGACTCTCGTGAGCCGATCCCCGAGCATGGAAATGTGGTCCAACATGGAAGACACATCCCTGTGTCTCAAAAACCGCTCCTTGATTAGTTTAAGAAGAACTCTCACCCCATGTCCATGAAATAATTCAAAGAGACTAAAGCCAGTGGAATCATTGGATAAGTCCCTGGTAACCACCAGGAGAAATCCCATCCCTTTGTCCCAGTCATGGAGTTACTCATAGCAGTACGGCCTGATCATTGTCTTGAGGGCCTGGTGATACCGCTACAAAGCCCCTTGTGACTGTGGGTGGTAGGCTGATGACTTTAGCTGGGTTATGTCCAGATTACCCATGACCTTTTCAAAAATACTAGACATAAAATGTGTGCCCTGGTCCATCTTGATCTCAGCAGACAGCCCATATCGGGTAAAGAATTGGGTTAGCCCCTCCACAACTACCTTGACAGAGATAGTTCTTCGGGAGAATGGCCTCTGGGAATCGGGTCACCACATCCATAATGGTGAGAAGATACTTGTTTTCACTTGTTTTTCACTTGTTTTCAGCAGGTGTCCCACACAATCCACCAGCACTGTGCTGAAGGGTTCCCAAAGAGCAGCTATGGGAATTAGGGTGCAGGTTTTATTGCAGGTTGGGGCTTCCCCACAACCTGGCACATGTGACCAGTTTTACAGAACTCCACCACATCTTTGTGGAGTTGTGCCCAGTCAAAATGCTGTTTTTTGCGGGCTTCGATTTTTCATACACTGACATGTCGATTCATTGGAATCTCGTGGGGTTCATTCTTAATAGTTCTTTAAGGGACCTCAGCAGTCCCACTATCTGATGAACCAATGTCCACTCTTCATCCGCAGGTCTGTGAGGAGGTCTGCACTTCCTCATCAGCACCTCATTCTTTCAATAGTAGCACTCTGCAACTCACTCTGCTTCAGTTTTGGTTTGGACAGACTGTGCTATATTGTTAATACTGGGTCAGGTTGTTGAGTCTCAACTAATGAAGATCTGTTTAATAAATCCTTTTGGTCCTCTAACTTCCCAAAGATGGTTTTATGCAACCAGACAGTAGGATCATCCGTCTGCAGTGTCAGTTCAGGAGATTGGCCATGGACTGAGTTACCATATAATCAGGGAGAATGCCAGTGACCTTCTCGTGTAACTGCTCTGTCTCCCATACCTATTGTGGTCTCTCTGGCACGACTAGGGAAGCTGCCACCTTGTCCCCTGTCACATCATTACCCAGGAGCAGGTCGACCCATCAACTGATAAACTAGGTACAATCCCCATGGTGACCGTTCCTGAAACTGAGTCACTCACCAAGAGCAGCCGATATAAAGGTATGGACATTTACAGTCTTCCGAAACCAGTCACTAACATTCTCGCATTCACTGCACGCTCGGAGAAAGGTGACGCCTTTTCCCAGCATCAGGGATTGGGTGGCCCCTGTACCCCTCAGTATGACTATGGGCTTACTTGCCTCAGTTGAGGGGGATGGGGTCACTTTTCCTATGGATACAAATTCTTGGTAACTCTCAGGGATTTTGTTAAGTTTTCCTGCACTCTATGCGGTAGATTTACTGGCTCTGACTACCACAGTTAAAGGCACAGCCTGATCTGCTGTGCTTTCCATTCGGGCACCTTTTCCTGCACTGATCTGGTGGACCCTGATTAATCCTACAGGTTTTCCCCGTCACTTCCATCATTCAACTGTATAATTAGTGTAAACACACAGATCTTCGGCCGTTACTCCTGCTCTCAGTACCGTCCTATTTAGCCTGAGGAGGCCCCCTTTGTGTCCAGCGTTTCCTTCTTGCTCATGTCTGTTCGGACTCCAATTACCCTTCTGTCTTTTAACCTCGGGTCTTTGGGGTGACTAGGGAAGGTCTTCCCTTTGGGGTAAGGCCTTATGTACAAGGGAAAATTCATCAGTTAGCATTGCAACCTGCCTGGCTCCTTGAACATTTTGTTCCTCTATCTGGGTTTTAATAGAAGGAGGAGCGAGTTTTCGAACTCCTCGAGAAGGATCACCACTCTGAGATTTATATATGCGGGCTGTATCTTGAGTGTTTGTATCCACAGGTCAAATGTAAACACCAAAACAGACTGTAGAATCTTCTATAGATACGTTTAAAGGTAACGTTTAGTTAAGACAAATGTGGGTCCATTACAGGCAGAGTCAGGAGAATTTATAATGGGGAATAGAGAAATGACAGAGAACTTAAATGATTATTTTGTGTCTGTCTTCACTGAGGAAGATACAAGAAATCTCCCAGAATTAGAGATCCAAGGGATTGGGAGAATGAGGAATTGAAAGAAATTAGTATTCGTAAGATGTTTGTATTGGAGACATTAATAGGACTGATGTTTGTCAGTTACCCAGGATCTGATAGTTTATACAAGAAATACAAGATGGCTCCTGGGCTGGAAGCTCCCTAGGAAGCTCCCTTGCTGTTCAACTCTATCCATGGCCATCTGCTCCCATCCCTAACGTTTTCTCCCCCAATCTGCCCTCTTAAACTGTTTAAATTCCCCTGGCTCTTTAAATCAGTTCATTTTAGCCCTATCTAAAAGTTAACAGTTAGTTTAGTGTATGTTACCTGGGCCCACTGCCCTCCCCCAGCCACACCTGCTCTTTGTTTTCTCAATTAAATTGATCCGGATGAAACTGACGAGCACAGCTGCCGATTCTTCAATCTCCGATCCTGCTGTCTTCACCGCCCAGAGTGTCTGCAGCCACGGCATGCAGTATGTCCATTGAGGTGAAGAAGGAGCAGCGGGACCCGAGAGAAGTCCTGAGAAAAGGTGCCCCGAACACCCAAAAAATCCACGAACGGCGCCCCGGCCGCAACTTCAAAGCGCCCGCGGGAGATGGCTCGGAGAGCATCTGCAGCGCACTGTCGGTAATGCTGCATGCCTTTATTTAAACCACTCAAAAAAAAAAACCCTTACCAAATGTAATCACCTCTAAGTCTGCCAAATGATGCTTCACCTCCCGAAGAACGTGGATGAGCTTTCCGGACGTCGATGGTGGGCACTGAGGAAATGGCTTATTACCTGCACCAGCTTCCCCCCTCCCCCCCTTTACCCCCCTTCCACCCCCCCCGTCCCCTTCCCTGCTCCACCCTCTCAGCTCACCCCTTCACAACCCCGTCCCAGCCCGCCCCCCCTCGCACCATCTTCACCCTGCACCCCCTTCCCCTGCACCCCCCCCAGCCCCTCCCTCTACCCCTCCCCCTTGCATCCCCTCCTCCTACCGGCACCATCCTACACCTGTGTAGGGGCCCCAACAACGCCACTGCCTTGTGGGCGTCTCGGGAGAGACCAAGGCTAAGGGAGTAAACCCTAACAGATAATCTGGAGCGGAACCCCATAGGCGGTCATGTGTCACCTTTGGCATGTTTCCGGCAGTTCCTGCAGCCATACCGGTGCCAAACGTCGTGTCCTGCACTCCTTTGGACCCCACCAGAAAGGCCGAGAGAGGGGTTTTGACGACTGGGCAACTCTCAACCTCCATAAATTTGCCCAGGCATGCGCCATGGAGAGGTCACTCCATAGTTGCCTCACAGCGACTAAAACAACACGGAAGGCAGCAGTTACGGGTTATAAGTCCAGATAAATTGGCGTAGAAACTGGGCGCCACGGGTTGCCTTTGTCGGTGGGAGAGGTCATTGCACCTCACTGGACAGCTACCGCCCGCCTCAAACCGGGCAGCCCCCGGTCAATAAGGTTCTGTCCCGCCACAGTCTGCCTGCTTCAATGGGTGCTTGGAGCTCAGGGTCATTGCCCGAAAGGTGGACTGATACACCGCACCAAACAACATGAAAAAAGGAAAGAAGGTACCAGCCCTTCGCTTTGCAAGCTGGAACGTCAGAACTATGTGTCCTGGCCTGTCAGAAGACCTTACACAAATCAACGATTCTCGGAAGACCGCCATCATTAACAACGAGCTCAGTAGATTCAATGTGGACATTGCAGCACTTCAGGAGACTCGCCTCCCCGCGAGTGGCTCTCTAGCAGAGCAAGGCTACACCTTCTACTGGCAGGGCATGGATCCTGAAGAACCAAGACAGCATGGAGTGGGCTTCGCCATCAGAAACTCTTTGCTCAGCATGATAGAGCCTCCCTCAAATGGCTCGGAACGCATACTGTCCATCCGACTGCTCACCGCCTCTGGTCCAGTACACCTACTCAGCATCTATGCTCCAACACTCTGCTCCCCACATGAAGCTAAAGACCAGTCTATGAACAACTCCATAACATCATTAGCAGCATCCCCAACACCGAACACCTATTCCTGCTGGGGGATTTTAATGCCAGGGTTGGGGCCGACCATGACTCATGGCCCTCCTGCCTTGGGCGCTATGGCGTTGGAAGGATGAATGAGAACGGGCAGAGACTGCTTGAGTTGTGTACCTATCATAACCTCTGCAACACCAACTCGTTCTTTCACACTAAACCCTGTCACCAGGTTTCATGGAGGCACCCAAGATCGCGTCGTTGGCACCAGCTAGACCTCATTGTCACAAGGCGAGCCGCCTTAAACAGTGTTCAAATCACACGCAGCTTCCACAGTGCGGACTGCGACACCGACCACTCCCTGGTGTGCAGCAAGGTTAGACTCAGACCAAAGAAGTTGCATCATTCCAAGCAGAAGGGCCACCCGCGCATCAACACGAGCAGAATTTCTCACCCACAGCTGTTACAAAAATTTCTAAATTCACTTGTAACAGCCCTTCAAAACACTCCCACAGGGGATGCTGAGACCAAGTGGGCCCACATCAGAGACGCCATCTATGAGTCAGCTTTGACCACCTACGGCAAAAGTGTGAAGAGAAATGCAGAATGGTTTCAATCTCACATTGAAGAGCTGCAACCTGTCATAGCCGCTAAGCGCATTGCACTGTTGAACTACAAGAAAGCCCCCAGCGATTTAACATCCGCAGCACTTAAAGCAGCCAGATGTACTGCACAAAGAACAGCTAGGCGTTGCGCAAACGACTACTGGCAACACCTATGCAGTCATATTCAGCTGGCCTCAGACACCGGAAACATCAGAGGAATGTATGATGGCATGAAGAGAGCTCTTGGGCCAACCATCAAGAAGATCGCCCCCCTCAAATCTAAATCGGGGGACATAATCACTGACCAACGCAAACAGATGGACCGCTGGGTTGAGCACTGCCTAGAACTGTACTCCAGGGAGAATGCTGTCACTGAGACTGCCCTCAATGCAGCCCAGCCTCTACCAGTCATGGATGAGCTGGACATACAGCCAACCCAATCGGAACTCAGTGATGCCATTGATTCTCTAGCCAGCGGAAAAGCCCCTGGGAAGGACAGCATTACCCCTGAAATAATCAAGAGTGCCAAGCCTGCTATACTCTGAGCACTACATGAACTGCTATGCCTGTGCTGGGACGAGGGAGCAGTACCCCAGGACATGCGCGATGCCAATATCATCACCCTCTATAAAAACAAAGGTGACCGCGGTGACTGCAACAACTACCGTGGAATCTCCCTGCTCAGCATAGTGGGGAAAGTCTTTGCTCGAGTCGCTCTGAACAGGCTCCAGAAGCTGGCCGAGCGCGTCTACCCTGAGGCACAGTGTGGCTTTCGTGCAGAGAGATCGACCATTGACATGCTGTTCTCCCTTCGTCAGATACAGGAGAAATGCCGTGAACAACAGATGCCCCTCTACATTGCTTTCATTGATCTCACCAAAGCCTTTCACCTCGTCAGCAGACGTGGTCTCTTCAGACTACTAGAAAAGATCGGATGTCCACCAAAGCTACTAAGTATCATCACCTCATTCTATGACAATATGAAAGGCACAATTCAACATGGTGGCTCCTCATCAGAGCCCTTTCCTATCCTGAGTGGTGTGAAACAGGGCTGTGTTCTCGCATCCACACTTTTTGGGATTTTCTTCTCCCTGCTGCTTTCACATGCGTTCAAATCCTCTGAAGAAGGAATTTTCCTCCACACAAGATCAGGGGGCAGGTTCTTCAACCTTGCCCGTCTAAGAGCGAAGTCCAAAGTACGGAAAGTCCTCATCAGGGAACTCCTCTTTGCTGACGATGCTGCTTTAACATCTCACACTGAAGAGTGCCTGCAGAGTCTCATCGACAGGTTTGCGGCTGCCTGCAATGAATTTGGCCTAACCATCAGCCTCAAGAAAACGAACATCATGGGGCAGGACGTCAGTAATGCTCCATCCATCAATATTGGCGACCACGCTCTGGAGGTGGTTCAAGAGTTCACCTACCTAGGCTCAACTATCACCAGTAACCTGTCTCTAGATGCAGAAATCAACAAGCGCATGGGTAAGGCTTCCACTGCTATGTCCAGACTGGCCAAGAGAGTGTGGGAAAATGGCGCACTGACACGGAACACAAAAGTCCGAGTGTATCAGGCCTGTGTCCTCAGTACCTTGCTCTATGGCAGCGAGGCCTGGACAACGTTAGCCAGCCAAGAGCGTCGTCTCAATTCATTCCATCTTCGCTGCCTTCGGAGAATACTTGGCATCAGGTGGCAGGACTATATCTCCAACACAGAAGTCCTCGAGGCGGCCAACATCCCCAACTTATACACACTACTGAGTCAGCGGCGCCTGAGATGGCTTGGCCATGTGAGCCACATGGAAGATGGCAGGATCCCCAAAGACACATTGTACAGCGAGCTCGCCACTGTTATCAGACCCACCGGCCGTCCATGTCTCCACTATAAAGACGTCTGCAAACGCGACATGAATTCGTGTGACATTGATCACAAGTCGTGGGAGTCAGTTGCCAGCATTCACCAGAGCTGGCGGGCAGCCATAAAGACAGGGCTAAATTGTGGCGAGTCGAAGAGACTTAGTAGTTGGCAGGAAAAAAGACAGAGGCGCAAGGGGAGAGCCAACTGTGCAACAGCCCCGACAAACAAATTTATCTGCAGCACCTGTGGAAGAGCCTGTCACTCCAGAATTGGAGCGCTGCTTCACAAACCACTGACCACCTACCGGCGCGTATCCATTGTCTCTCGAGATAAGGAGGCCCAAAAGAAAGAGAAAATTGGGAACTACAGACCTGTTAGCCTTACCTCAGTACTAGGGAAAATGCTAGAATCTATTTTAAAGTATGCGATAAATGGATCTGATTGGGTATAGGCTATATGGATTTATGAATGGGAAATCATGCTTGATGAACATGTTGGAGTTTTTTTTAGGATGTTACTATCAGTATAGGAAAGGGGAGCCGGTGGACTTTCAGAAGGCTTTTGATAAAGTGCCCTACAGGAGGTTGGTAAGCAAAATTAAAGAACATGGGATAGAAGGTAATGTACTGACATGCAATAAGGATTGGTTAACAGGCAGGAAACAAAGAATAGGAATGAACGGGATATTCTTGCATTGGCAGGCTGTGAAAACTGGAGTACTGCAGGGATGAGTACTTGGGCCCCAGCTCTTCACAATATATATCAATGATTTGGGTATGGGGACCAACGTAATATTTTCAACTTTGCAGATGACACAAAACTAGGTGGGAATGTGTGTTGTGAGGAATATGCAAAGCGGCTTCAAGGGATTTGGACAGACTTAGTGGGCAAGAATGTGGCAGATGGAGTATAATGTGGAAAAATGTGAGGTTAGCCACTTTGATAGAATGAATAGATGTGCAGAGTATTTTTTTTAAATGGTAAGAGATTAGAAAGTGTAGATGCACAAAGGGACCTGGGTGTCGTCATCAATAGGTCGCTGAAAGCGAACATGAAGGTGAAGCACGCACTTAGGAAGGCTAATGGTATGTTAGCATTTATCACAAGACCATTTGTTTACAGGAGTAGTGAAGTCTTGCTGCAATTGTATAGAACATTGGTTAGACTGCACTTGGAGTACTGTGTGCAGTAAGGTCTCCTTACCTGAGGAAGGATATTATGACCACAGTGGGAGTGCAAAGAAGGGTCACCAGACTTGTTCCCGGGATGGTGGGACTGTCCTATGAAGAGAGATTGTGGAAACTAGGCATGTATTCTCTCGGGTTTCGAAGAATGAGAGGTGATCTCATTGAATCCTACAAAATACTTAAAGGGATAGACAGGGTAGATGCAGCTAACATGTATCCCCTGGTTGGAGAGTACAGAACAAGCAGACACAATTTTAAAATAAGAGATGCCCTCTGAAATGGCCTAGCAAGCCATTCCGTTGTCCCTAACCGCTACAAAGTCTATGCAAAGGAATGAAACCAGACAGAACACCCGGCATCAACCTAGGCACCGGAAACGACAATGGCTAACCCAGCCCTGTCGATCCTGCAAAGTCCTCCTTACTAACATCTGGGGGCTTGTGCCAAAGTTGGGAGAGCTGTCTTATAGACTAGTCAAGCAACAGCCTGACAGAGTCATTCTCATGGAATCATACCTTACAGACAATGTCCCAGACACTGCCATCACCATCCCCGGGTACGTCCTGTCCCACCTGCAGGACAGACCCAGCAGAGGTGGTGGCACAGTGGTATACAGTAGGGACGGAGTTGCCCTGGAAGTCCGCAAATTCGACTCCAGACTCCATGAAGTTTCATGGCATCAGGTCAAACATGGGCAAGGTAACCTCCTACTGATCATCACCTACCGCCCTCCCTCAGCTGATGAGTCAGTATTCCTGCCTGTTGAACACCACTTGGAGGAAACTCTGAGGGTGGCAAGGGCACAAAATGTACTCTGGGTGGGGGACTTCAATGTCCATCACCAAGAGTGGCTCGGCAGCACCACTATGTACCGAGCTCTCCGAGTCCTAAAGGACATAGCTGCTAGACTGGGTCTGCGGCAGGTGGTGGGGGAACCAACGCAAGGGAAGAAGATAGTTGACCTCGTCCTCACCAATCTGCCTGCCGCAGATGCATCTGTCCATGACAGTATTGGTAGGAGTGACCACCGCACAGTCCTTGTGGTGACAAAGTCGCGCCTTCACATTGAGGATACCGTCAATCGTGTTGTGTGACACTATCACCGTGCTGAATGGGATAGATTTCCAACAGATCTAGCAATGCAAAACTGGGCATACATGAGGCACTGTGGGCCATCATCAGAAGCAGAATTGTACTCAACCACAATCTGTAACCTCATGGCCCGGCATATCCCCCACTCTACCATTACCGTCAAGCCAGGAGACCAACCTTGGTTCAGTGAAGATTGCAGGAGGGCATGCCAGGAGCAGCACCAGACATACATCAAAATGAGGTGTCAACCTGGTGAAGCTACAACACAGGACTACCTGCATGCCAAACTGCATAAGCAGCATGAGATGGACAGAGCAAAGCGATCTCATAATCAATGAATCAGATCGAAGCTCTGCAGTCCTGCCACATCCAGTCCAGAATGGTGGTGGACAATTAAACACCTAACTGGAGGAGGTGGCTCCACAAATATCCCCATCCTCAATGATGGGGGAGCCCAGCACGTCAGTGTGAGAAGAAGAGACTGAAGGCACTGGATACTGCAAAGTACTGAAGATCTGTGCTCCAGAACTTGCCGCGCCCCTTGCCAAGCTGTTCCAGTACAGCTACAGCACTGGATCTACCCTGCAATGTGGAAAATTGCCCAGGTATGTCCTGTACACAAAAGGCATGACAAATCAAACACGGCCAATTACCGCCCCATCAGCCTCCTCTCAATCATCAGTAAAGTGATGGAAGGTGTCATCAACAGTGCCATCAAGCAGCACTTGCTTAGCAACAACTTATCAGTGACGCTCAGTTTGGGTTCCACCAGGGCCACTCAGCTCCTGACCTCATTACAGCTTTGGTTCAAACATGAACAAAAGAGTAGAACTCAAGAGGTGAGGTGAGAGTGACTGCCCTTGACACCAGGGCAGCATTTGCCCGAGTATGGCATCAAGGATTCCTCACAAAACTGAGGTCAATGGGAATCAGGGGGAAAACCCTCCGCTGGCTGGAGTCATACCTAGCGCAAAGGAAGATGGTTCTGGTTGTTGGAGGTCAATCATCTGAGCACCAGGACATCACTGCAGGAGTTCTTCAGTGTAGTGTCGTCGGCCCAACCATCTTCAGCTGCTACATCAATGACCTTCCTTCAATCAATCATAAGGTCAGAAGTGGGGATGTTCGCTGATGATTGTATAATGTACAGCACCAATCGTGACTCCTCAGATACTGAAGCAGTCTGTGTAGATATGCAGCAAGACCTGGACAATATCCAGGCTTGGGCTGATAAGGGCAAGTCACATTCGCGCCACACAAGTGCCAGGCAATGACTATCTCCAACAAAAGAGAATCTAACCATCTCCCCTTGACATTCAACGGCATTACCATCGCTGAATCCACCACTATCATCATCCTAGGGGCTACCATTGACCAGAAATTGAACTGGAGAAGCCATATAAATACCGTGGCTACAAGAGCAGGTCAAAGGCTCGAAATCCCGAGGCGAGTAACTCACCTCCTGACTCCCCAATGCCAGTCCACCATCTACAAGGCACAAGTCAGGAGTGTGATGGAATACTCTCCACTTGCCTGGATGGGTGCAACTCCAACAATACGCAAGAAGCTCGACACCATCCAGAACAAAGTAGCCCGCTTGTCTGGCACGTCATCCACAAACATTCACTCCATTTACCACCAACGCAAAGTGGCAGCAGTGTGTACCATCAACAAGATGCAATGCAGCAATGCACCAAGGCTCCTTAGACAGCACCTTCCAAACCCGCGACCTCTACCAACTAGAAGGACAAGGGCAGCAAATACATGGGAACACCACCACCTGCAAGTTCCTCTCCAAGTCACACACCATCCTGACTTGGAACTATATTGCCGTTCCTTCACTGTCGCTGGGTCAAAATCCTGGAAGATCCTTCCTAACAGCACTGTGGGTGTACCTACGCCACATGGGCTGGCGTGGCTCAAGAAGGCAGTTCACCACCTCCTTCCCAAGAGCAATTAGGGATGGGCAATAAATGTTGGCCTGGTCAGCGACCCAACATCCCATGAATGAATTAAAAAAAATCACTACGGAAGAAGTACTGAACAAACTATTGGGATTGAAGGCAGACAAGTCCCCAGAGCCTGATGGTCTACATCCTAGGATCTTAAAGGATATGGCAGCGGAGATAGTGGATCCATTGGTTACAATATTCCAAAATTCCCTGGATGCAGGAAAGGTTCCAGTGGATTGGAAAAAAAACAGTATAACACCCTTATTCAAAAAGGGAGGGAGACAGAAAGTAGGAAATACTAGTCCAATTAGTTTAACATCTATTGTTGGGAAATTGTTAGAATCCACTGTTAAGGAAGTAATAACAGGACTTTAAGAAAGTCAAAACGCAACCCATCAGAGTCAGCATGGTTTTATGAAGGGTAAATCCTATTTGACGAATTTGCTAGAGTGCTTCGAAGCTGTGACAAGAAATGTGAAAAATGGCGATCCTGTAGATGCAGTATATCTGGACTTCCAGAAGGCATTTGATAAGGTGCCACACGAAAGGTTAATACACAAGGTAAGGTCACATGGGATTAGGGGCAATTTATTAGCTTGGATAGAGGATTGGCGAAGCAACAGAAAACCGAGAGTCGGGATGAATGGATCTTTTTCTGGTTGGCAAGATGTATTACTGGGGTGTCAGAAGGTTCGTCCTTGGGCCCCAACTATTTACAATCTATATTAATGACTTGGATGAAGGGATAGAAGGTACTATAGCCACATTTGAAGATGACACTAAAATAGATTGGATAGTAAGTTGCAATAAATACGTAAGAAATTTACAAATTGAAATGGATAGATGAGATGAATGGGCCAAAATTTGGCAGATGGAGTTTAACTTGGTTAAGTGTTAGGTTATCAATTTTGGTCAGAAAAATAGAAAGGTAAATTATTATCTAAATGGAGAGAAACTTCAGAGTACTTCAGTGCAGAGGGATCTGGGTGTCCTCGTGTATGAATCACAGAAAGCTTGTTTGCAGGTACAGCAGGTGAAAAGGAAGGCAAATGGAATTTTGGCATTTATTGCTAAAGGAATAGAATATAAAAGTAGGGAAGTGTTGCTGCAACTGTACAAGGCATTAATGAGACCGCACCTGGAGTATTGTGTATAGTTTTAGTCTCCTGACTTGAGGATCGATGTAGTTGCATTGGAGGCAGTTCATAGGAGGGTCACTAGATTGATTCCAGGGATGAGGGGTTTTTCTTATGGAGAGAGATTGAGCAGTTAATGCCTTTACTCTCCAGAGTTTAGAACAATAAGAGGAAATCTAATAGAGGTATATACGATGATTAAGGGATTGATAAAGTAGACGGAGAGAAGATGTTTCCTCTTGTGGGGCAATCTAGAACGAGAGGTCATAGTTTTACGATAAGGCATACCAGATTTAAAACAGATATGAAGAGAAGTTTCTTCTCTCAATCAGTCGTAAGTCTGTGGAATTCACTACTCCAGAGTGTGGTGGATGCCGGGACATTAAGTCACCTTAAGGAGGAGATAGACAGATTTTTAATTAGAAATGGGTTGAAGGGTGATGGAGAATTGGCAGAAAAGTGATGTTGAGGCCGAGATGAGATCAGCAATGATCGTATTGAATGGTGGGGCAGGCTGGAGGGGTGGAATTGCCTACTCCTGCTCCTAGTTTCTATGTTCTTATGTGGATCTGTCCAGGAAAGAGCGGGTGACATATCTATTATCTCTCTCTATGTTGTCTGTTGATAAATCTGCTGTGTGACGGAGGCCATCTATGTCTGGTGAGTTGAATTATACTGTCTTCTACCTCAGCAGGGAGATGCAGGATGAGAGGTTCCGTGGCTTTGTCAGGATAGCGGGATTCCTGATGGTGTAGCTGTCTCTGCGGGGTCCCCATGTCAACGGGGAGAGGGACAAGAACTGAAATAACTCTCACTCTATTAATGTACAGTTGGTGTGTGAGCATGCCCAGTACATCATGTTGGTGAATGTCCACTATCCTGGCAGCAGCCACCATACCTTCATTCTGAAGCAGTCAGCCGGTCCCAGCACTTCGGGCCTCCATGCAGAACCAGAATGTGGCTCATGACCTCCAAACTCTGGACACTCCCCTCCACCAAACAAAACCACCAGATGAAGCCATGCTTCTGATGTCTGAACCGCTCGGGGGGAGCCCTCCAGTACACACTGGAGCAGGTGTCCAAGTTCATGGTGTTCTGCTGCACCCTTAATATCATCACCATCATGAGGACACAGGCATTGGCACCAGGAATATGGAGGCCCACTCAGGAGGAGGAGGAGGTAGGGAGGATATTTCCTGGATGCCTTCGACCCGGACAGGCTGTCGGGGAGTATTTGCTATGATTCCAGCTCCCATAGGACAACTTCCCTTTCCCTCCATTTATCCCCTATTCTCCACCATTACACCCATCTGAGACGCCCCATCACAGTGACCCCTCGGTCACCATCCTGCAATAAAAAACACCAACAAGAACCTTTTCATTAACATCGTCATCCACCAACACATCCAATTATACATACAAAACTGAATTATTCACCCTTGTGTATTCCCTTAGTGCCTGTCTGATGGATTACCTCAACTTGCCTAGTTCTCCTACATTGTGTTTCCCCAGTGGCTGCAGCATGGCTGGTGGAAGGCTGTTGACTTTCACTGAGGGAGACTGTAGATGGCCTTGCAGGACCTCCTCGAGCAGCTCTGGGTTTGAGGACTCGGATTCACACTGCACCACATCGACATGGGCAGCAGCTCCAGAAATGTTCACATCTGAGTCCTGTGTATTATAACTCGTTTGTGACCTCGCCCTCCGGTGAGCTGACACATGAACTATCCTTTCCTCCTGGCCTGGCTGCAGCTCACTCGTGCTCGGTGACTCACCCCGTGCTGATTCTGACTCTATACCAGCCTCTAAGGTACACACAGTGGAGGTATTTGATCTGGTGACTGTGAGTATCAGACGGAGTGATGGGGAATCACCATCAGTGCTGTGCTGCTGCACTCTCTCAGTCTCCTGGAGCTGCTGTGACTGGGAAGCTGGCAGTTTTGGGTTGTCATTGGAAAGTATAAAATACGAAGGGGAAGATTGGGTGAGGGATTGGGGGTGGTGGAAAGAAGGACGTCCATGGTCTCACCATCTCAAGCTTATACATCATCATTTATGACGTTTACCAGTTCTGATGAAGGGTCACAGATCTGAAACATTAACAGTGTTTCTCTCTACACCGATGCTGCCAGACCAGCTGAGTATTTCCAGCACTTTCTGTTCTCTTCCCTTAGCTCTGGAATTCTCTTCCAAAACCCTAAATACAGTAAGTTGCACAGAGTCCAGTTTTAGGGACTACTACTTATACAGAGTACTAATTACAATAAAGTTAATGAGTGACTGAATGTTAAGAGATCGAAGAGTTGATCTCTTTCCAAAATTTAGTTAACTTTTGCATTTAGCATTACACTTGATTTTCAGCTGATCTTGTAGTTTCTTTCGCAGTCTGTTTGTGACAGATGGACAGTTCATTGATTCTCATGGAATAGGAGGGTCAGTGTCAGTTTGGATAAAAAACCAAACTGGCTTAATGAGAGAAAACAGTGAGTTGTGGTAAACAGTTGCTTTTTTCGGACTGGAAGAAGGCCGACAGTGGTGTTTCCCCAAGGGGCAGTGATTGGACCACTGATATTTTTCTGATATATATAAATAATTTGGATACTGGAACACAGAACACTCAGATCGAGGGAGCTTCTGCTCATATCCACCATTCCCAGTTCCTGCTTTAGAGCCATAGACTCAACAGCGGTAAGGAGCCTCTGTGTGGTTGTGGTGGTGACATCTCTCTCACTGTCAGTGACTGTGGTTAGTTGCTCACTGACCCCATCTATATCACTCTTGTTCTTAGACTGGCCTGCAGTTTAGGCCCAGGTTAACACACACCCTGGTAATTTCCAGTTATCTTGTCGTCCTTGTATGGAGGAGGTTGAGCAGAGACTGTGAGGCTCACAAATATGTTGTCCTAAGAAGAACCGGGATATCTGGATTTGTGTTTGGAGACAGCAGCCACCACTGCCCACTGATGTCTGACTTTGTCTGAAGCTGTCAGATTTTATCTCAACACAGGGTGTGGTCAGCTTCAGGGGAGGCAGAGCTTTAACACGGGTCTAATTCCCTCATAGCCCCTCCTCACTTCTTCTAACTCCTCACCTAGTCTGGGAGTGTCTGCCTGTAACCCAGTGTTTTGGTCCAGTATTTGTTCTAATTTTCTCTGCGGATAATATACTCCATCATGTGGCTCCTGATCCCAGATAACTGATTGTACAGGATGCCAATGTTCTCCTACCAACCTGAATTTTCCTTCTGTAAATTGTCCACCGCTTCCTTCAATTTTTTGTGTCTTTTATTTAACCGTCAGGTGCAGAGATGTGCATCATTGACCAACTTGTCTCCACCCTTTTTTATCTTATATTTGTATTTCTGGACATCCTCAGATATTCTATTGAGAATTAAATCGTAATCCCCATCATTCTCTTTGGCCTCCTTATCTCGAGAGACAATGGATACGCGCCTGGAGGTGGTCAGTGGTTTGTGAAGCAGCGCGTGGAGTGGCTATAAAGGCCAATTCTAGAGTGACAGGCTCTTCCACAGGTGCTGCAGAGAAATTTGTTTGTCGGGGCTGTTGCACAGTTGGCTCTACCCTTGCGCCTCTGTCTTTTTTCCTGCCAACTACTAAGTCTCTTCGACTCGCCACAATTTAGCCCTGTCTTTATGGCTGCCCGCCAGCTCTGGCGAACGCTGGCAACTGACTCCCACGACTTGTGATCAATGTCACAGGATTTCATGTCGCGTTTGCAGACGTCTTTAAAGCGGAGACATGGATGACCGGTGGGTCTGATACCAGTGGCGAGCTCGCTGCACAATGTGTCTTTGGGGATCCTGCCATCTTCCATGCGGCTCACATGGCCAAGCCATCTCAGGCGCCGCTGACTCAGTCGTGTGTACAAGCCGGGGATGTTGGCCGCCTCGAGGACTCCTGTGTTGGAGATACGGTCCTGCCACCTGATGCCAAGTATTCTCTGGAGGCAGCGAAGATGGAATGAATTGAGACATCGCTCTTGGCTGACATACGTTGTCCAGGCCTCGCTGCCATAGAGCAAGGTACTGAGGACACAGGCCTGATACACTCGGACTTTTGTGTTCCGTGTCAGTGCGCCATTTTCCCACAATCTCTTAGCCAGTTTGGACATAGCAGTGGAAGCTTTTCCCATGCGCTTGTTGATTTCTGCATCTAGAGACAGGTTACTGGTGACAGTTGAGCCTAGGTAGGTGAACTCTTGAACCACTTCCAGAGCGTGGTCGCCAATATTGATGGATGGAACATTTCTGACGTCCTGCCCCATGATGTACGTTTTCTTGAGGCTGATGGTTAGGCCAAATTCATTGCAGGCAGCCACAAACCTGTCGATGAGACTCTGCAGGCACTCTTCAGTGTGAGATGTTAAAGCAGCATCGTCAGCAAAGAGCAGTTCCCTGATGAGGACTTTCCGGACTTTGGACTTCGCTCTTAGATGGGCAAGGTTGAACAACCTGCCCCCTGATCTTGTGTGGAGGAAAATTCCTTCTTCAGAGGTCTTGAATGCATGTGAAAGCAGCAGGTAGAAGAAAATCCCAAAAAGAGTGGGTGCGAGAACACAGCCCTGTTTCACACCACTCAGGATAGGAAAGGGCTCTGATGAAGAGCCACCATGTTGAATTGTGCCTTTCATATAGTCATGGCACGAGGTGATGATACTTAGTAGCTTTGGTGGGCATCCAATCTTTTCTAGTAGTCTGAAGACACATCATGCAGCTCGATAATCCTTAGGATGTCCGTCTCCCCAGGTGTGCCTGTATTGTTCCCCGCCAGGTTACCAATTGACGATTTCCTGTGATCTGCTAATGACATTGTATTCCTGGTTTTACTTATTCAAACTCTCTTAAAGTTCCCGTCCCCCACCCCCGCCCCGGCCACCCCACTCTTAGTGATGAGCACACAGTGTTCTTGTGTGAACTTTCTTTCTATCTCGAGATGTCCAAACCAGTCTGCACTCCTCTCTTTCTGGCCTCTTGTGTGTACCTGATTTTAATTACTCCACCATTGGAGGCTGCATCTTCAGTTGTTTAGGTGCCAAGCTCTGGAATACTCTCCCAACAGAGCTCCACCTCTCTGCCTATCTGCCTCTCCACTCACTTTCCTTATTTAAGATACTCTTTCACCAAGCTGTTGGTCATCTGACCCAATATCTCCATATATGGCTGGGTGTCATACGTACAACCCTCTGGTCCCTTGTCGCCACTCCCATATCCAAGGAGGATTGGAAGATTCTGGCCAGTGCCTCTGCTGTTTCCACCATTCCTTCCCTCAGCAAGTCTTATGCATCCCATCCAGACCGGGTGCATATTCTACTTTGTTGTGTTACAAAAGGTGTTGGATTGAAAGGGGTTAATTAAACCTGTTTGTTCAGTGACTGTAATTAATGTCGTTCGCTATGGACCTTAATTGTGTCACTGGAGGGCTTCCCTCTTCTATTAATAAGAGGTCCCTTTCAAAGTGTTATCCCAGAGTGTCAGCAGCAGCATCACTGCCGGCAGGAACAGGGAAAAGCAGCTCCAGCGAGAGAGAGGGAGAGGATAGATGAGAATCTGAGAACAACAGATTGGAATGTTACAACCATAGGTCAGAATCTGAGAACATCAGATTGGAATGTTAGAGCAATGGGTCAGAATCTCAGAACAATAGATTGGAATGTTACAACAATGGGTCAGAATCTCAGAACAATAGATTGGAATGTTACAACAATGGACAGGAGTTTATCCTTTTGGTTTGACTATCTTACTGCGGATTATTCTTGGATGACATTAGCGGATCGGATCTATTTCGCACTGAGGATGACTCAATGCATTTATTATCCCATCCTCGCTGCTATTGGTGTCCCTGGTAAGTCGCTCTATCCAGCTATTACTTCTATGATTAACTGTTTTACTGTTCTTAACAACGAACATAATATCGTCCTTCATGTAAGCCCATTTGCTGCATAAACTCTGGTCTGTGCCTTTGTCAAATCTACTATATAAAAGCTGTCCTGGTTACCATCCCTGTTACAAACTGCCATAGACAACAGTCCATCCAAAACTCTGCTTTCCATATCCAAACTCGCACAAAGTCTCGTTCACCCAACATCCCTGTGCTCAGTGACCTACATTGGTTTCTGTAGAACAGAGTATACCCGAAGAAATAAATGGGGTGTGCAAGAAAGGTACCACAATAATCATGGGTGACATTAATCTACATTTAGATTGGGCAAATCAGATTGGCAAAGGTCGCCTGGGAAATTAGTTCATAAAGTTTATTCGTGAAAATTCCTGAGAGCAGCACGTTCTGGAGCCAACCAGGAGCAGGCTGTTCTGGAACTGGTAATGTGCAGTGAGACAGTATTAATCAAGAACCTCATGGTAAAGGAGCTTCTAGGCGACAATGATCATTACATGATAGAATTTCAACGTTCAGATTGAAGAGAAAACTGTGGGTCTAAGACTGTGTTTTTTTTTACCCAAATTAAGGTAATTATAAGGATATGAAGGCATATTCAACTAAAGTAAACTGGGAAACTAGATTAAAAGTTAGAACAGCCGAGATGCAGTGGCTGACTTTTAAGGAGATACTTAACAACTCTCAGCAAAGGTTTATCTCTGAGAAAGAAAGACTCTTGGAGAAGGTTGCATCATACGTGGTTAAATAGGCAATTTAAGGATAATATTAAATTGAAATAAACACTGTACAAATCTGCAAAGATTAATGGTAGGTGAAAAGCTTGGACAGATTTTAAGAACCAGCAATGAATGACAAAAGAAAATAAGCGTGTAAAAGTATAGTGTGGGAGAAAGCTAGCTGGCAACATAAACGGAGAGTATGAGTTTCTACAAGTATTTAAAACGGAAAAGAGTAACTAAAGTTAGTGTTAGTCCTCTAGAGAGTGAGTTTGGGGAATTAATCATAAGAAATAAGGACATGGAGGAGTGGTTAAACAGATATTTTGTGTCTGCTTTCACTGTAGAAAACTTAGAAAACGTTCCAAAGATACAAAATCAAGAGGCAAAAAGGGAGAGAGGAAATTCAAATAATCACCCTCACCAGGGAACTATTACACCTAAAGTCTGACAGGATCCGCCATCAGTGGTGAACTGAAATTGTTAAATATAGAATTAAACTTAAAGAAAAAGCATATAATTATGCAAAGATGAGTGGCAGTTCAGAAGATTTGACAGATTATAAACAGCAGCAAAGAACAGTTAAATATTAATAAGGAGGTAAAAATTAGAATACGAGAGAAAACAGACAAGAAATAAAAAAGACAGACAGTAAGAGGGTCTAAATATTTAAAGAAGAGTTAACAACGTGAGCGTTGGTCCTATAGAAAGTGAGTCTGGGTAATTAATAATGAATAATAAGGAGATAACAGGTGAATTGAACATGAATTTTGCTTCAGTCTTCACTATAGAGGATACAAGTAACATCCCAGTATTAGCTGTGAGCTAGGAAATGGAAGGCGGGGGGGGGGGGGGGTGGAACTCAAGAAAATTCCAACAACCAGGGAAGTGGTACTGAGCAAGTAGATGGAGCTGCGGGCTGTCAAGTTCCCAGGTCCTGATGGACTTGATTGTAGGGTGTTAAAAGATAGTGGCTAGTGAGATAGTTGATGCATTAGTTTTAATTTTACAAAATTCTCTAGATTCGGGGAAGGTTCTGTTAGATTGGAAAATAGTGAATGTAACTGCTTTATTCAAAAAGTAAGGGAAACAGAAAGCAGGAAACTACAGGCCAGTTAGTTTAATATCTCTCTTCGGTAAAATGTTAGAAGCTATTATTAAAGATGATGTAGCAGGGCTTTTAGAAAGGTCAAGGTAATCCGGCAGAATCAACATGACTTTGTGAAAGGGAAATCATGTTTAAACAATTTATTGCAGGTCTTTGAAGAAGTGACATGTGCTGTGGATAAGGGTCAATTGATGGATGTAATGTACTTAGATTTTCTGAAGGCCATCAATAAGGTGCCACGTCAAAGGTTATTGCGCAAAATAAAAGCTCATGGTGCAGGGGGAAAAGTATTGGCATGGATAGTAGATTGGCTAGCTAACAGGAAACAGAGAGTAGGCATAAATGGGCCAATTTCTGCTTGGAAAGATGTGACGAGTGGTCTGCCACAGTAATATGTGCTGGGGTCTCAACTTTTTACAATTTATATAAATGACTTGGATGAAGGGACTGAAGGTATGGTTGCTAAATTTGATGATGATACAACGATAGATAGGAAAGTGACATGTGGAGGATGCTGAGGGATATAGATAGGTTAAGTAAGTGGGAAACAAATGGAGTATAATGTGAGAAAATGTGAAATTTTCCATTTTGGCAGGTAGAAAAGAAGCATATTATCTAAATGGTGAGAGATTGCAGAACTCTAAGATAGAGGGGGATCTGGGTGCCCTTGTGCATGAATATCAAAAGGTTAGTATGCAGTTTCAGCAAGTTATTAGGAAAGCTAATAGAATGATATCATTTATGGGAAATTGAACATAAAAGTAGGGAGGTTTATGCTACAGTTATACTGGAAATTGGTGAGACCATGTCTGTAGTACTGTGTACAGTATTGGTCTCCTTATTTAAGGAAGGATGTAAATGTATTTGAAGCATTCAGAGAAGGTTGACCTGACTAATACCTTGAATGGGCATGTTGTCTTAGGAGAAAAGGTTGGAAAGGCACTGCTTATATCCACTGGATATAAGAGCAAGAGGCGACGTGATTGAAACATATATGATACTGAGGGTTCTTAACAGGGTGGATGTGGAAAGGATGTTTCCCCTTGTGGGAGAATCTAGAACTAAGGTTCACTGTTAAAAAATCAAGGGTCGCCCATTAAAGACAGAGATGAGGAGCATTTTTTTTCTCTGAGGGTCGTGAGTCTTTGAAACTCTTTTCCTCAAAAGGCAGTGGAAACAGAGACTTTGAATATTTTTAAAGCAGAGGTAGATAAATGCTTGATATGCAAGTGGGTGACTGGTTATTGGGGGTAGGCGGGAATGTGGATTGAGGTTACAATCAGATCAGCTATGATCTTATTGAATGGCGGAGCAGGCTCGAAGGGCCAAGTGGCCTACTGCTGCTCCTAATTGGTATGTTTTATGTTCGTATGACAAGTCCCCACGATTAGATGGCCTGCATCCTAGGGCCTTAAAGTATGTAGCTGCAGAGATAGTGTAGGCATTGATTATAATCTTCCAAAATTCCTTAGATTCTGGATGGATCCCAGCGGATTCGAAAATAGAAAATGTAACACATTTGTTCAAGAAAGGAGGGAAACAAAAAACAGGAATCTATAGGCCAGTTAGCCTAAAATCAGTAATAGGGAATTGCTGGAATCCATTGAAAAGGAGGTTAGAGCAGCATACCGAGAAAATCATCACGGGATCAGACAGAATCAGCATGGTTTTGTGCAAGGGAAATCATATATAACTAATATATTTAAGCTCTTTGAGGAAGTGACAAACAAGATGAATAAAGGGGCACCTGTAGATGTGGTGTATTTGGATTTCCAAAAGGCACGGGATAGTGGGTAACATATTGGCATGGATAAAGGATTGGTTAGCTAACAGGAAACAGAGACTAGGGATAAGTGGGTCTTTTTGCGTTGGAAAACAGTAACTGGTGAAGTACTACAGGGATCAGTGCTGGGGCTTCAACTATTTACAGTCCGTATCAATGACTTGGGTGCAGGGACAGGATGTGTGGTCGCTAAATGTGCCGATGACAGCAAGATGGGAAGGAAAGTAAGTCGTCAAGAGGAGGCAAATAGTTTACAAAGGCATATAAATAGGTTAAATGAGATTGGCAAAAACTTGGCAGATGGAGTATAATGTGATAAAATGTGACGTTGTCTACTTTGGCAGGAAGAATAAAAAAGCAGTATACTATTTAAATGTAGAAAGCGTGCAGAGCTCGGTGGTACAGAGGGATCTGAATGTCCTGGTACATGAATCAGAAAGAGTTAGTATACAGGGACAGCAAGTGATAAGGAAGGAAAATGGAAAGTTAGTGTTTATTGCAAAGGGAATCGTGTATAAAAGTGGGAAGTTTTACTGCAGCTGTGCAGGGCTTTGGCGAGAATTCATCAGGTGTACTGTGTACAGTTTTAGTCTTCTTATTTGATAAAAATAATATAATTGCATTCGAGGCAGGTAAGGCAACGTTCACTCGAATCATTCAGCGAGTGGAGGGCTGATTTTATGAAGAAAGGTTGAAAAGGTTGTGCTATAGACATTGTATTATGAAAGAACAAGAGGTGATCAGAGTGAAACATGGAAGATCCTGAGTGGACTTGATCGAGCCGATACCGGGAAGATGTTTCCTCGTGTGGGGAGACTGGAACTATGGGATGCAATATAAAAATAAGAGTTCAGCCATGTTAAGCCATGCTCTTATCGAATGTTGGAGCAGGCTCAAAGGGCCGAATTGGATACTCCTGTTTCAGAGTCCCATGTTCCTATGTCCAGCAACGCCTCAATGTTAATATTCTCACTCGTGTGATCAATATCTCCATGGCCTCACCCCTCTGTGTCTCTCCCTGACCACACATTTCATCTCTCCAGCTCCAAAGGTGCTGCGGAAGTTTGGATCCATAAAATGGTGTGAGCTGCACTGCCAGTCACATCAGCACATTGTACAGGACACCCAGGCTGGCCGGGGTGATAGCGTGGGTGTAACGTGTATGTGTCTGTAACGTGAGGAGGGTTTGAATATGGTGTCAATCAGATATTCCGACAGCTTTGATGTACGTCTTTGAAACTTGGTCTGTGCATGTCCACTGGCCATCTGTGTTAGTCACTCTTAGCTGAACATCCATTCAGCAGCACGAGGAACCCCCTCTAGTGTTATTTAAAAGGACCAGGCATCCAGCTTACAGGTGAGGGGCTTTTGACTTACTTCTGCTATTGTAAAGTTAGTGGAGGTGCTGTGGATGGTTTTCTGGAGGTTGTGTTGTGAGCTGCTGCAGACATTCAGGGAGGACAAAGGATTTGGTGACTCAACTCTGGACAAGGTATGTGGACTGCAGTTAGAGTGTCTCTGGGTCTGTAACACGAACAACAAATGTGGCAGAGGCTGCAGATAGGGGAAGCTCTGTAAAGAGTAAGGAGGAAGGGGAATCTGCCCTACCCACTCCGGGTTTTCGAAGAGCACTTTTCCTACATACACCTAACCCAGGAGCAGTGTGTGAGGTGACTCTGATTCAGTAACGATGTGGTCACAAAGCTGTGTCACGTCCTGTAAGACGACCTGGAGCCTCAGACCAGGATGAGGACGTAGCTGTCAGTGGCTGTTAAGATCACAGTTTCATTGAACTTCTATGCATCTGGATCTTTCCAGGCAGGAGCAGGAGACATATCTAACATAGAGTCACAGAGAGTGATAGAGACATCTACGACACAGGAGGAGGACATTCGGCCCCTCCATGCCATCTCTGTGTGGAACCATTCAGTCAATCCCACTCTCCCACTCAATCCCCGTATCCCTGCAAGTTCATTTCCTTCAGGTGCCCTTCCAGTTTCCTTTTGAAATCGTTGATTGTCTCGGCTTCCACCACCCTCCTGGGCAGTGAGTTCCAGCTCATTAACATCCACTGTGTAAAAAGGTTCTTCCTCATATTCCCCCTGCATCTCTTACCCAAAACCTTCCATCTCTGTCTCCGAGTCCGTGTTTCATCAGTTAATGGGAACAGCTTTTCCTTGTCTATTTTATCTTCTTCTTCTTTGGCCTCCTTGTCTCGGCACACAATGGGTAAGCGCCTGGAGGTGGTCAGTGGTTTGTGAAGCAGCGCCTGGAGTGGCTTGTAAAGGCCAATTCTAGAGTGACAGACTCTTACACAGGTGCTGCAGATAAAATTGGTTGTTGGGGCTGTTCCACAGTTGGCTTATCTAATCTTACCTAAGCCTATCATAATCTTGTACACCTTTATCATACCTCTCTCATCCTCCTTTACTCCAGGGAGAACAACTCCATCTTCTCCAAACTAACCTTGTAACTAACCATCCCGCTCCCCCGCCCCACCCCCCACCACCCCCCCCTCCCCCCCCAATCCCTGGAACCATTCTGGTAAATCTCCTCTGCACCCTCTCACGGACCTTCACATCCTTCCTAACATGTGCTGACCAGAACTGGACACAGTTCTCTAGTTGGGGCCTAACCAATGCTTTATAAAATTTCAGCACAACTTCACTGATTTTGTATCTTTGCCTCTAATCATGAAGCCCAAGATCTTATAAGCTTTGCTTAACACTCTCCTGATATGTCATTCCACCTTTAATGATCAATGCATATAGAGCCCCAGGTAAGGACAGCGGATCTCCTTCCCTAAAGGGCATTAGTGAACCAGATGGGCTTTTCAAACAATCGACAATGGTTTCATGGTCACCATTAGAGTCGCTGTTTAATTCCAGAACTATTAATTGATTTCAAATTTCATTATGTGTCATGGTGAAATTCGAATCCATGTCCCCAGAGTGTTAACCTGGGGTTGCTGGATTTACAAGTGCAGTGACATTGCCACTACACCACTGCCTCCACTAAATGCTGCTGGAAACACCCCTCCAGTCGCTAAAACGCCTGTCAAAAATTACTCTTTCTTTCCTGCCACTGAGCTAATTTTGCATCCACCTTGCTGCATTTCCCTGGATCCCCTGGGATTTTATTTTTAACAAGTCTGCTTTGTGCGCCCTTGCCAAAAGTCTTGCTAAAATCCAAGTCGACCGCATCAACTACATAAACCTCATCTATCGTCCTTGTTACTTCATCAAAATAATCATGCAAGTTAGTCAGACACGATCTTGCCTTAACACATCTATGGTGGTTATCCTTGATAAACCTGTGCCTTTCTAAGTGACAGTTTATCCTGTCTCTCAGAATAGATTCCAAAAATGTTCCCACTCTGAGGTTAGACTGGCTGTCCTGTATTTATTCGGTCTATCCTTCGCTCCCTTTTTTAACAGTGGTACAATGTTAGCAGTTCTCCAATCCTCCAGCACTACTCCTGTATCCAGTGAGAACTGGAAAATCATGGACATACCTTTGGCTATTTCTTCTGTTGCTTCTTTTAACAACCTGGGGTACATTTCATCATGCCATGGTGATGTATCAACTTTCAATGATGCTATTGACATTAATACTTCCTCTCTGCCTATGTTTATCACATCCAATAATTCACACTCCTCCTCCTTAAATGAAATATCTGCACCGTTCCCCTCTTTTGTGAAGACAGGTACAAAGTATTCATTAAGAAACATATCAGTAACTACTGTCCCTACACATAGGTTACCTTTTCGGTCATTAATGGGCTCTACTCTCTCCTTAGTTGTCCTCTTAGCCTTAATGTATTGAAAGAAAAAACATACATGGGTTCACCTTGATTTTGCTTGCCAATATTTTTTTATGATCTGTCCTTTATGTCGTAAATTCCTTTTTGATATTAGCCTTCCACTTTCTATACTCCTCTTGTTTTTTTTTTTGTATTGAGTTCTCGGTGTGGGACATAAGCTTGCCTTTCCTGCTGTATCTTACCCTGTAGGCTCCTTGACATCCATGGGGCTGGGGAATGAGACAGACTTGATTTATCTACAAAGCGCTGGCACGGACTCGATGAGTTGAAATGTCCCATTCTGTGCCAGAATTGATTATGCCTCTATGACTCTATGACATGGGTATTCTATTACAACAACTTTCCTATATTGGGAAATTTTATAATGGACTGGGCAGTTTCATCCTATTAAACCCCGCGATGTAAGTGAAATGTTTGATGCCCCAGAACATGGTTAACAAATGTCCTTCACAAACAGAGTAAATCAGTTCAGCCCAACTCACAATTCTGGATCATTCACAATGGGGAGTAGTTTCTCCTGGTTTTTACTACATAGGACAGCATCCAGGCTTTTCACTGTGTCCCCAACCTCCATGTGGAAAGTCTTGTCAGTGTTAGGTGAGATAAGACACGTTGCCTGGGCGACAGATTTCTTCAATTGTGTTACTGCTTCTGTGCTCACTTCAGTCCAACCGGGTTAAACCTGGTCATCACCATCATTAGGTAGTTCATAAAGAGGAGTCACAGTCTCTGCAAATCGAGGGATGAGGGTCCACTGATACCCCACCAGTCTGAGGATAGGACACAGGGCAGTCTTTGAGGTGGACAGGAGTAGACACTACATGAGGGTCCACTGATACTCTAGAAGCCTGGGGATAGGACACAGGGCATTCTTTGAGGTGGACAGGGGTAGACACTGGATGAGGGTCCACTGATACCCCACCAGCTTGAGGATAGGACACAGAGCAGTCTTTGAGGTGGACAGGGGTTAAACCTGGATGAGGGTCCGCTGATACCCCACAAGACTGAGGATAGGACACAGGGCAGTCTTTGAGGTGGACAGGGGTAGATACTGGAATAGGGTCCACTGATACCCCACCAGCTTGAGGATAGGACACAGGGCAGTCTTTGAGGTGGACAGGGTTATACACTGGATGGTCTCGACCTGATGTTGGTCTGGGCTGATGCTGGATGATCCAATCTGGACACCTGGAACGGTGACACGATGTTACACCAGCTGGGCGTTCGTGGATGGTCTTTTAGTCCAGCTCACAAAGTAACGGCAGTAGTTCCTATAAATGGGTTAAATGTATAGACATGGTCTGTGGTGATGAGGAGGAGATCAGCGACATATTGCAGCAAGTAGAAAGACTGTGAAAGGCTCATAAGGGGCCCGGCCGTACGTTTGGGGAAAATAGTGGGGTTATTGTGGAACCACTTGTGACAGACATGTCCAGGGGTATCTCTGGTCCTCAGAAGTGAATGTGAATTTAAATTGTTTCTCTAGTTTTACTGGGATACTCCAATAACCATTAGAGATATCCAGGGTGGAGAAGACAGCCCTGCCGCTGGGAATCTGGGAGAGTAGGGTGGGTGCCTCTCAGACAACTATGTTCACACAGGGATGACTGAGTTGAGTTTGTGGTGGTCAATAGTCAGTCACCAGCTGCCATCCGGTTTTCTAACCGGCCAAATCCGGCAGTTAGTAGTAAATGTGTCTTTGTGAACTACACCCTGGTATAACAGTGACCTGATGGTGGCTGGAATATATGATATAATCTCAACTCGGTAAGAATACTTCTTCATGGAGCATGCAATGGTCAGTTAATTTCTTCAGCTCTGCTCATGTTTCCACAGTCATCTTTATGGGTTGTGAATACACTCAGCACCGACTGGAGAATCAGCTGTACCTCGGGGTGATCAGAGGTGTCTGGTTCCCACTCCTCTGATATTTTAATTATGAATATAGAGGGTGCACCGAAAACCAGAGTAGGGGTATGTTTTAAGGTTCTACAATATACAAATACAGCTATAATCAATTACTGCTGATAATCTTTGAGCACATTACTGCCCAGTAGTCCCTGTCCATTATACAGGATCATATAAAAGGGAGGCAGACTTTGACATGAACTCTGTTCCCTCTCCTATACCACTGTAAGATCTGATCTCGGGTCACAGTTTAACCAAAAGTTGGTCGAACAGTCGCAAGCAGTTTATTGCAAGGAAACTATTGGAAAAACAAATCGGAGGGGCAGGATTAATGCCCACTTGGAGAGGCACGGATTAATTAGAGATCGTCAGCAGGGCTTTGTCAGGGGGTGATGCTGTCCAACTAACTTGATTAATTCTTTTCGAAGCAGTGACTTGATGTGTAGATGAGGGTAAAGCAGTTGATGTAGTCTACATTGACTTTTGTAAGGTTTTTGATCGGGTCCTGCATGGGAGATTGGTTAAGAAGAAAAGAGCCCATGCGATCCAGGGCAATTTGGCAAATTGCATCCAAAATTGGCTTAGTGGCAGGAGGCAGACCATGCTGGTCGAGGGTTGTTTTTGTGAGTGGAAGCCTGTGACCACTGGTGTACCACCGGGATCGGTGCTGGGACCCTTACTGTTTGTAGTGTGCATTAATGATTTAGACGTGAATATAGCTGGTATGATCAGTAAGTTCGCAGGTGACACTAAAATTGGTTGGGTTGTAAATCGTGAGGAGTAAAGCCTTAGATTACAGAATGATATAGCTGGTCTAGTAAGATGGGCGGCGCAGTGGCAAATGGAGTTTAATCCTGAGAAGTCTGAGGTGATCTCTTTTGGGAGGACTAACAAGGCAAGGAAATATACAATGGCTGGTAGGACCCGAGGAAGTACAGAGGGACAGAGGGACCTTGGTGTACTTGTCCCGAGATCACTGAAGGCAGCAGCACAGGCAGATAAGGTGGTTAGGAAGGCATGTGGGATACTTTCCTGTACCAGCTGAGGCATAGACCTTAAGAGCAGGGAGGTTATGATGAAGCTATGAAGCTGTATAAAACGCTATTTAGGCCACAGCTGGAGTACTGTGTAAAGTTCTGTTTGCCGCACTATAGGAAGGATGCGATTGCACTGAGAGGGTGCAGAATAGATTCACCAGGATGTTGCCTGGGCTGGAGCATTTCAGCTATGAAGAGAAACTGAAAAGGCGCGGGTTATTTTCCTTAGAGCAGAGAAGGCTGAGGGGGAATTAATTGAGATATACAAAATTCTAAGGGGCACCGATAGGTTATATAGGAAGAAACCTTCTTTTTCCTCTTAGCTGAGAGGTCAATAACCAGGGGATATTGAATTAAGGTTAGGGGCAGGAGGTTTAGAGGGGATTTGAGGAAAAGAATTTTCACCCAGAGGGTGGTTCGCTTCTGGAACCCACTGCCTGAAGCGGTGGTGGAGGCAGGAAACCTTACTACATTTAAGAAGTATCTAAATGAGCACTTGAAACGCCATAGCATACAAGGCTACAGGCCAAGTGCTGGAACTGGGATTAGAATAGTTAGGTGTTTGATGGCCGGAACAGACATAGTAGGCCAAAGGGCCTGTTTCTCTGCTGCATTTCTCTACATCTGTATGACTGTATTGAGAAGTAACAGTTCAAATACAGCACAACATCAGAATAAACATAGTAGACATACGACCTGTGGCAGGTGAGAAAGACTTTCTGGCAATGGATCAGATGTTGGAAGCTATTATTAAAGACGCTATAGCAGGGCACGTAGAAAAATTCAAGGTAATCAGGCAGAGTCAACATGGTTTTGTGAAAGGGAAATGATGTTTAACCAATGTATTGGAGTTCTTTGAAGAAGTAACATGCAGTGTGGATAAAGGGGAACTGATGGATGCACTGGACATAGATTACCAGAAGGCATTTGATAAGGTACCACATCAAACGTCATTGTGGAAAATAAAAACCAATAGTGTAGGGGGTTAACATATTGACACAGATAGAAGATTGGCTAGCTAACAGGGAACAGAGAGCAGGCATACATGGGTCATTTTCTGATTGGCAAGATACAACGAGTGGTGTGTCACAGGGATTATTGCTGGGGCTTGAACATTTTACAATTTATGTAAATGATTGTGATGAATGGAACGAAGGCATGGTTGTAAAATTTGCAAATGACTCAAAGATAGGTAAGATGGTAAGTTCTGAAGAGGACATAAGGTGGCTACAAAGGGATATAGATAGGTTAAGTGTGTGAGCAAAGATATAGCAAATGGAGTATAATGTGAGAAGAGGTGAAATTGTCCATTTTGGCTGGAAGACTTGTCTGTTAACTCGAGACTTGACTATTCTAATACACTCCTGGCTGCTCTCCCACATTCTACTCTCTGTAACCTTGTGGTCATCCAAAACTCTGCTGCCATCTTCTAATTTACACCAAATTCAATTCACCCAACATCCCTGCACTCAGTGACCTACATTGGCTCTTGGTCCAGTAACACCTCAATTTTAATATTCTCAGTCATGTGATCAAATCCCTCCATGTCCTCACCCCTCTGATTATCCCAATCCCTGACCATTTCCAATATTCGTGAATCTTGTTCATCTTAAAGTCTTTTTCGAATTCCCTTTTTAAAGTGAGTTGCTTTCTATCTGTCTCTCTCCCTGACCACACATTTCATCTCTCCAGCTCCACTGGTACTGTGGAGGTTTGGATCCATAAAATGGTGTGAGCTGCACGACCGGTCACATCCAACACATTGTACAGGACACCCAGGCTGGCCGGGGTGCTGGAGTGGGCGTAACATGTATGTGTCTGTCGCGTGAGGAGGGAATTGAATGTGAGGTCAATCAGCCATTCAGGCAGCTTTGATTTACGCCTTTGAAACGTGGTCCACTGACCACCTGTGTTAGTCATTCTCAGCTGAACACACATTCAGCAGCAGGAGGAACCCCTCTAGTGTTATTGAAAAGGACCAGGAATCCGACTTACAGGTGAGGGGCTTTTGACTTACTTCTGCTATTGTAAAGTTAGTGGAGGTGCTGTGGATGGTTTTCTAGAAGTTGTGTTGTGAGCTGCTGCAGGCATTCAGGGAGGACAGAGGATTTGGTGACCCAACACTGGACGAGGTATGTGGACTGTAGTTACAGTGTCTCTGTGTCTGTAACATGACTAACAAATGGAGCAGAGGCTGCAGAGAGGGGAAGCTCTGTAAAGAGGGAGGAGGAGGGGGCTCTGCCCTACCCTCCCCGGGTTTTCCAAGAGCACTTTTCCCACCTACACCTAACCCAGGCGCAGTGTGTGGGAGACTCTGATTCAATATGGAAATGGTCACAGAGCTGTGTCACTTCCTGAAACACGACCTGGAGGCTCACACCAGGGTGAGGACGGAGCTGTCAGTGGCTGTTAAGGTCACAGTTTTATTTAACGTCTATGTATCTGGATCTTTCCAGGCAGGAGCAGGAGACATATCCAACATAGAGTCATAGAGAGGAATGGAGTCATTTACAACACAGAAGGAGGCCATTCACCTCCTCCATGCCAGCTCACTGTGGAACAATCCAGTCATTCCCACTCTCCTGCTCAATCCCTGTATCCTTGCAAGTTCATTTCCTTCAGGTGCCCATCCAGTTTCCTTTTGAAATCATTGATTGTCTCGGCTTCCACCAGCCTCATGGGCAGTGAGTTCGAGCTCATTACCATCCACTGTGTAAAAAAGTTCTTCCTCATATTCCCCCGTATCTCTTGCCCAAAACCTTCCATCTGTGTCCCCTAGTCTGTGCTTCATCAGTTAATGGGAACAGTTTTTCCTTGTCTATCTTATCTAAACCTGTCAAAATCATGAGGGGTCTGGACAGATTAGGTGGGGAGAAACTGTTCCCATTTGTCAAAGGATCAAAAATGGATGGGCACAGATTTAATGTACTTGTTTAAAGAAAACAATGCGAACATGAGGAAAACATTTTTGCACAGTGAGTGGTTCGATTCTGGATTGCACTGTCTGAGAGTGCGATGGAGGCAGGTTCACTTCAGGCATTGGAAAGGGAATTATTTCGTGACCTGAAAAGGAATAATGTACAGGGTTATGGGAAATAGACACTAAGTGAATTGCTCACTCAGTGAGCCGGTGCTGATATGATGGGCCGAATGGCCTCCTTCTGTGCTGCAATTAATCTGTGATTTTCTGTGATTCTGTCACAATCTTGCACACTTCTAGTAAATATTCCTGCAATCTTCTTTACCCCAGGGAGAACAATCCCAGTTTTTTCCAGACTAACCTTGTTGCTAAAATCCCCCAACCCTGGAAGCATTCTGGTAAATATCCACTGCACCCTCTCAATGGCCCTCACATCCTTCCTAAAGTGTGGTGAACAGAACTGTTCACAATACCCCACTTGGGGCCTAACCAGAGCTATATACATTTTAAGCATAATTTCCCTGCTTTTGTTCTCTATTCCTCTATTTATGAATCCCGAGGTCTCATATGCTTTGTCATCACTCTCTCAATATGTCCTGCCACCTTCAAAGATTTATACACATCCACACACAGGTCCGTCTGTTCCTGCACACACTGAAGAACTGTACCATTCTGTCTGCATCGCCTGACACTATCCCTTCTGCCAAAATTCATCACCTCACACTCCTGTGTATTAAATTCGATCTGCCACTTCTCTGCCCATTCTGCCTTTCTATCCGTGTCCTGTTGCAGACAGTTTGTATCATCCTCACTGTTTGCCTGTCCTCCAAATTTGGTATCATCGGCAAATTGTGAGACTCTACTCTGAATTCCAAGATCGAAGTCATTTATGTATAGCAAAAAAAAGCAGAGGTCCTAGCTTTGATCCTCGGGGAACACCCATTATCTACCATTCTCCAGTCTGAAAAACAAACATTTCAAACAATTCTCTGTTTTCTGTCCTGAAGCCAATTTTTGATTCAATTGGACACCGACCCTTCAATTTCATGAAGCTCAGTTTTGTTCACCAGCCTTTTATGTGGCACCTTATCAAACGCTTTTTAAAAAACCTTTATAAACAGCATCCACCACATTCCCTTCATCATTGTTATCTGATACATCATCAAACAATTCTATTAGATTAGTAAAGCATGATCTTCCTATTAAAAAAATCCATGCTGACAATCCTTAATTAACTCAAACCTCTATAAGTGTGTGTTGATAGTGTCTTCCCTTGATTATTGTTTCTAAAACCATACTCACCACTGATGTTAAACTAACTGATCAGTAGTTACGAGGCCTGTGTGTTGTCCATTGATAATTCAGTGAGGTGAGGGTGACCATCTATCTCATCATTTTCTCCCTCATCAGGGAGAAGCTGGATGAGAGATCCAGTGGCTTTGTCAGGATAGCGGGATTCCTGATGGTGTAGGTGGCTCTGCCGTGTCCCCATATCAACAGGGAGAGGTACAGGGACTGAAAGAACTCTCACTCCATTAATGTACAGTTGGTGTGTGAGCATGTCCACTAACCTCGCAGCAGCCACCATAACTCCATTCTGAAGCAGTCAGCCGGTCCTAACACTTCGGGGCTCCATGCAGAACCAGAATGTGGTTCATCGGAGACAAATTAACCCCCCTCTAGACACGGCTCATGTTTCTACATCCTCAAACCACCCCCACCGCCAACCAACCTCACACAATTAACATGTGTATAATGTGAGCAATGGAGTCACAAGGAACATGGTGGAACAGACCATCGGTGTGATGAAGCAATGTTTCTGATAACTGAACCGCTCGGGGCGAGCCCTCCAGTACACACTGGAGCAGGTGTCAAAGTTCATGGTGTTCTGCTGCACCATTCACATCATCATCATCATGAGGACACAGGCATTGGCATCAGGAATCCGGAGGCTACCTCAGGAGGAGGAGGCAGGAAGGATATTTCTTGGATGCCTTCCAGCCGGACAGGCTGTCGGAGAGACCCTGCTAAGATTCGAGCTCCCATAGGACAACTTCCCTTTCCCTCCATGGATCCCCCATTCTCCACCATTACACCCATCTGACACGCCTCATCACAGCGTCCCCTTGGTCACCATCCTGCTATGAAACAATCAGAATTAATATATTACAGAAGGACCAATTCAGCTTTTCGTGTCTGCACTGGCTCTCTGAATGAACAATTCACCGAATGCCGTTCCCTGCATTCTCCATGTAACCTGCACACTCTTCCTTCTCAGATTAAAGTCTATTCAGCCTCAGTTGAACCTGCCTCCACCACACTCTCAGGCAGTGCATTCCAGACCCTGTTTCACTGTGTGAAAAAAGCTTTTCCTCATGTCGTCTTTGAACCTTTTACCCATTACTTTAAATCTGTGCCCTCTCGTTCTTGATCCTTTCACGAGTGGGAACAGTTTCTCTCTGTCTACTCTGTCCAGACACATCATGATCTTTGAAACCTCTAATAAATCAACTCTCAGCCTTCTCCAAGGAAAACAGTCCTAACTTCTCCAATCTATCTTCATAACTGAAATTCCTCATCCTGGGTCTCCTTCTCGTGAATCTTTTCTGCCCTCTCTCCAATGCCCTCACGTCTTTCCTCAAGTGTGGTGCCCAGAACTGGATGCAATACTCCAGCTGAGGCCGAAGTAGCGTCTTATGCAAGTTCAATATAGCATCCTTGCTCTTGTACTCTATGTCCCTATTAATAAAGCCTATGGGCTTATATGATTTATTAAATGCTCACTCAACCTGTCCTGTCACCTTCAATGACTTATGCACGTATACACCCAGGTTGATCTGCTCCTTCACCCCCTTTAGAATTGTAACCTTTATTTTACATTGTCTCTCCATGTTCTTCCTACCAAAATGAATCACTTCACGTTTCTCTGCATTGAACTTCATCTGCCACCTGTCTTCCCATTCCAGCAACATTTCAATGTCCTTTTGAAGTTCTTCACTATCCTCCTCACAGTTCACAATGCTTCCAGTTTCATATCATCTGTAAACTTTGAAATTGTTGCCTGTACACCAAGGTGTCGGTCATTAATATATATCAGGAAAACAAAGGATCCGAACACTGATCCCTGGGGAACTCCACCACAAACCTTCCTCCAGCCTGAAACACATCTATTAACCACTACTCTTTGTTTCCTGTCACTCAGCTAATTTCGTATCCATGTTGCAACCCCCGTCCCTTTTATTCCATGAGCTGCAAGTTTGCTCACAGGTCTGTTGTGTGGCACTGTGTTAAAATGTTTTTGCACGCAGTGAGTGGTTAAATGTCTGGAATGCACTGCCTGAGTGTGGTGGAGGCAGGTTCCATTGAAACTGAATAGACTGTTATATGAAAATCCATGTTTACCACATCAACAGCATTACCCTTATCAACTCTCTCTGTTACCACTTCAAAAAACTCCATCAAGTTAGTTAAACATGATTTTCCCTTAAGAAATCCATGCTGGCTTGCTTAATTAACTCGCATATGTCCATGTGATTATTGATTTTGCCCAAAATTATTTTTTCTAGAAGTTTTCCCACCACTGTAGTTAAACTGACTGGTCTGTTGTTGCTGGGTTGATCTTTACACCCTGTTTTGATCACGGGTGTTACGTTTACAATTCTCCAGTCCTCTGGCATCACCCAGAGTCCAAGGAAGACTGAAAAATTATGTCCAGTGCCTCTGTGATTTCCACCCTCACTTCCCTCAGTATCCTTGGATACATCCCATCTGGTCCTGGTGCCTTGTCTACTTTAAGTCCAGACAGCCTATCTAATACTTCCTCTTTATCAATTTTAAACCCCACTAGTGTCTGACTTACCTCCTCTTTCAATATTGCCTGGGTTGCATCTTAGAACCATAGAAAGTTTATGGCACAGAGAGAGACCACTTGGCCCATCGTGTCTATGCTGTCTGTAAAACGATCCATCCATTCCGATCCTAACTTCCAGCATTTGATTGATTACAGCACTTGAGGTGCCTATCCAGACACCTTTTGAATGAGTTGTGCGTTTCTGCCTCAACTACCCTTTCGGACAGTGAGTTCCAGACTCCCACCACCCGCTGGGTGAAAAATAAAATTCGCAGCTCACTTATAACCTTCCTACCAATCACTTTAAATCTATGCCCCCTTGTCACTGACCTCTTTGCTAAGGGGAATAGACCCTTCACCTCCACTCTAACCAGGCCCCTCAACATTTTGTACATTTCAATCAGATTTCCCCTCAGCCTTCTCTGTTCCAAGGAGAACAAGCTCAGCTTACCCAATCTTTCCTCATAGCTGCACTTTTCCTGTCCTGGCAACATCCTCATAAATCTCCTCAGTACCCTCTCCAGTGCAATTACATCCTTTCTGTAATGAGGTTACCAGAACTGCACACAGTACTCAAGATGTGGCCTAAGCAATGAGTATTACTGTTCCAGCATAACCTCCCTACTCTTATATTCTATACCTCGACCAATAAAGGAAAGGATTCCATATCATCTTCCTTGTTAAAGACAGATGCAAAGTATTTATTTAGTACCTCAGCTATGCCCTCTGCCTCCATGTGTAAATCCCATTTCTGGTGCTGAGTCAGCCTCATTCCTCCTTTTACTACCCTTTTTACGATTTATATGTTTGCATAAAACATTGGAATTTTCTTTAATGCTAGCTGCCAGTCTCTTTTCATGCTCTCTCTTTGCTTCTGTTATTTGCTTTTTCACTTCCCCTCTGGACCCTCTATATTCAGCTTGGTTCTCAATAGAATTGTCTACCTGGCCTCTGTCATAAGTTTGAACATCGGTGAATAATATTCTCAACTTTTCGTGCGACCTTCAAAGATCTGTGTAAATACACTCCAAGTTGTTCTGTTCCTGTCTCCTCATTTAAACAATACCCATTTGTTTATATTGCCTTCCCTTACGCTTCCTGCAAAAACATATCACTTAAATTACATCTGCCATGTTCCTTCCCATTTCACCAGTCAGTCTCCATCATCCTGAAGTCTGTTACTATCCTTCTCACTGTGTATTAACATTTCCAACTTTTCTGTCATCTGGAAACTTTGACATTATCACCTCTGTCCACAAGCCCATTGCATTAACATACAGCAACAGTGATCCCAACAGTGACCGTGGGGAACCCCACTATGTAATTCCCTCCAGACTGAACAATAACCATTCTCCACTACTGCCTGCTTTCTGTCACTGAGCTAATTTCCTGCATGCTGCCATTGAAAATAAAAGACTTTCATTGATATAGCGCCTTGAATGACGACTGCATGTCCCAAAGTGATTTACAACAAATGAGGACTTTCTAAAGTGTAGTCACACTTGTAATGTAGGAAACAGGGCAGACGATTTCTGAACAGCAAGATCCCACAAGCAGCAATGTGATGATGATCAGATCAGTTTTTGTGATGTTGATTGAAGGAGAAATATTGACCAGGACAACGGGAATAATTCCCTTGCTCTGCTTCTACATAGTGCGGTGGGATCTTTAACATCCACCTGAGAGGACAGACTGCAACTTGGTTTAAAGTTTCATTCGATAGACTGCACCTCTGACAGTGCAACACACCTTCAGTACTGCACTGCAATGTCAGCATTGATTCTTGTGATCAAGTCCTGCAGTGACACTTGATCCTAGAAGCTTGTGACTGAAAGGGGAGCGAGATACAAACTGAGTCACGGCTGATATTGGTCCTTTAATCTCATGTGTTTCTAAATTGGAAACATGGCTGTTATTAGAAATAGAATTAGAACATGACAGCGCCGTACAGGCCCTTCAGCCCTCGATGTTGCGCCGACCTGTGAAACCATCTAACCTACACTATCCCATTTTCATCCATATGTCTATCCAATGAACATTCAAATGCCCTTAAAGTTGGTGAGTCTACTACTGTTGCAGGCAGGGCGTTCCACGCCCCAACTACTCTCTGAGTAAAGAAACTATCTCTAACATCTGTCCTCTATCTATCACCCCTCAACTTAAAGCTATGTCCCCTCGTGTTTGCCATCACCATCCGAGGAAAAAGACTCTCACTATCCACCCTATCTAACCCTCTGATAATCTTATATGTCTCTATTAAGTCACCTCTCCTCCTTCTCTCTAACGAAAACAACCTCAAGTCCCTCAGCCTTTCCTCGTAAGACCTTCCCTCCATACCAGGCAACATCCTAGTAAATCTCCTCTGCACCCTTTCCAAAGCTTCCACATCCTTCCTATTAAGTGGTGACCAGAACTGCACGCAATACGCCAGGTGCGGCCTCACCAGAGTTTTGTAAAGCTGCAGCATGACCTCGTGGCTCCGAAACTCGATCCCCCTACTAATAAAAGCTAACACACCATATGCCTTCTTAACAGCCCTATTAACATGGGTAGCAACTTTCAGGGATCTATGTCCCTGGACACCAAGATCTCTCTGTTCATCTGCATTACCAAGAATCTTCCCATTAGCCCAGTACTCTGCATTCCGGTTACTCCTTCCAAAATGAATCACCTCACACGTTTCCGCATTAAACTCCATTTGCCATCTCTCAGCCCACCTCTGCAGCCTATCTATGTCCCTCTGTACCCTACAACATCCTTCGGCACTATCCACAACTCTACCGACCTACGTGTCATCCGCAAATTTACTAACCCACCCTTCTACACCCTCATCCAGGTCATTTATAAAAGTGACAAACAGCAGTGGCCCGAAAACAGATCCTTGCGGTACACGACTAGTAACTAAACTCCAGAATGAACATTTGCCATCAACCACCACCCTCTGTCTTCTCTCAGCTAGCCAATTTCTGATCCAAAGCTCTAAATCACCTTCAACCCCATACTTCTGTATTTTCTGCAATAGCCTACCGTGGGGAACCTTATCAAACGCCTTACTGAAATCCATATACACCACATCCACTGCTTTACCCTCATCCACCTGTTTGGTCACCTTTTCGAAAAACTCAATAAGGTTTGTGAGGCACGACCTACCCTTCACAAAACCGTGCTGACTATCGCTAATGAACTTATTCTTTTCAAGATGATTATAAATCCTGTCTCTTCTAACCTTTTCCAACATTTTATCCACAACCGAAGTAAGGCTCACAGGTCTATAATTACCAGGGCTGTCTCTACTCCCCGTCTTGAACAAGGGGACAACATTTGCTATCCTCCAGTCTTCCGGCACTAATCCTGTCGACAATGACGACATAAAGATCAAGGACAAAGGCTCTGCAATCTCCTCCCTGGCTTCCCAGAGATTCCTAGGATAAATCCCATCTGGCCCAGGGGACTTATCTATTTTCACACTTTCCAAAATTGCTAACACCTCCTCCTTGTGAACCTCAATCCCATCCAACCTAGTAGTCTGAATCTCAGTATTCTACTCGACAACATTTTCTTTCTCTACTGTAAATACTGACGAAAGATATTCATTTAACACTTCCCCTATCTCCGCTCATTCCACACACAACTTCCCACTACTACCCTTGAGTGGCCCTAATCTAACTCTAGTCATTCTTTTATTCCTGATATACCTATAGAAAGCCTTAGGGTTTTCCTTGATCCTATCCCCCAATGACTTCTCGTGTCCTCTCCTTGCTCTTCTTAGCTCTCCCTTTAGATCCTTCCTGGCTGGCTTGTAACTCTCAAGCGCCCTAACTGAGCCTTCACGTCTCATCCTAACATAAGCCTTCTTCTTCCTTTTGACAAGCGTCTTCAACTTCTTTAGTAAACCACGGCTCCCTCGCTCGACAACTTCCTCCCTGCCTCACAGGTACATACTTATCAAGGACACGCAGTAGCTGCTCCTTGAATAAGCTCCACATTTCGATTGTGCCCATCCCCTGCAGTTTCCTTCCCCATCCCACGCATCCTAAATCTTGCCTAATCGCATCATAATTTCCTTTCCCCCAGCTATAATTCTTGCCCTGCGGTATATACCTGTCCCTGCCCATCGCTAAGGTAAACCTAACCGAATTGTGATCACTATCACCAAAGTGCTCACCTACATCTAAATCTAACACCTGGCCGGGTTCATTACCCAGTACCAAATCCAATGTGGCATCGCCCCTGGTTGGCCTGTCTACTTGCTGTGTCAGAAATCCCTGCTGCACACACTGGACAAAAACTGACCCATCTAAAGTACTCGAAATATAGTATTTCCAGTCAATATTTGGAAAGTTAAAGTCCCCCATAACCACTACCCTGTTACTCTCGTCCCTGTCGAGAATCATCTTCGCTATCCTTTCCTCTACATCTCTTGAACTATTCGGAGGTCTATGGAAGACTCCCAACAGGGTGACCTCTCTCCTGTTTCTAACCTCGGCCCATACTACCTCAGTAGACGAGTCCTCAAACGTCCTTTCTGCCGCTGTAACACTCTCCTTGATTAGCAATGCCACCCCCCCACCCCCCCCCCCCCCGCCTCTTTTACCATCTTCTCTGTTCTTCCTGAAACATCAAAATCCCGGATCCTGCAACATCCATTCCTGCCCCTGCTCTACCCATGTCTCCGAAATGGCCACCACATCGAGATCCCAGGTACCAACCCATGCTGCAAGCTCACCCACCTTATTCCGGATGCTCCTGGCATTGAACTAGACACACTTTAAACCAGGTTCTTACTTGCCAGTGCCCTCTTGCGTCCTGGTCACCTTATCCCTGACCTCACTACTCTCAACATCCTGTACACTGGAACTACAATTTAGGTTCCCATTCCCCTGCTGAATTAGTTTAAACCCCCCCCCCCCCCCCCCCACCGAAGAGCACTAGCAAATCTCCCCCCCAGGATATTGGTACCCCTCTGGTTCAGGTGAAGACCATCCTGTTTGTAGAGGTCCCACCTACTCCAGAAAAACCCCAACTATCCAGGAAACCAAAACCCTCCCTCCTACACCATCCCTGCAGCCACGTGTTCAACTCCTCTCTCTCCCTATTCCTCGCTTCACTATCACGTGGCACGGGCAACAACCCAGAGATAACAACTCTGTTTGTTCTCGCTCTCAGCTTCCACCCTAGCTCCCTGAATTTCTGTCTTTAATCCCCATCTCTCTTCCTACCTGTGTCGTTGTTATGCGGTACTTTCTCAAACGCATGTTGAAAGGATCGGAATATTGTGAAAGTACAGGCAGGAGCAATCATAGAATCATAGAATAGATTAGACTGAATGAGGCCATTCGGCCCATCAAGTCTGTGCTGACCCTTTCAAAGAGCAATCCAGTTAGTCCCACTCCCTGACTCTTTCACTATATTCTTGAATTTCTTTCTGCTTCGGATATTTATCCAATTCCCTTTTGGGATCTATTATTGAATCTGTATCCATCAGCCTATCAGACAGTGCCTCCCAAATCCAAACCACTCAGAAACAAAAATCCTCATATCTGCTTCTTTTATCAATCGCCTTAAATCTGTGTCTCTGGTTAACGGCCCCTTGGAAAGTGGAAACAGTTTCTCTTTATTTAATTTATCTGAACCCTTCCTAATGTTAAACACCTCAGTCAAATATCCTCTGAAAGTTTCCTGCTCTAAGCAGAACAACCCCAGCTGCACAACTGTAATCTCTCATGCCTGGACAAATTCTAGTGCCCTCTCTGAAGGCTTCATGTCCTTTTTAAAGTGTGGTTCCCAGTATTCGACACAAGACTCCAGGTGCAGCTGAACTAGTATTTTATATATATTTTTTACATAATGTCCTTGCTTTTGTTCTTTTTGCCTCTATTTATAAACCCTAGGATCCCATATATTTATTAACTGTCTAGTTAAACTTTCCTGCCACCTTCAAAGATTTGTGTACAAACACCCCAAGTGTCTCTGTTATTTCACCTGCTTTATAGTTACACCATTTAACTTGTATTGTCTCTCCTCATTCATCCTTTCAAGATGTACTACCTCACACATCTGCAATTCCAATTAAATATTGAGAAGATTGAAGTCATTGTTTTCTGTCTCTGCTCCAAACATTTCCTTGTTACACACTTCATTCCTCTCCTTTGTAAATGTTTGAGACTAACCGAAACTGTTCACATACTCGGTTACATAGTTAACCTTGAGATGCCTTGAGATGAGTTTCCTACCAAATATTCACACCATCAGTAAAACGCCCTATCTCCACCCTTGGTGGAGTTGCATGCTGGTTAAAGAGGAAATGAACGCAATAGTGAGGCAGGATATTAGATCTGACAATGTCGAATATGTATGGGTAGAGTTGACAAACACGAAGGGGCAAAAAACCATGGTGGGGGTTGCATATAGACCCCCAGCCTGTAGTGCTGAATTTGGGAATGGCATTGAACAGGAAATTAGAGACGCATGCGATAAAGGAACATCTGTAATTATGGGTTTCTTGAATCTGCATATAGATTGGGCAAATCAAATTGGTCACAATACATTGTGGAGGAATTCCTGGAGAATATACGGAATGGTTTTAAGCACCAATTCTTTGAGGCACCAACTGGAGAACAGGCCATGCTAGACTGGTTATTGTGTAATGAGAGAGGAATAATTGACAATCTAGTTGTGCCACATCCCTTGGGGATGAACGACCATAATATGATAAAATTCTTCATCATGATGGAGAGTGACCTAGTTGATTCTGAGATTAGGGTCGTGAATCTTAATAATGTAAGCTACGAAGGTATGAGGCATGAGGTGTCGATGATACATTGGGAAACGTTACTTAAAGAGATGACCCTGGATAGGCAATGGCAAACATTCAAAGAGGACATGGATAAACTGCAACAATTGTTTATCCCTGTCTGGCGCAAAAGTAAAACGAAAAAGGGAGCCAAATCATGGCTTACAAGGAGAATTAGAGATAGCATTAGATCCAAGGAAGTGGCATATAAATTTTCCAGGAAAAAACAACAGACCTGAGGATTGGGAGCAGTTTAAAACTCAGCAAAGGAGCACCAAGGGATTGATTGAGAAGGGGAAAATGGAGTATGAGAGTAAGCTTACGGGGAACATAAAAACTGACTGCAAAAGTATGTGAAGCGGAAAATATTGGCGAAGACAAATGTAGGTCCGTTACAGTCAGAAACAGGGGAATGTATTCTGAGAAACAAAGAAATGGCTGACCAACTAAATGCAAACTTTAGTTCTGTCTTCACAAAGGAGGACACAAATATCATACCAGAAATGTTGGTGAATACAGGGTTTAGTGAGAGAGAGGAACTGAAAGAAATCAGTATTAGTGGAGAAATGGTGTTGGGGATGGAGATGGTATTGAAGGCCGATAAATCCCCAGGGCCTGCTAATCTACATGCCAGAGTACTTAAGGTTGTGGCCCTAGAAATAGCGGATGCATTGGTGGTCATCCTCCAAGATTCTATGGACTCTGGAACAGTTCCTACAGATTGGAAGGTAGCTAATGTTACCCCACTATTAAAAATGGGAGGTAGAGAGAAAGCAGGGAATTATATACCATTCAGCCTGACATCGGTCGTGGGGAAAATCCTGGAGTCCATTATTAAATATTTTGCAGCAGAGCACTTAGAGAACAGGAGAATCGGGAAGAGTCAGCGTGGATTTATGAAAGGGAAATCATGCTTGATAAATCTGCTCGAATTCTTCGAGGATGTAACCAGTACAGTTGATGTGGGGGAGCCAGTGAGTGTGGTTTATTTGCACTTTCAGAAGGCTCTCGACAAAGTTCCACGTAAGGGATTAGCATGTAAAATTAAAGTGGACGAGACTGGGGGTAGTATATTGCGACGGATAGAAAATTGGTTGGCAGACAGGAAACAAAGCATTGGAACATACGGATCTTTTTCTCAATGTCAGACAGTGGTTAGTGGGGTACCGCAGGGATCGGAGCTAGGACCCCAACTATTCACAATATATATTAATGATTTAGATGAGGAAACTAAATGTAATATCTCCAAATTTGCAGATGATACTAAATTGAGTGCGAGGGTGAGTTGTGAGGAGGATGCAGAGAGGCTTCAGGGTGATTTGGGCAAGTTGAGTGAGTGGGCAAATGCACGGCAGATGCAGTATAATGTGGATAAATGTGAAGTTATCCACTTTACTAGCAAAAACAGGAAGGCAGATTATTATCTGAACGGCTATAAACTGAGAGAGGGGAATACGCAGCGAGACCTGGGTGTTCTCGTACACCAGTCACTGAAGGTGAGCATGCAGGTGCAACAGGCGGTAGAAAAAGGAGAATGTATGTTGGCCTTCATAGAGACAGGATTCGAGTACAGGAGTAGGGATGTTTTGCTGCAATTATACAGAGCCTTTGTGAGGCCACACTTGGAATGTTCTTGCTATAGAGGGAGTGCAGTAGAGTTTTACCAGACTGATTTCTGGGGTGGTAGGACTGTCGTAGGAGGAGAGATTGAGTCGGTTAGGATTATATTCACTGGAATTCAGAAGAGTGAGGAGGGATCTCATCGAAACCTATAACATTCCAACATGACTTGACAGGGTAGATGCAGGAAGGATGTTCCCGATGGTGGGGGACTCCCGAACCACGGTTATAGTCTAAGGATATGGGGTAAAACCTTCAGGACTGAGATGAGGAGACGTTTCTTCACCTAAAGAGTGGTGAGCCTGTGGAAACCTCTCATCACGCCCATATCCAAGGGGGATTAGAAGATTCTGGCCAGTGCCTCGGCTATTTCCACCATTGCTTCCCTCAGCAACCCTCATACATCCCATCCAGACTGGGTAAATGTTCAACTTTTTGTGGTACTAAAGTGTTGGATTGAAAAGGGTTAACTGAATTTGTTTGTTCCGTGACTGTAATTAATGTCAGTCTCCATGGACCCTAATTGTGTCACTGGACGTTTTCCATCTCCTATTAATAAGGGGATTCTTTCAATGTGTTATTCCATAGTGTCAGTGGGAACATCAGCCCCGGCACTTTCAGAGATCAGCTGCTCCAGAGAGATAGAGAGAGGATAGGTTAGAATCTGAGAACAAATGACTGGAATGTTACAACAATGGGTCAGAATCTGAGAACAATAGATTGGAATGTTACAACAATGGGTCAGAATCTGAGAACAATAGATTGGAATGTTACAACAATGGGTCAGAATCTGAGAACAATAGATTGGAATGTTCCAACAATGGTTCAGAATCTGAGAACAATAGATGGGAATGTTACAACAATGGACAGGAGTTTATCCTCGGATCTTTACTATCTTTCTACATATTATGATCGGTACTCAATTAACACTCGCATCTATCTCGCACTGAAGATTATTCAATACATTTACTATCCCATCCTGGCTATTATTGGTGTCCCTGGTAAGTCTCTCTATCTAGCTATTAATTCTTTAAACCATGTTTGACTGCATTACTGCTCCTGTAATTTACTCTGCCCTTCTTGTTGCCGTTGTATGCCTGGTGAATATCTCCAGCTATTAGCTCAACAAACCATTGTGAACTGTATTACAGTTCTTGTCATTTACTCTCTCATCTTTGCTGCTGTTGCTGTCTCTATTTCAGGCCAGGAGATCTTTAAACACTGTTTCACTGAAATACTGTTCTGTAATGTAAATTTTGGGAAGACTGAAGCCAGTGTCATTGGTCTCCATCACAAACTCCATCCCCTATCTGGGAAGCACATACTCCACCCTGCCCAATATCTGAGCTTGAACCAGACAGTTTACAACTTCTGTGTTATATTTAAACCTGAGCTGAGTTCATCTCCATATTCTTTCCATCACCAACCCTGCTGAAAACCATCTCTGTGATATCACCCATCTCCACCTCTGCCTCAGCCTCTCTACTGCGTAAACCCTCATCCACATCACAGTTAAATACACAGTTGACTATTCCAATTCCATCTTGGTCACCCTTCCCAGTTATAAACCTCCATAAACCACAGCCCATCCAGAACTCTGCTGCCTGCATCCGATCTCACACCAAATCCCGATCACCAATCACCCCTGTGCTCACTGATCTCCATTGGCTCCCGGTCTGGCAGCAGCTTAATTTGAATATTCTCATTCGTGTGTTTGAATCTCTCCATGGCATCACCCCTCCATTTATTCACTTTCCCCTGTCCATTTCACATAACCTGCAAATCTTTCGACTTCACTCTTTTTTCTGTTCTCCTTGTAAAGTGAATTTATTTCCCTCTGTATGTGTCCCGAGCCAGGATTATAGACTCTGCAGCAAAACTGCTGCTGTCGGTACAGAAGCTGGGATTCATAAAGAGATGTGAATCGCACAGCCGGCCACTTCCAGTGCGGTCTGCACAATATCCCATGCTGGGCGGTGCTCCAGCCCATTCGTGTCATCTATGTGCTGTTCGCGTGGTCTTCACAGCCGGACACTTCTACTGTGGCCTGCACACTGTCCCAAGCTGGGCAGGGCTCTAGCTCAATTGTACCTTGTATGTGTTGTTCCTTTGAGGGTGGATTTGAAAGTGATGTCAATGTACCATAGCAGCAGCTTTGATGTACTTCTTTGAAACTTGGTCAGTGCATGTCCAATGACCGCTCAGTTGAACTCTCAGTTGAACATCCACTCAAAGGATGAATTTGAAAGGACCAGGCATCCAACTGACAGGTGAGGGGCTTTTGACTTACTTCTGCTATTGTAAAGTTAGTGGAGGTGCTGTGGATGGTTTTCTGGAGGTTGTGTTGTGAGCTGCTGCAGACATGCAGGGAGGACAGTAGATTTGGTGACCCAACTCTGGACGAGGTATGGGGACTGTAGTTGCAGTGAAACTGGGTCTGTCACATGACCAACAAATGGAGCAGAGGCTGCAGAGAGGGGAAGCTCTGTAAAGAGGGAGGAGGAGGGGGCTGTGCACTACCCACCCCGGGTTTTCCAAGAGCACTTTTCCTACCTGCACCTATCCCAGGAGCAGTGTTTGAGATGACTCTGATTCAATAAGGAGGTGGTCACAGAGCTGTGTCACTTCCTGTAACACAACCTGGAGCCTCACACCAGGGTTAGGACGGAGTTGTCAGTGGCTGTTAAGGTCACAGTTTCATTGACCGTCTATGTATCTGAATCTTTCCAGGCAGGAGCAGGAGACATATCCAACAGAGAGTGGTAGAAATCGATAGTCATTTACAACACAGAAGGAGGCCATTCAGCCTCTGCATGCCAGCTGTTTTTGGAACAATCCAGTCAGTTCCACTTCCCCGCTCAATTCCCGTATCCCTGCAAGTTCATTCCCTTCAGGTGTCCATCCAGTTTCCTTTTGAAATCATTGATTGTCTCAGCTTCCACCACCCTCATGGGCAGTGAGTTCCAGCTCATTACCATCCACTGTGTAAAAAGGTTCTTCCTCATATTCCCCCTGTATCTCTTACCCGAAACCTTCCATCTGTGTCCCCTAGTCTGTGTTTCATCAGTTAATGGGAACAGCTTTTCCTTGTCTATCTTATCTAAGTCCATCATAATCATGTACACCTCTATCAAATCTCTCTCAATCTCCTTTACACCAGGAGAACAACTCCATCTTCTCCATACTCACTTTGTAACTAAACTCCCATCCCTGGAATCATTCTGGTAAATCTCCTCTACACCCTCTCAGGGACTTTCACATCCTTCCTGCAGTGTGGTGAACAGAACTGTACACAGTTCTCGAGTTGGGGTCTAACCAAAGCTTTATGAAGGTTCCGCATAGCTTCCCTTATTTTGTATCTTTGCCTCTAATGATGAATCCCAATATCTGATATGATTTGCTAAACACCCTCCTAATATGTCCTGGCACCTTCAAAGATCAATACATATGGAGCCCCAGGTCCCTGTGTTCCTGCACAATCATTAGAACTGTGTCATTAAGTCTATATTGCCTTCCTTTTCCAACTGACAAAATAAATCACATCACACTCCTCTTTATTAAGTTCTACCTGCCACTTCTCTGTCCATTCTGCTAGCCGATCTATATCATGTTGCAGGTGGTTTGTGACATCCTCCAAGATTGCAATCATCAGAAAAAATGCAAATTATTCTCTGTATTCCAAGATCCATGTCATTTATATGTAGCAAAAAAAAAGCACAGTGTTCCTCGCACTGACCATTGGGGAACTTCGCTGTCTACCATCCTCCAGTCTGAAAAACAACCATTTAACACATTTCTCTTTTTTCAGTCATTTGGACAATTTTTGATCCAAATGGATGCTATTCCTGAGATTCAATTTTGTTAACCAAGCTTTTGTGTGGTTGTTCATCAAACAATTTCATAAAATCCATGTATACAACATCCACCACATTCCCTTCATCAACCTTCTCAGATCATCGAAATAAATTCAATTCGTTCAGTCAAGCATGATCTGCCTTTTTAGAAATCCGTGCTGACAATCCTTAAATAACTCAAACCTCTCCAAGTGTGTGTTGATTTTTCCCTGATTATAGCTTCTAAAACCTGACTCACCAATGATGTTAAACTAACTGAACAGTAGTTGCGAGGCCTGTGTGTTGTCCATTGATAATTCTGGGAGGTGAGGGTAACCATCTATGTCATCATTTTCTTCCTCAGCAGGGAGAAGCAGGATGAGTGATCCCGTGGCTTTGTCAGGATAGCGGGATTCCTAATGGTGTAGGTAGCTCTGCGGGGCCCCCATGTCAACGGGGAGAGGTACAGGAACTGGAAGCACTCTCACTCCATTAATGTACAGTTGGTGTGTGAGCATGCCCAGTACATCATGTTGGTGAATGTCCACTATCCTGGCAGCAGCAAGGATACCTTCATTCTAAAGCAGTCAGCCGGTCCCAATACTCCGGGGCTCCTTGCAGAACCAGAATGCGGCTTCTCAGAGGCAAAGGAAATTCCTCCAGACACAGCTCATGTTTCTACACCCCCAAAACACATCCCACACCAACCAACCTCACAAAATTACCATGTGTATAATGTGAGCAATGGAATCACCAGGAACATGGTGGAACAGACCATCGGTGTGATGAAGCAATGCTTCCGATGTCTGATCCGCTCGGGTGGAGTCCTCCAGTACACACTGAAGCAGGTGTCCAAGTTCATGGTGTTCTGCTGCATCCTTCATATCATCACCATCATGAGGACACAGGCATTGGCACCAGGAATCCGGAGGCTACCTGAGGAGGAGGCAGGGAGGATATTTCCTGTATGCCTTCCAGCCGGACAGGTTGTCGGAGAGTCCCTGCTAAGATTCCGGTTCCCACAGGACAACTTCTCTTTCCCGCCATGGATCCCCCATTCTCCACCATTACACCCATCTGAGATTCCCCATTGCAGTGTTATTACAGCACAGAAGGAACTATTCAGCCAGTCGTGTCTGCACCGGCTCTCCGAATGCACAATTCACCTAATCCCATTCCCTGCCTTCTTCCCGGAACCCTGCACATTCTTCCTTCTCATATACCAGTTTATTCAGCTTTAGCATGTTCATAGATGTGGTCACCACACTGCTGAAGAGCATGCAGGGAGAGAGGGAATGGGTGATCAGCAGGCAGTCAAAAATTATCAGGCAGGTAGTGGGGGAGACCCCTGAGTGCATCTTACTCTCCAACAGGTATTCAGTTCTGAATACTGAGGAAAGTGATGCTTCACCTGGGGAGTGCAGCCACAGCAAGTCCATGGCACCACGGGTGGCTAAGCTGCAGAGCGGCATACAGGGATGACTGGAAGAGCCATAGTGATAGGTGAGTCAATAGTCAGGGGAACAGACTGGCGTTTCTGTGGCCACAGACGTGAATCCAGGATGGTGTGTTGTCTCCCAGGTGCCAGGGTCAAGGATGTCACTCAGCGACTGCAGAGCATCTTGAATGAGGAGGGGAACAGCCAGAAGTCGTGGTCCACATGGGAACCAACGACATAGGTAGAAAGAGGGATGTGGTCTTGCAGTCAGAATTTAGGGAGCGAGGGAAGAAATTAGCAAGCAGGACCTCAAACATAGTCAAAAAGTAGAATTCTCCAGATTACTCCCAGTGCCAGGTGCAACTTAGTATAGAAATAGAAAGATAAGGCAGACGAATGTGTTGCTGGAAAGATGATGCAGGAGGGAGGGATTCATATTCCTGGGAAACTGGGACCGGCTCTGGGGGAGATGGGACCTTTACAGGCCAGACGGGTTGCACGTGAACAGAGCCAGGACTGGGCTCCTTGCGGAACGTTTTGCTAGTGCTGTTGGGGAGGGTTTAAACTAGTTTAGCAGGGAGGTGGGGGACCTGAGGGTCGACTCAGCTGGGAAAAAATCAGAAATGAAAATGGAAGGTGGCAAGTTAATGGATGAGTCTGGAAGACAGAGGAAATGAGGGTGAGAAAATGAAAAAAAGGTTTGGCAGTGCTCAAGGGTATCTATTTCAATGTATGGAGTTCTGCAAATAAAGCAGATGAGCGGAGGGCAAAGATAGACATGTGGCAGTATGATATCATAGTTATTACAGAAACATGGCTTAAGGTGGGACAGGAATGGCAACTCAACGTTCCTGGTTACCGGGTTTTCAGACGCAATAGGGAGGGGGTTAAGAAAGGAGGGGATTGACAATTCTGGTCAAGGAATCTTTTGCAGCTGTGAGGAGGGATGATATGTTGGAAGGTTCATCAAGTGAGGCCATATGGATTCAGCTAAGGAACCACTGCTGGGAGTGTGATCTCGACAGCCAAATAGTCAGAGGGAGATAGAGGAGCAGATAAGTAGGCAAGTCTCTGAGCAGTGCAAGAACAATAGGGCAGTAATAGTAGGGTATATGAATCACCCCGATGTTAACGAGGATAGTTTTAGTATGAAAAGAATTGAGGGAGCAGATTTCTTGAGGTGCATTCAGGACAACATTTTTGTCCAGCATGCAGAAAGTCCAACAGGAAATGGTGCAGTTTTAGACTTTGTTTTAGGAAATGACGATGGGCAGGTGGATGGATTGTCAGGGGAGAGCATTTTGGTGGGAGTGATCATAATTCAGTCAGTTATAACATAACTATGGAAACGTACAGACATGGAATATGAGTTAGAGTTCTAATTGGGGCAAGGCCAATTTTACTAAACCGCGGAGCAAAAGTGGACTGGAAACAGCTACTTGAAGGTAAATCAGTCTCAGAGCACTGGGAGGCATTCAAAGTGGAGATTCAAGAGGTTCAGGGTAAACATGTTCCCACAAAGGAAAAGAGTGAGGCGGCCAAATCCAGAATCCCATGGATGTCAAGGATCCTATATGTTAAGATAAGACAGAAAAGGGAAGCATATATCCGACACTGAGAACTCAATACCACAGAAAGTTGAGAGGAGTTTAGAAAGTTGAAACACGAAAGAGGTGAGGTTATTATACTTAACATTAAAAAACATCCACACGAGAATCACACAGAAATAGATTACAGTGTGAGAAGTAAATTTTTTTGTGGATTGGAGTCCAGAATAAATATAAAAATAAAATACTCATTCTGTGAGGTTGGACGATTCGGAGGTCTTCTGGCTGAAGTTGTATTCTTGAAGTCTTTGGCTATTTGAAGTGTCCTTTGTGGCTGGCCCACATGGCTCAGGGATTTCTTGGAGGCAGACTTGTAGGTGTCTTCCTTTCCCTGATGTCTCTGTCTGTAGTAATATATAGACTTCGAGGGACCACAGTCGGATGTGGTTTTCAAACTTGTGATGTTATCTGAAGAGAGAGAAGGGACACAACCCTTCTGCTTCTGCACAATTTGAACCACTGGCTTGTCTGTCTTTGTCCAGCAGAAACTAACAGCTTTCACAGAGATGGGCAGAAGGTCTCATGACTGCCTCACTGTATTCTCTAGACACTTATAATGAGATTCAAGGTTGGAAAATTCTATCTCCCCAGGGTTCAGGATACCAGTATTTACACTTGGAGGAGTTTGCTCTTTCAAAGTCAGTGTGTCAGGGTGGCCTTGTATGCCATGTCAATGATTGTAAGCTTAGGTCATTCAATCTCTAGAACAAGCCAGTGATTTGGGTCCAGGTCCATCAGACATGTCTCCTGTTGTCGGCCTTGGAATGTGAAAAAGTATTTCAGATGCCAATTGCAGTGGCCATCTTGGCTGCCAGTTTTTTCAAGTTTAACTGTCGGATTTTTCCATTAAATATTTAGTGTAAGTTTCCAATCTATGAATTAAAATTGCTCATTTGGCATATTTTGTTATCTTGACACTGCAAATGTGATAATAGGAGCATTTCATTGCAGAATTGTGGGAAGAAATAGACGGAAACACACATTTATTCCCAATAATCACTTCTCAAGTTCACACATTAATCTTAGAATTACTGCAGCTGACATTTTCTGTTGCAGTTGTGCTGATTTAATTGTGTTGGAGTTTTTTTTCTGGGATGGTTATGTGTCGGTTTCGACCCTGGACAATGCATCAACAGCTACTATATATTTTTTTATCTCTCCTGCAATGAAGCTTTAACCATTCAGGTTCCTGCACCTTGATAATCGTTCTCCCTAAACCGACAGTGAGTAATAACATGTTTCTTTAACCCCAGTGAGGTGTCTGAGATTTCCTCTGGGCCTTTGTTCTTACTGAGTTCTGCTTTGAAATTGTTGGGTTTGATTAGATTTGGGTTTGGGATCTGATCATTGGGTTCTTCAGTGGGTATATCCACACTGAGCTCACTTTTAGCTTTCTGGTGAGGTACACAAGTGCTGGTTACTTGAGGGTATTTTCCCTTCACTTTTCCCTTTACTATGGGGAGGATCTTTTTTTCTAATCTGCCCTATATTCTCAGGGATATTAGTGTTCGCAGATGTCTGTCCAGCTTTCACTGCACTCTCCTGCGGCACTTCGACTAAGTAAGGCATCACCCTCACCATTGGCTTGCATGTTTGGGACCTTTCCTTGCCATTGCATGTTTATATAAATGCTGTTTGCAGCCTATTTAGGGTGCCTCTTGGACCTGCATTTAAGGAGGAGAGTGTGGGGATTAATTTATCTAACATTTCAGGGTTGACTAATCGGAGAATAGGAAATTCCAGTTGGTATTCCTCCTGGCCCTCCTCTAACCTGTCCTCACGATTCTTTTCAATCCTTCCCTCCTGACTGTCTGACAGATCTGTAGTTGTCTGTCCCCTCCACAGCCTTTACTTTTTTTTCCTTTGGTCTGGGGTGTCAATTAAATAATTTACCTGGCTATTCCTTTTGCCACTCGATATGGACCACTGAACCGGGATTTCAGGGATTCCCCCTGCATTGGGAGTAGTAACAATACATGGTCTCTTGGCTGAAATGTTCTAACCTTGACATTTCTTTATGTTTACATTTTCACAGCTGCCTGGGAGATCTTTAGGTGTTCCTGAGCCATTGCACAGGCTCCCCTGAGCCGCTCCCAGAGCATGGAAATGTAGTCTAACACGGAAGACTCGTTCCTCTGTCCCAAAAACTTCTCCTTGATTAGTTTAAGAGAACCTCTCACCTCGTGTCCAAAAACTAATTCAAAGAGACGAGAGCCAGTGGAATCATTGGTTAAGTCCCTGATAGGCAACAGGAGAAATCCCAGCCCTCTGTCCCAGTCATGGGGTTTCTCATAGCAGTATGGCCTGATCATTGTTTTTAGGGTCTGGTGGTACCGCTCCAAAGCCCCTTGTCACTGTGGTTGGTAAGCCTTGGACTTTATTTGGGTTATGTCCAGATTACCCATGACCGTTTCAAAAAGATAAGACATAAAATGTTTACCCTGGTCCATCTGGATCTCAGCAGGCAGCCCATATCGGGTAAAGAATTGGGTTAGCCCCTCCACAACTACCTTGGCAGAGATAGTTGTTCCGGAGAATGGTCTCTGGGAATCGGGTCACCACATCCAAAATGGTGAGAAGATACTGGTAATCCCTCTATTGTTTTCAGCGGTTGTCCTGCACAATCCACCAACACTCTGCTGAAGGGTTCCCCAAAAGCTGGTATGGGAATTAGGGGTGTAGGTTTAACTGCAGATTGAGGCTTCCCCACAACCTGGTACGTGTGACCAGTTTTACAGAACTCCACCACATCTTTGTGGAGTTGTGGCCAGTCAAAATGCTGTCTTATGTGGGCTTCGATTTTTCATACACCGACATGTCCAGCCATTGGAAGTTCGTGGGCCATTCTTAATATTTCTTTAAGTGGACCTCAGCGGCACCACTATCTGGTGAACCACTGTCCACTCTTCATATGCAGGACTGTGAGGAGGTCTCCACTTCCTCATCAGCACCTCATTCTTTAAATAGTAGCACTCTGAAACTCCCTCTGCTTCAGTTTTGGTTTGGACAGTCTGTGATATATTTTTAACACTGGGTCCTGTTGCTGAGCCTCAACTAAGGAAGATCTGTTTAACACATCCTTTGGGTCCATTACCTTCCGAAAGAAGGTTTCAGACAACCAGCCAGTAGGATAATCCATCTGCAGTGTCAGTTCAAAGGATTGTTTGGCCATGGACCGAGTCACCACACAATCAGGGAGAATGTCAGGGACCTTCCCCTGTAACTGCTCTTTCTCCCTGACCTCTTTTGATTTCTCGAGAACTACTGGGGAAGCTGCACCTTTTCCCCTGTCAGATTATTACCTGGGATTAGGTTGACCCATCCACCGGTAAACTAGGTACAATCCCCATGGTTAGCGGTCCTGAAACTAGGTCACACTCCAACTGCACCCGATATAAAAGTATGGACATATACCATCTTCCGATACCATTCACTAACACTCGAGCATTCACTGCACGCTCGGAGGAAGGTCATGACTTTTCCCAGCAGAAGGGATTGGGTGGCCCCTCTATCCCTCAGTCTGACTACGGGCTTGCTTGCCTCATTGGAGGAGTGTGGGAACACTTTTTCTTGGGATACAAATTCCAGGTAACTCTCGGTGATTTTGTTAAGTTTTCCCGCACTCTCTGTGGTAGGTTTACTGGGTCTGACTGCCGCAGTTAGAGGCACAGTCTGATCTGCCGTGCTTTCCATCGGGGCCCGTTTTCCTGCACTGATCTAGTGGACTCTGATTAATCCTACAGGTTTTCCCCGTCATTTCCATCATTCAGCTCGATGGTGATCTGCCTTATTACAGTGGAAACATACAGATCGTCGGCCATTACTCCAGCTCTCAGTACCGTCCTATTTGGCTTGAGGATGGGCCCCCGTGTGTCCAGCTTTTCCTTCTAGCCCATGGCTAGCCGGGATCCAATCATCCTCCTTTTATTCTCTGGTATTCGGGGAGACAAGGGAAGTGTTTCCCTTTGGTGTTAAAGGCCTTGTGTATAAGAGGAAATTCATCAGCCTGCAAAGCAACCAGCCTGGCTCTTTGAACCTCTTGCCCCTCTTTGTGGGTTTTAATGGGAGGGAGAGCGAGTTTTTGAACTCCTCGGGAACGATCTGAGGTTTACATATGTGGGCTCCATCTTGAGTGTCAATATCTACTGGTCAAAAGAAAACATAAAAACAGACTGTAAAATCTTCTAGAGATACATAAAAAGGAAACGTTTGGTTAAGACAAATGTGGGTCCATTGCGGCAAAGTCAGGAGAATTTATAATGGGGAACAGAGAAATGGCAGAGAAGCTAAATGATTATCTTGTGTCTGTCCTAACTGAGGGAGATACAAGAAATCTCCCAGAATTAGAGATCCAAGGGACTCGGGAGAATGAGGACGTGAAGGAAATTAGTATTAGGAAGAAAGTTGCATTGGAGAAAATAATGGGGCTGAAGGTTGACAAGGCCCCAGGATATGATATCCTGCATCTCAGAGTGTTGAAAGAGATAACTATGGAGATAGTGGGTTCATTGATGATCATCTTTCAAAATTCTAGAGTCCACAGCGGTTCCTGCAGATTGGAAGGTAGCAAATGTCACTCCACTATTTACGAAGGGAGGGAGAAAGAAAACCGGAAATTAAGGATCTGTTAGCCTTACATCAGTTGTTGGCAAAAAGCTGGAATCTATTCCAAAGGATGTGATAAATGGACACTTGGATAATAATGATCTGATTGGGCATAGGCAACATGGATTTATGAATGGGAAATCATTCTTGACGAACCTGTTGGTGTTTTTATTGAGGATGTTACTAACCGAATTGGTAAAGGGGAGTCGGTAGACGTGGTATGCTTGGATTTTCCGAAGGCTTTCGATAAAGTCTCCCACAAGAGATCGGTTAACAAAATTAAAGCACATGGAATAGGAGATAATATATGTGTATGCTTTAAGGATTGGTTAACAGGCAGAAAGCAGAGAGTAGGAATAAATGGCGCATTCTTGCATTAGCCAGCTGCGACTAGTGGGGTGCTGCATGGATCAATGCTTGGGCCCAAGCTGTTCACAACATATATCAATGATTTGGATATGAGGACAAAAGTAATATTTCCAAGTTCACAGATGATACCAAAATAAGTGCGAATGCATGCTGTGAGGAATATGCAAAGCGGTTTCAAGGGAATTTGGACAGACTTAGTGAGTGGGCAAGAACATGGCAGAGGCAATATAAAGTGGACAAATGTGAGCTTATCCACTTTGGTAGGAGGAACAGATGCGCAGAGCATTTCTTAAATGGTAAGAGATTAGAAAGTGTAGATGTACAAAGGGATCTGGGTGTCCTTGTCAATAAGTCACTGAAAGCTAACATGCAGGTGCAGCAAGCAATTAGGAAGGCTAATGGTCTGTTAGCCTTTATCACAAGAGGACTTGTGTACAAGAGTAGTGAAGCCTTGCTTCAATTGTATAGAACCTTGGTTTGACCACACCTGGAGTGCTGTGTGCAGTTTTGGTCCCCTTACCTCAGGAAGGATATTATTGCCATAGAGGGAGTGCAATGAAGATTCACCAGACTTGTTCCTGGGATGGCGGGACTGTCCTGTGAAGAGAGAGTGGGGAAACTGGGCCTGTAGTCTCTCGAGTTTCAAAGAACGAGAGGTCATAGAACATAGAACAGTACAGCACAGTACAGGCCCTTCGACCCACGGTGTTGTGCCGAACCTTTAACCTACTCAAGATCTAAGCAACTACCTATGCTTCATTCTACTATCGTCCATGTACCTAGCCAAGAGTCGCTTAAATGCCCCTAATGTATCTGCTTCTACTACCACCGCTAGCAGCGCATTCCACACACCCACCATGATCTCATTGAAACATACATGATACTGAAATGGCTAGACCGGGTAGATGCTGGTAAAATGTTTCCTCTGGTTGGGGAGTCTAGAACCAGCAGACACAATTTTAAAATAACAGAGAAGCCACTTAGGACAGAGATGAGGGGAAATTTCTTTACTCAGAAGGTTGTGATCTTTGGAATTCTCTACCCCAGAGGGCTGTGGAATCTCAGTCATTGTGTATGTTTAAAGTGGAGATTGACAGTTTTCTAAATACCAGTGACATAATAGGATATGGGGATAGTGAGGGAAAAAGGCATTGAAGTGGATGATCAGCAATTATGATATTGAATGGCGGGCCAGGCTCGATGGGCTGAATGGCCTACTCCAGCTCTTATGTTCCGAAGCTGCTTACCTCTTTCAAACTCGAGGTAAGTTTAGTCAAGCCGATTTCGAAGGGTTCAGAATTTTTGCTGGTACACCTCTGGTACTATTTCGTATGTACCCAGGATAGCATTTTTAGTCATCACAAAATCTGATGAACTTTCATCTGGCAACAGTGAATAAACCTCATGGGCTTTTCCTGTTATTTTATTTTGCAAAAACAGTGTCCATCTCTCTGCGGGCTATTTCAGCTGCTTTGCAAGTTTTTCAAAAGTGACAAAATATTCCGCCATCCTCCTCATTGAACTTTCTCATGAACTGGGAGATCTTTAAGAGCTCGGCGCATGGTTCTGATCTCGGGGTAGCTCCCTCACTAGCTGTGCCTTCACTGGGCGTATTGGGTCTTCCTCTAGTTGGTTGAGCCACCTCAACTCCCTTTCTTCATTCTCCTTCTGGAATACTCTTACTTTTTCCCTTTCACTTTGCTCTTTCTCGCCCTCTCTGAAATTCTAATTCCAGTCTCTTCTGTTCTAGTTTTACCATAGCTAACATTACTCTATCTGTTAGTAATTCTAACCCTGTGTGAGTCTTCAGCTTCAAGTGAAAAATGGTTGCACATGGGTCTGAGGATTTCGGATTTCCGAGCTTTTGGACGGAGAGTAACCCCTAACTGTCCAGCCACATTACTCAACTTTCCACAGATGCTGCCAGACCTGCTGAGTGAATCCAGCATTTCTTGTTTTTGTTTCAGATTTCCAGCATCCGCAGTATTTTGCTTTTAATTTGTTACTCAACTTTTCAACTGATAGGATGTTAACCTGTACCGAGTTACTTAACTCTGTATGTAACTCCTTTATTGCAAATGGAACTCCTTTATTCAAAAAGACAGGGAGACAGAAAGCAGGAAGCTCCAGGCTAGTTAGCTTTATATCTGTCTTGCAGAAAATGTGAGACGTTATTATTAAAGACGTAATAGAAAAAATCAAGATAATCCGGCAGAGTCAACAGGGTTTTCTGAAAAGGAAATCATGTTTAACAAAAGTTATTCGATTTCTTTGAAGAAGTAGCATGTGCTGTGGAGAAAGGGAACCAGGTGGATGTACTGTACTTAGAGTTCAAGAATGCATTTGATAAGGTGTCACATCAAACGTTATTGCTCATGGTGTAGGGGGTAACATATTGGCATGGATAGAAGATTTGCTAGCTCACAGGAAACAGAAGGTAGGCATAAATGGGTAATGTTCTGGTTGGCAAGGTGAAATGATTGGTGTGACACAGGAATCAATGTTGGGGCCTCAACATTTTACAATTTATAGAAATGACTTGGATGAATGGACCAAAGGTATAGTTGCTAAAATTGCTGATGACACAAAGTTAGGCAGTAAAGTAAGTTGTGAAGAGGACATCAGGAGGTTAAAAATGGAATATAGATATGTGAAGTCAGTGGGCAAAGATCTGGCAAATGGAGTACAATGTGGAAAAATGTGAAATTGTCCATTTTGGCAGGAAGAATAAAAAAGAATCATATTATCTAAATGGTGAGAGATTGCAGAGCTCTGAGATGCAGAGGGATCTGGGTGTTCTACTGCATGAATCGCAAGAGGTTAGCATGCAGGTACAGCACGTTATTAGGAAAGCTAATAGAATGTTATTGATTATCATGAGGGGAATTGAATACAAAAGTAGGGAGATTATGCTTTAGCTGTACAGGGCATTGGTGAGACCACATCTGGAGTACTGTGTACAGTACTGGTCTCCTTATTTAAGGAATGATGTAACTGCATTGAAAGCAGTTCAGAAAAGGTTGACGAGACTAATACTTGGATTGGGTGGATTGTCTTAGGAGGAAGGATTGGACAGGCTAGGATTGTATCCGCTGCAGTTTAGAAGAGTAAGAGGCGACTTGATTGGAACATATACGATCATGAGGGGTCTTGACAGGGTGCATGTGGAAAAGGATGTTACCCATTGTGAGAGAATCTAGAGCTAGGGGTCACTATTTAAAAATAAGGGGTCGCCCATTTAAAACAGGAAAGAGGAGAATTTCTTTCTGTCAGAGGGTTGTGAGATTTTGGAATTCTCTTCCTCAAAAGGCAGTAGAAGCAGAGTCTTTAAATATTTTAAAGCAGAGGTAGATAGATTTTTGATAAACAAGGGGGTAACAGGTTATCGGAGGTAGGTGAGAAGTTAAAGTTGAGGTTAAAATCAGATTAGCGATGATCTTATTAAATGGCAAGGCAGGCTTGAGGGGCCGAGTGGCCTACTCCTGCTCTTAATTCGTATGTTCACGTGTTCGTTTGCGCTGGCTTCGGAGGGTACTGGCTTCGAATGTGGATATTTTAGTGCTCTAGCAGTGGAAAACACAATAAAACTGCTTTGAAATTTGTAATTGTTTTCTCAGGATCAGTTGTTTTTGCCACTTCTCTGGCCAAAGGAGGGGTACCAGAGGACTGGTGGACAGCGAATGTGGTACCATATTCAAGAAGGGTAGCAGGGATATACCAGGTAATTACTGGCCAGTGAGTCTAACATCAGTGGTTGGGAAACTATTGGAAAAAAATCTGAAGGACAGGATTAATCTCCACTTGGAGAGGCAGAGATTAATCAGGGATAGTCAGCATGGCTTTGTCAGGGGGAGATCGTGTCTAAAAAACTTGCTTGAATTTTCGAGGAGGTGACTAGATGTGTCAATGAGGATAAAGCAGTTCATGTAGTCTACATGAACCTCAGTAAGGCTTTTGATAACGTCCCGCATGGGAGATTGGTTAAGAAGGTAAGAGACCATGGGATCCAGGGTAATTTGGCAAATTGGATCCAAAATTGGCTTAGTGGCTAGAGGCAGAGGGTGATGGTTGAGCGCTGTTTTTGCGAGTGGAAGCCTGTGACCAGTGGTGTACCACCGGGATCGGTGCTGGGACCCTTGCTGTTTGTAGTATGCATCAATGATTTAGACGTGAATATAGGAGGCATGATCAGTAAGTTCGCAGATGACACGAAAATTGACGGTGTTGAAAATAGTGAGGAGGGAAGCCTTAGATAACAGGACGATATAGATGGGCTATTAAGATGGGCAAACAGTGGCAAATGGAATTTAATCCTGAGAAATGTGAGATGATGCATTTTGGGAGGAATAGCAGGGCAAGGGAATATACAATGCAAGGGAGGACCCCTGGAAGTACAGAGGGTCAGAAGGACCATGGTGTACTTGTCTATAGATTACTGAAAGCAGCAGTACAAGGAGATAAGGTGGTTAGGAAGGCATATGGGACACGTGCCTTGATTGGCCAAGTTATAGAATGTAAGAGCAGGGAGGCTATGATGGAGCTGTATAAATCGCTAGTGAGGGCACAGCTGGAGTACTGTGTACACATCTGGTCACCACACTAAAGGAAGGATGTGATTGCACTGGGGAGGCTGCAGAGGAGATTCACCAGGATGTTGCCTGGGCTGGAGAATTTCAGCTATGAAGAGAGACTGGATAGGCTAGAGTTGTTTGCCTTAGCGCAGAGATGGCTGACTGGGGACCTGACTGAGGTGCACAAAATTATAAGGACTGAGATAGGAAGAAACCTTTTCCCCTATCAGAAGTGTCAATAACTAGGGGGGCAAAGACTGAAATTAAGGGGCAGGAGGTATAAAGAAAATTTGAGGAAAAATTATTTTCACCCAGAGGGTGGTTGGAATCTGGAACACATGCCTGAAGGGGTGAAGGTCAGGAAGCCTCACAACAACGTTTAAGATGTATTTAGATGAGCATTTGAAACGCCATACCGTACAAGATTACGGGGCAAGTGCTGGAAAATGGGATTAGAATAGATAGGCCTGATGGCGGGCGTGGACACGGTGGGCCAATGGGACAGTTTCTATGATGTGTAACCCTGTGACTCCAATTTCTCGTTTATTGTTGGGTTATGGTCACTGGAACTTCCAGATGTCTGTCGAAAGCAGATGAGGATGGGTCCCAGTCTCCCCATTTGTCTTCGTGTTTATTTGATCACAACAAGGTTTATTCATTTTTAACAGTGGACGTGCTTAACACCTCAGTGATTGTTTGTTGTGATCGTGAAAGAACCAATCAGACAGGTTTTCTTGAGATTAAACTAGAAGTAAGTTTATTACATTTCAAAATTCTAATTGAATCTAAATAAAATAATTAAAATATACTGCATTCACGCAGACACTGACACGATAACCACACACAAATAAATTAGAATGAGAAATAAATTGTGGTTGGATATGAATCCGGAATAATTCTTTAAAAAACAAGGTCTGTGAGGTTGGATGATTCTGTGGTCTGTCCTTTTGCCACCCTTGTTATGAGTTTCATGTCATCTGAAAGACATGAAATGATGTTTTTCTTTACATAAAGGTCTATGTCATTCATATATCTATTTGTATGTCAGGAACAGCGCTAGTTCCAATACGGACCCCTGAGACACAATACTGTATACTCCCCCTCTCCCAGTCTGAACAATGTCTGTTCACCACTTCTCTCTGCTTTCTGTCCATGAGTCAGTGTCATATCCACACTATCACTGTCACATTAATCCATGTGTTCCATCTTTCATAACAAGTCAACGAAATGTCATTTGATCACAGGCCTTTTGAAAGTCCATATACATAAGACAAAACACATTATCCTCATCAACACTCACAGTTATGTCATCAACTAACTTGATTAAGATTATCAGACATGATTTTCCATTACCCTATCAGTGCTGAATGTCAAAGAACAAACAAATAACAGTACAGCACAGGAACAGGCCATTCAGCCCTCCAAGCCTGCTCCGATCACGATGCCTGCCTGAACTAAAACCTTCTGCACTTCCGGGGTCCGGATCCCTCTATACCCATCTTATTCACGTATTTGTCTAGATGCCTCTTAAACGTCTCTACGGTAACTGCTTCCAACACCTCCCCCGGCAACAGGTTCCAGGCAGTCACCACCCTCTACGTAAAGAACTTGCCTCGCACATCCCCTCTGAACTTTGCCCCTCTCACCTTAAACCTATGTCCCCAAAAACTGACTCTTCCACCCTGGGAAAATGCTTGTAACTATCCACTCTGTCCATGCCGCTCATAACATTGTAAACCTCTATCATGTCGCCCCTCCACCTCCGTCGTTCCAGTGAAAACATTCCGAGTTTATCCAACCTCCTCTCATAGCTAATACCCTCCAGACCAGGCAACATCCTGGTAAACCTCTTCTGTACCCTCTCCAAAGCCTCCACGAGCTTCTGGTAGTGTGGCGACCAGAATTGCATGCAATATTGTAAGTGTGGCCTAACTATATTTCTGTACAGCTGCAGCATGACTTGCCTATTTTTATACTCTATGCCGCGACCGATGAAGGCAAGCATGCCATATGCCTTCTTGACTACCTTATCCACCTGCGTTGCCACTTTCAGTCACCTGTGGATCTGTACGCCCAGATCTCTCTGCCTGTCAATACTCCTAAGCGTTCTGCCATTTACTGTAAACTTCCCAACTGCATTAGACCTTCCAAAATGCATTACCTCACATTTTTCCGGATTAAACTCCATCTGTCATTTCGCCACCCAAGTCGCCAACCGATCTATATCCTGTTGTATCCTCTGACAATCCTCATCACTGTCCGCAACTCCACAAACCTTTGTGTCGTACTTATCAGACCAGCTACATTTTCCTCCAAATCATTTATATATACTACAAATAGCAAAGGTCCCAGCACTGATCCCTGTGGAACACCACTAGTCACATCCCTCCATTCAGAAAATCACCCTTCCACTGCTACCCTCTGTCTTCTATGACTGAGCCAGATCTGTATCCATCTTGCCAGCTCCCCTCTGATCCCATGTGACTTCACATTTTGTATCAGTCTGCCATCTTGTCAAAGGCTTTACTGAAGTCCATATAGATAACATCCAATGCCCTTCCTTCATCAAATATCTTCGTCACTTCCTCAAAAACTCAATCAAATTAGTGAGATCCGACCTCCCCTTCACAGAACCATGCTGCCTCTCGCTAACACGTCCATTAGTTTCCAAATGGGAGTAAATCCTGCCCCGAAGACCCTCTCTAATAATTTCCCTACCACTGACGTAAGGCTCACCGGCCGATAATTTCCTGGATTATCCTTGCTACCCTTCTTAAACAAAGGAACAACAGTGGCTATTCTCCAGTTCTCTGGGACCTCACCTGCCACCAATGAGGATGCAAAGATTACTGTCAAGGCCCCAGCAATTTCTTCCCTTGCCTCCCTCAGTATTCTGGGCCTGATCCCATCAGGCCCTGGGGACATATCTACCTTAATGCTTTGCAAGACACCCAACGCCTCCTCCTTTTTTATAATGAGATGACTGAGACTATCTACACTCCCTTCCCTAGGCTCATCATCCAGCAAGTCCTTCTCCTTGGTGAATACTGATGCAAAGTACTGATTTCGTCCCCCGCCCATTTCCTCTGGCTCCATACGTAGAATTCCCTTCTCTGTCCTTGAGTGGGCCAACCCTTTCCCTGGTTACCCTCTTGCTCTTTATATACGTATAAAAAGCCTTGGGATTTTCCTTAATCCTGTTTGCCAATGACTTCATATAAACCCTTTTCGCCCTCCTGAATCCTTGCTTAAGTTCTTTCCTACTGTCTTTATATTCCTCAAACGATTCGTCTGTTCCTAGCCTTCCAGCCCTTACAAATGCTTCCTTTTTCTTTTTGACTAGACTCACAATATCCCGCGTTATCCAAGGTTCCAGAAACTTGCCAAACTTATCGCTCTTCTTCACAGGGACATCCTGCTCCTTGATTCAAATCAACTGACGCTTGAAGACTCCCATATGTCAGATGTTGATTTACCCTCAAACAGCCGCCCCCAATCTAAATTCTTCAGTTCCTGCCTAATATTGTTATAATTAGCCTTCCCCCAATTTAGCACCTTCACCCGAGGACTACTCTTATCCTGATCCACAAGTACCTTAAAACTTATGGAATTATGGTCACTGTTCCGGAAATGCTCCCCGACTGAAACTTCGACCACCTGGCAGGGCTCATTCTCCAATACCAGGTCCAGTACGGCCCCATCCCTAGTTGGACTATCTACGTATTGTTTCAAGAAGCCCTCCTGGATGCTCCTCACAAATTCTGCCCCATCCAAGCCCCGAGTACTAAGTGAGTCCCAGTCAATATTGGGGAAGTTAAAATCACCCACCACTGCAACCTTTACATCTTTCCAAAATCTGTCTACATATCTGCTCCTCTACCTTCAACTGGCTGTTGGGAGGCCTGTAGTAAACCTCCAACATCGTGACTGTACCCTTTTTATTCCTGAGCTCCACCCATATTGCCTCGCGGCATGCCCCCTCCGAGGTGTCCTCCTGCAGTACAGCTGTGATATTCTCCTTAACCAGTAATGCAACTCACCCACCCCTTTTACACCCCGTATATCCCGCCTAACGCTTCTAAAGCCTGGAGCATTTAGCTGCCAATCCTGCCCTTCCCTCAACCAATTCTCTGTAATAGCAACAACATCAGATTTACAAGTACTAATCCAAGCTCTAAGTTCATCTGCCTTACCTGTTATACTTCTCGTATTGAAACAAATGTACTTCAGACCGCCAGTCCCGCTGTGCTCCGCAACATCTCCCTGCCTGCTCTTCCTCTTCGTCTTACTGGCCTTATTTACTTGTTCCCCCTCATTTATTTCACTTTCTGTCCTTCTGCTCTGCTTCCCACCCCCTGCCACACTAGTTTAAACCCTCCCGAGGGACGCTAGCAAACCTCGCAGCCAGGATATTTGTGCCCCTCCAGTTTAGATGCAACCCGTCCTTCTTGTAAAGGTCCCATCTGTCCCAGAAGAGATCCCAATCGTCTCGATATCAGAAACCCTCCCTTCTACACCAGCCATTCAGCCACGTGTTTAACTGCACCATATTCCTACTTCTATCCTCACTGGCACGTGTTATTTATTATAGCCTGTTTTCCCAAGCAAGATATCTATTTGCACTGGGCTACGGCCTCTAGAAATTACCAAACACCAACATACACTGACTGGTCGGTAGTTATAGGGTTTATCGAATCTCTCCTTTTGGAAACAGGGTGTGACATTTATAGCCTTCCAGTCCTCTGACAACTCTTTCATATCTCAGGAGGATTGTAAGATTCTGGCCAGTGCCCCTGCTATGTCCACCATTCTTTCAATCAACAAACCTCATATATCCTATCTAAACCGGGTAAATCTTTTACTTTATTGTGGTACAAAAAGTGTTGGATTGAAAGGGGTTGACTGAACCTGTTTGTTCAGTGACTGTAATTAATGTCAGTCACTATGGACACTAATTGCATCACTGGAGGGTTTCCCTCTTCTATTAATAATGGGCTCCATTCAAAGTGCTATCCCATAGTTTCAGTTGGAGCATCAACCCTGACACGAAGAGGGATCCGTGGCTGCAGTGAGATGGAGAGGATAGATCAGATTCTGATAACAATGAATTGGAATCTTACAACAATGGGTCAGAATCTGAGAACAATAGATAGGAATGTTACAACAATGGGTCAGAATCTGAGAACAATAGATTGGAATGTTACAACAATGGATCAGAATCTGAGAACAATAGATTGGAATCTTACAACAATGGGTCAGAATCTGAGAACAATAGATTGGAATGTTACAACAATGGGTCAGAATCTGAGAACAATAGATTGGAATGTTACAACAATGGGTCAGAATCTGAGAACAATAGATTGGAATGTTACAACAATGGGTCAGAATCTGAGAACAATAGATTGGAATGTTACAACAATGGGTCAGAATCTGAGAACAATAGATTGGAATGTTACAACAATGGGTCAGAATCTGAGAACAATCGATTGGAATGTTACAACAATGGGTCAGAATCTGAGAACAATAGATTGGAATGTTACAACAATGGGTCAGAATCAGAGAACAATAGATTGGAATCTTACAACAATGGGCAGCAGGAGTTTATCCTATTGGCTTGGCGAAATTGCTGCAGATTATTTTTGGATAACATTAGAATGGCGGATCTATTTTGCACTGAAGATGATTGAAACGATTTACGATCCCATCCTCGCTATTATTGGTGTACCTGGTAAGTCTCTGTATCCAACTATTGGATCTACAAAGACTGCCCGGTGTCCAATCCTCAGGCTTGTGGGGTATCAGTGGACCCTCATTCAGTGTCTACCCCTGTCCACCTCAAAGACTGCCCTGTGTCCAATCCTCAGCAGAGAGAAGCAGGATGAAAGGTCCTGTGACTTTGTCAGGATATCGGGATTCGTGATGGTGTAGGTGGCTCTGCGGGGTCCCCTTGACAACGGGGAGAGATACAGGAACTGGTGGAACTCTCACTACATTAATGTGCAGTTGGTGTGTGAGCATGCCCAGTACATCATGTTGGTGAATGTCCACTATCCTGGCACCAGCCAGGATACCTTCATTCTGAAACAGTCAGCTGGTCCCAATATTTCGGAGCTCCATGGAAAACCGGAATGCGGTTCCTCAGAGACAATGGACCCCACCCCACCCCAGACATGGCTATACCTCCTACACCCCCAAACCCACTTTCCACTGCCAGTCAAACAAACACTCCAGCTGGAACACAGTGGAACAGACCATCGGTGTGATGAAGCAATGCTTACAATGTCTGAACCGCTCGGGGGGAGCCCTCCAGTACTCACTGGAGCAGGTGTCCAAGTTCATGGTGTTCTGCTGCACCCTTCATATCATCACCATCATGAGGACACAGTCATTGGCACCAGGAATCCAGAGGTTCCCTCAGGAGGAAGCGGAGGAGGCAGGGAGGATATTTCCTGGTTGCCTTCGACCCGGACAGGCTGTCGGAGAGTCCCTGCCAAGATTCCAGATACCACAGGACAACTTCCCTGTCCCACCATGGATCCCCCCCATTCTCCACCATTACACCCATCTGAACGCCCCGTGACAGCGTCCCCTTGGTCACCATCCAGCAATAAAAGCCACCAACCAAAACCTTTTCATTAACATCTCTATCCATCACCAATTAAACAAACAAAACTGAACTATTCACACTTGTGTATTCCCTTGGTGCCTGTCTTGTGAGTTCCCTCGACCTGCCTTGTGCTCCGACACAATGTTTCTCCAGTGACTGCAGCATGGCTGGTGAAAGGCTGATGACTTTCACTGGGGGGTGACTGCAGATTGCCTTGGAGGACGTCCTCGAGCGGCTCTGGGCACTGAGGGCTCGGATTCAGACTGCACCAATCGATATGGGCAGCAGCAGCCTGGGCTGGCTGATGAGTAACAGCAAGGACATTGGTGGAGTGACAGTCAAGGGAGAACAAATACTGTCATCCTGAGAGAGGACAGCAGGTTCATGCTCCACGGAGCCACTGTAAATCCCACTTGATGACACCTCAGCAATCCATGTAATCCACCGGATCACTGAGATACTGGGTGTCTGCCGTCTGTGCTGCTGTGGAAGCTGAGACAATGGGGCTCATTCTGGGGTAGGTGGGACCTCTACAAACAGGATGGTCGTCACCTGAACCAGGGGGGTACCAATATTCTGGGGGGGAGATTTGCTAGTGCTCTTCGGGGGGGTTTAAACTAATTCAGCAGGGGAATGGGAACCTAAATTGTAGTTCCAGTGTACAGGATGTTGAGAGTAGTGAGGTCAGGGATAAGGTTACAAGGACGCAAGAGGGCACTGGCAAGCAAGAACTTGGTTTAAAGTGTGTCTACTTCAACGCCAGGAGCATCCGGAATAAGGTGGGTGAGCTTGCAGAATGGGTTGGTACCTGGGATTTCGATGTTGTGGCCATTTCGGAGACATGGGTAGAGCAGGGGCAGGAATGGATGTTGCAGGTTCCGGGATTTAGATGTTTCAGTTAAAACAGAGAAGATTGTAAAAGAGGAGGGGGTGTGGCATTGTTAATCAAGGAGAGTATTACAGCGGCAGAAAGGACGTTTGAGGACTCGTCGACTGAGGTAGTATGGGCCGAGGTTAGAAACAGGAGAGGAGAGGTCACCGGTCTTCTATAGACCTCCGAATAGTTCCAGAGATGTAGAGGAAAGGATAGCGAAGATGATTCTTGACAGGAGCGAGAGTAACAGGGTAGTAGTTATGGGGGACTTTAACTTTCCAAATATTGACTGGAAATACTATAGTTCGAGTACTTTAGATGGGTCTGTTTTTGACCAGTGTGTGCAGGAGGGTTTTCTGACACAGCATGTAGACAGGCCAACCAGTGGCGATGCCACATTGGATTTGGTACTGGGTAATGAACCCGGCCAGGTGTTAGATTTAGATGTAGGTGAGCACTTTGGTGATAGTGATCACAATTCGGTTAGGTTTACCTTAGCGATGGGCAGGGACAGGTATATACCGCAGGGCAAGAATTATAGCTGGGGGAAAGGAAATTATGATGCGATTAGGCAAGATTTAGGATGCGTGGGATGGGGAAGGAAACTGCAGGGGATGGGCACAATCGAAATGTGGAGCTTATTCAAGGAGCAGCTACTGCGTGTCCTTGATAAGTATGTACCTGTGAGGCAGGGAGGAAGTTGTCGAGCGAGGGAGCCGTGGTTTACTAAAGAAGTTGAAGACGCTTGTCAAAAGGAAGAAGAAGGCTTATGTTAGGATGAGACGTGAAGGCTCAGTTAGGGCGCTTGAGAGTTACAAGCCAGCCAGGAAGGATCTAAAGGGAGAGCTAAGAAGAGCAAGGAGAGGACACGAGAAGTCATTGGGGGATAGGATCAAGGAAAACCCTAAGGCTTTCTATAGGTATATCAGGAATAAAAGAATGACTAGAGTTAGATTAGGGCCACTCAAGGATAGTAGTGGGAAGTTGTGTGTGGAATGAGCGGAGATAGGGGAAGTGTTAAATGAATATCTTTCGTCAGTATTTACAGTAGAGAAAGAAAATGTTGTCGAGTAGAATACTGAGATTCAGACTACTAGGTTGGATGGGATTGAGGTTCACAAGGAGGAGGTGTTAGCAATTTTGGAAAGTGTGAAAATAGATAAGTCCCCTGGGCCAGATGGGATTTATCCTAGGAATCTCTGGGAAGCCAGGGAGGAGATTGCAGAGCCTTTGTCCTTGATCTTTATGTCGTCATTGTCGACAGGATTAGTGCCGGAAGACTGGAGGATAGCAAATGTTGTCCCCTTGTTCAAGAAGGGGAGTAGAGACAGCCCTGGTAATTATAGACCTGTGAGCCTTACTTCGGTTGTGGGTAAAATGTTGGAAAAGGTTATAAGAGACAGGGTTTATAATCATCTTGAAAAGAATAAGTTCATTAGCGATAGTCAGCACGGTTTTGTGAAGGGTAGGTCGTGCCTCACAAACCTTATTGAGTTTTTCGAGAAGGTGACCAAACTGGTGGATGAGGGTAAAGCAGTGGATGTGGTGTATATGGATTTCAGTAAGGCGTTTGATAAGGTTCCCCACGGTAGGCTATTGCAGAAAATACGGAAGTATGGGGTTGAAGGTGATTTAGAGCTTTGGATCAGAAATTGGCTAGCTGAAAGAAGACAGAGGGTGGTGGTTGATGGCAAATGTTCATCCTGGAGTTTAGTTACTAGTGGTGTACCGCAAGGATCTGTTTTGGGGCCACTGCTGTTTGTCATTTTTATAAATGACCTGGAAGAGGGTGTAGTAGGGTGGGTTAGTAAATTTGTGGATGACACGAAGGTCGGTGGAGTTGTGGATAGTGCCGAAGGATGTTGTAGGGTACAGAGGGACATAGATAGGCTGCAGAGCTGGGCTGAGAGATGGCAAATGGAGTTTAATGCGGAAAAGTGCGAGGTGATTCACTTTGGAAGGAGTAACAGGAATGCAGAGTACTGGGCTAATGGGAAGATTCTTGGTAGTGTAGATGAACAGGGAGATCTTGGTGTCCAGGTACATAAATCCCTGAAAGTTGCTACCCAGGTTAATAGGGCTGTTAAGAAGGCATATGGTGTGTTAGCTTTTATTAGTAGGGGGATCGAGTTTCGGAATCACGAGGTCATGCTGCAGCTGTACAAAATTCCGGTGAGACCGCACCTGGAGTATTGCGTGCAGTTCTGGTCTCCGCATTATAGGAAGGATGTGGAAGCTTTGGAAAGGGTGCAGAGGAGATTTACTAGGATGTAGCCTGGTATGGAGGGAAGGTCTTACGAGGAAAGGCTGAGGGACTTGAGGTTGTTTTCGTTGGAGAGAAGGAGGAGGAGAGGTGACTTAATAGAGCCATACAAGATAATCAGAGGGTTAGATAGGGTGGATAGTGAGAGTCTTTTTCCTCGGATAGTGATGGCAAACACGAGGGGACATTGCTTTAAGTTGAGGGGTGATAGATATAGGACAGATGTGAGAGGTAGTTTCTTTACTCAGAGAGTAGTAGGGGCGTGGAACGCCCTGCCTGCAACAGTAGTAGACTCGCCAACTGTAAGGGCATTTAAATGGTCATTGGATAGACATATGGATGAAAATGGAACAGTGTAGGTCAGATGGTTTCACAGGTCGGCGCAACATCGAGGGCCGAAGGGCCTGTACTGCGCTGTAATGTTCTAATCTAATCTAATGGTCACCAAACACTGTATCGCAGCTGAGTCCCCTAATGCTGTCATAGAGTTAGTGACCACTTCCACAGGGGAAGGAATAGGCTTCTAGCTCTGTGCAATGTCCTGTGCCATGTTGGAGCTGGACTCCTCCATGTTCCTTGACAGTGATAACAGACTGTGGGACAGGCCTGTCAATGGACAAAGTATCTCAGTGTACATGTCGATCAGCATTCTCCTGCATGCTGTTCCAGCAATGTTTATATCTGAGTCCTGTGTATAATAACTCGTTTGTGACCATGCCCTCCGGTGAGCTGACACATGAACTATCCTTTCCCCGTGGCCTGGCTGCAGCTCACTCGTGCTCGGTGACTCACCACGTGCAGATTCTGACTCTATACCAGCCTCTACAGCACACACAGTGTAAGTATTTGAGCTGTTGGCTGTGAGTATCAGAGCAAGTGATGGGGCTTCACCATCAGTGCTGTGCTGCTGCTCTTTCTCTGTCTCCTGGAGCTGCTGTGACTGGGAAGCTGGCAGTTTTCAGTTATCGTTGGAAAGTACAAAATCAGAAGGGGAGGGTTGTGGTGAGGGATTGGGAATGGGATGGAAAGCAGGAGGTCCATGGTCCCACCATCTGCAGCTTGTACATCATCCCAGACAGCAGGATGAGGGGGAGGTGGGAGTTAAGAAGGGACATCAGGCAGGTGCATAACATCATCCTGAATGCTCTTGGTCATGTCGGATGCTACGGGCTCTGTCACAGCCGGTCCCATGATGTGGAGAACCATCTCCTCCCTTTGGCTCAGGGGATGAAGGTCTGCCTGGCCCCCGCCGGTTCACTTCTTCGCCTGTGATTATTGGCCACCTTGTCCTGTAAGAGATGGGATGGAATATCAGTAATTGTGTTTCACTGTATTTGGGTGATGTGCCTGCCATAGCTGAATAGCTGGAGGTATGTGGAGGCAGTGAGAGGTGGGTATGAGGCTGGTATCAGTGGAAGGTGTGTGAGGGTGAGGTGGAGTATGTGAATGTTCGGTGTGAGTCCTGAGTGTTAGGTGCTCCTGATGGGTGAGTGATGGGGGTGTGGTGCATTGAGCAGTGTGAGATGTTGGTGATGTTGGGGGTAGGAGATGCCATTTGGAGATGAAGTCACTGACATCGAACACCCGTGTGAGCTCATTAAACTTCTTCTGGCACTGCTGCCACGTCCTCGGGCCCACACCTCTTGCATTGACATCCCTGGCCACCTTCTCCCAGTCCCTTCAGAGAGCGTTACTTGTGGGCCTCGGCCGCACGCCATGGAAACATGGCCTCTTTCCTCCTGTCACCCTCCATGACTAAGGCCTCCAGCACCACATCCGTGAACTGCAAAGCCCTCTATAGTTTTTTAGTTTTAGTGTTAGAGATACAGCACTGAAACAGGCCTTCGGCCCACCGTGTCTGTGCCGATCATCAACCAGCCATTTATACTAATCCTACACTAATTCCATATTCCTACCACATATTCCTACCTGTCCCTATATTTCCCTACCACCTACCTGTACTAGGGGCAATTTATAATGGGAAATTAACCTATCAACCTGCAAGTCTTTGGCATGTGAGAGGAAACCGCAGCACCCGAAGGAAACCCACGCAGACACAGGGAGAACTTGCAAACTCCACACAGGCAGTACCCAGAATTGAACCCGGGTCGCTGGAGCAGTTAGGCTGCAGTGCTAACCACTGCACCACTGTGCCGCCCTAATGTTCCATTTACCTTGTTTCCAATTGCAGAATTCACAGTCAGCACACGCAGACTCCTGTGATTCAGTGCAGCTTCCCTTTAAGAGGGACAGACTGCCTTTAAAAGCTGAATGCTGACTGAAACACGAGCCAGCCTCACACACAGTTCTGTCCCAGTTAACAGTGCAGACAGACAGCAGTGCGGGTCACCCTGGGCAGCAAGTAGAATTCATGGAAATGAGGAGACAGCAGAAGCTTTGTGTGTCACCTGCCTCAACAAGAACGGGCACGGGCAGATCATGAATCACAAACCCGACGCACAGAAGGAGGATATTCGGCCCATTGTGTTAGTGCAGTCTCTTTGAAAGGGATATCTAATTAGTTCCTCTCCCCTCCTCTTGCCCCACATTCCAGCTTTTTAAATTCCAATTCATGTATTTGCTGAATTCTCTTTTGAAAGATATTATTGAATCTGCTTCCACCATGTTTTCAGGCAGTGAATTCCAGATCCCAACAACTTGCTGTGTAAGAAAATTCTCCTCATTTCACCTCTGGTTCTTTGTCAATTACCTTCAATCTGTGTCTTCTTAATACTGAACTTTCTGACACTGGAAACAGTTTCACATTAATTACTCTATCAAAACCCTTCATGATTTTGAATTCTATATTAAATCTCCCCTTACCCTTCACTGCTCTAAAGAGAACAATCCCAGCTTTTCCAATCTCTCCACGTAACTGAATTCCCAGGTCCCTGGTACCATTCTAGTAAATCATCTCTGTATCTTCACTAAGTCCTTGACATCCTTACCAAAGTGTGGTGATCAGAATTGGACACAATTCTCCAGCTGGGACCTAACCAAGAATGTATAAAAATCAGCATTTCCTCCTGAGTTTTATTACTCTGTGCCTCTCTCTAACACCAAGGAAACTACATGTTACCTTCAAAGATCTGTGTGTGTACACCTCCAGTTCTCTCTAATCCTGCACCCACTTTATAATGGTACCATTGAGTTTATATTGTTTCTCCTCATATTTCCTACCCAAATGTCTCACTTCACACTTCACTGTGTTAAATTACATCTGCCATGTTCCTGTACATTTCACCAGTCAGTCTCTGTCCTGCTGAAGTCTGTTACTATCATTCACACTCTTTATTAACATTTCTGAGTTTCCTGTCATCTGGAAACTTTGACATTATCCCGTCTGTACACAAGCCCATTACATTAACATACAGCAACAGTGATTCCAACAGTGACCCTGGGGAACCCCACTGTGTACTTCCCTCCAGACCGAACAACAACCATTCTCCAATACTCTCCGTTTTCTGTCACGGAGCTAAGTTCCTGCTTGCTGGCATTGAAAATAAAAAAAGCACTTCCATTTATGTAACGCCTTTATGACCACTGCATGTCCCAAAGCGATTTACAACCAACGCGTACCTTTTAATGTTTAGTCTATCTTGTAATGTAGGAAAAACACAGCCAATTTCCGCACAGCAAGATCCCACAAGTAGCAGTGTGATCATGATCAGATCTGTTTTTGTGATGTTGATTTGAGGGGTAAATGTTGGCCAGGACACTGGGAATAATTCCGCTGACCTTCTAAATAATTCCATGGGATCTTTCCATCCCATGAGTGGGCAGACGGGGCCTGGCTTTACCTTTTCTTTGATAAGGCGGCACCTGTGACAGTGCAGCACTCCCTCAGTACTGCACTGCAGTGTCAGCCTTGATTCTTGTGATTAAGTCCTGCAGTGACATTTGATCCTTGAAGCTTGTGACTGATTGGGGAGAGAGCAACAAACTGAGCCACTGCTAACATTGGTCCTTTAATCCCATGTGTTTCTAATTTGGTAACATGGTTGTGATGTAGTACTTTATCAAACGCCCGTTTAAAGGATAAGAATATTGGGAAAGTACAGGCAGGAACAATCATAGGAATTATAGAATAGCATTGCACTGAAGGAGGCCATTTGGTCCATCAAGTCTGTGCTGTCACTTTTGAAGAGCTTCCAGTTAGTCCCTCACCCGGGCTCTTTCCCAGATTCTTCCATTTTTCTGCCTTAAGATATCTACCCGATTCCCTTTTGGAATCTACTATTGACTCTATATCCTTCAACCTACCAGACCACACATTGCAAATCCGAAACACCCATTGCATAAAAAAAATCCCCGTGTCACCTCTGCTTCTTGTTTCCAATCACCGTAAATCTGTGTCCTCTGGTTAATGGCCCCTCACACATTGGAAACAATTTCATTTTATTTAATTTATATAAACTCCACATAATCTTAAACATTTCGATCAGATCTCCTTTTAAATTTCCCTGCTCTAAGGTGAACAATCCCAGCTACATAACTGTAATCCCTCATCCCTGGAAATGTTCCAGTGAAATCCCCTCTCCAAAGGTTTAATGTCCTTCCTAAAGTGGGTTTTCCATTATTGGACACAATAGTCCAGGTGCAGATGAACTAGTCTTTTCTATGGGATTAATATATCATCCTGACTATTCTACTCTGTGTCTCTATTAATAAAGCCTAAGCAAGATCCCACAAGTAGCAGTGTGATCATGATCAGATCTGTTTTTGTGATGTTAATTTGAGGGGTAAATGTTCACCAGGACACTGGGAATAATTCCCCTGACCTTCTAAATAATTCCATGGGATCTTTACATCCACCTGAGAGGGCAGACGGGGCCTGGCTTTACCTTTTCTTTGATAAGGTGGCACCTATGACAGTGCAACACTCCCTCAGTACAGGACTGCAGTGTCAGCCTTGATTCTTGTCATCAAGTCCTGCAGTGACACTTGATCCTAGAAGCTTGTGATTGAAAGGGGAGAGAGTTACAAACTGAGCCACGGCTGACATTGACCCTTTCATCCCATGTGTTTCTAATTCGGTAACACTGCTGTTATGTGGTACCTTCTCAAACACTTGTTGAAAGGATAGGAATATTGGGAAAGTACAGACAGGAACAATCATAGAATCATAGAATTGCACAGCCCTGAATGATGTTATTCTGCCCATCAATTCAGTGCTGGCCCTTTCAAAGAGCAATCCAGTTACTCCCACTCCCTGACTCTTTCACTATATCCTAACATTTCTTCTGCTTCAGATATTTATCCAATTCCCATTTGGGATATACTATTGAATCTGTATCCATCAGTCTATCAGACAGTGCATCCCAAATCCAAACCACTCAGACACAAAAATGCTCATGTCTGCTTCTTTTACCAATCGCCTTAAATCTGTGTCTCTGGTTAGTGACCCCTTGGACATTGGAAACAGTTTCTCTTTATATAATTTATCTAAACCCTTCCTAATGTTAAACACCTCAATGAAATCTCCTCTGTGAGTTCTCTGCTCTAAGCAGAACAATCCCAAATACATAACTGTAATCCCTCATGCCTGGACAAGTTCTCGTAAAACAGTTCTGTCACCTCTCCAAAGGCTTCATGTCCTTCCTAAAGTGTGGTTCCCAGTATTCGACACAAGACTTCATGTGCAGCTGAACTAGTATTTTATATATGTTTCACATGATGTCCTTGCTTTTGTTCATTTTGCCTCTTTTTAGAAAACCTAGGATCCCATATATTTATTAACTGTTTCGCTACCCTTTCATGCCAGCTTCAAAGATTTGTGTACAAACACCCCAGGTGTCTCTGTTATTTCACCACCTTTATAGTTGTACCATTTAACTTGTCGTGTCTCTCCTCATTCATCCTTTCAAAATGTATTACCTCACACATCTGCAATGCCAATTAAATATTTAGAAGATTGAAGCCATTGTTTTCTGTCTCTGCTCCAAACATTTCCTAGCTACACATTCCATCCCTCTCCTTTGTAAATGCTTGAGACGAAGTCAAACTGTTCAGAAACGTGGGTACATAGTTAACCTTGAGATGCCTGGCGATGGGCTTCCGACCAAATATTCACACCATCAGTAAAACGGCTTATTTCCACCCAATAGTGAGGAAGGATATTAGCTCTGATGATGTGGAGTCTGTATGGGAAGATCTGAGAAACACTAAGGGGCAAAAAACGTTAGTGGGTGTTATATATAGACCCCCAAACTGTGGTGGTGATGTGGGAATGGTCTTAAACAGGAAATTAGAGATGCATGCGATAAAGCAACATCTGTAATTATGGGTGAGTTTAATCTGCATATAGATTGGTCAAATCAAATTTGTCACAATAACGTCAAAGAGGAATTCATGGAATGTATATGGGATAGTTTTCTGGACCAATACGTTGAGGAACCAACCAGAGAACAGGCCATAATAAAAGCAAAATACTGCGGATGCTGGAAATCTGAAATAAAAACAAGAAATGCTGGAATCACTCAGCAGGTCTGGCAGCATCTGTGGAAAGAGAAGCAGAGTTAACGTTTCGGGTCAGTGACCCTTCTTCGGAACTGACAAATATTAGAAAAGTCACAGATTATAAACAAGTGAGGTGGGGGTGGGGCAAGAGATAACAAAGGAGAAGGTGCAGATTGGACCAGGCCACATAGCTGACCAAAAGGTCACGGAGCAAAGGCAAACAATATGTTTATGGTGTGTTGAAAGACAAAGCATTAGTCCAGATTAGGTGTAAATACACTGAATATTGAACAGCAGCAAGTGCAAACCTGAAAAAAAACCTGGAAAAAAACAGTGGGTCAGCTAACTGAACAAACTAAGATGAAATGAAATAAATGCAAAAAAAGATTGTAAAAAATGTAAAAAAGAATGTAAAAAAAGGAAGAAAAAATAACTAAAAATGAAAGTAAAATGGGGGGCTGTCATGCTCTGAAATTATTGAACTCAATGTTCAGTCCGGCAGGCTGTAGTGTGCCTAATCGGTAGATGAGATGCTGTTCCTCGAGCTTGCGTTGATGTTCACTGGAACACTGCAGCAATCCCAGGACATAGATGTGAGCATGAGAGCAGGGGGGAGTGTCTGCAGGGGGGAGTGGCAAGCTGATTGGTTGGGTGAGTAGCAGCTGTTAGTGCATGTCGATATCTTTAAAAAAGTGAAAAGTTTATTTTTGTGGGAAAAGAACTCTGGTGATAAGGTGAGTAGATTAGATTAGATATACAGCACTGAAACAGGCCCTTCGGCCCACCGAGTCTGTGCCGAACATCAACCACCCATTTATACTAATCCTATACTAATCCCATATTCATACCAAACATCCCCACCTATTCCTACCAAACATCCCCACCTATTCCTATATTTCCCTACCACCTACCTATTCTAGTGACAATTTATAATGGCCAATTTACCTATCAACCTGCAAGTATTTTGGCTTGTGGGAGGAAACCGGAGCACCCGGAGAAAACCCACGCAGACACAGGGAGAAGTTGCAAACTCCACACAGGCTGTACCCAGAATCGAACCCGGGTCCCTGGAGCTGTGAGGCTGCGGTGCTAACCATTGCGCCACTGTGCCGCCCAAAGTACTACTGAAATGTTTCTTTTTTTAATTCAGTGTAGTTTATTAAGAATCTTAGATTGAAGTGGGTAGAAAAAGGCCCCTCATGTAATTAGTATTTTTAAATTAAGGGTGTAACTAAATAATCTAAGGGTAGGTCATGACAGGAGAGTTCAGCCCCGTGATCTGCTCCTCCTGCCCTTTGTGGGAAATCAGGGACGCTTCCAGTGCCCCTGGTGACCATGTGTGCTGGAAGTGTATCCATCTGCTGCTGCTGGCTACCCACATTACGGAGAAGGAGCTGCGGGTGAAATCACTGTGGAGCATCCATAATGCTGAGGAAGTCGTGGATAACATGTTTAGCGAGGTGGTCACACCGCAGGTAATCGCTGCACAGGCAGAAAAGCGATGGGTGACCACCAGACGGAGTAGTAGGCACAGGCAGGTAGTGCAGGAGTCCCCTGTGGCCACCCCCCTCTCATACAGATAGACCGCTTTGGATACTGTTGGGGGGATGACCTCCCAGGGGAAAGCGGCAACAGCCAGGCCCGTGGGACCACAGAGGGCTCTGCTGCACAGCAGGGGTGGAAAACGGGTGGAAGAGCTATCATGATAGGGGATTCTATCGTAGGGGGTGCAGGTAGGCGTTTCTGTGGCCGCAAAAGAGACACCAGGATGGTATGTTGCCTCCCTGCTGCTAGGGTCAAGGATGTCTCGGAGTGGCTGCAGAAAATTCTGAAAGGGGAGAGTGAGCAGCCAGAGGTCGTGGCCCATATTGGTGCAAACGATATACACAGGAAGAGAGATAAGGTCCTGCACAGTGAATACAGGGAGTTAGGCAGAAGGTTAAAAAGTAGAACCTCTAGGGATAATTTCAGGATTTGGCCTAATCATCAGCCTCAAGAAAACGAACATCATGGGACAGGACGTCAGAAATGCTCCATCCATCAATATTGGCGACCACGCTCTGGAAGTGGTTCAAGAGTTCACCAACCTAGGCTCAACTATCACCAGTAACCTGTCTCTAGATGCAGAAATGTGTGGCGTTTGCAAGTTCTCCCTGTGTCTGCGTGGGTTTCCTCCAGGTGCTCCGGTTTCCTCCCACATGCCAAAGACTTGCAGGTTGATAGGTTAATTGGCCATTATAAAATTGCCCCTAGTGGAGGTAGGTGGTAGGGAAATATAGGGACAGGTGGGGATGTGGTTGGAATATGGGATCAGTGTAGGATTGGTATCAGTGGGTGGTTGATGGTCGGCACAGACTCGGTGGGCCGAAGGGCCTGTTTCAGTGCTGTATCTCTAAAATAAAATCAACAACGCATGGGAAAAGCTACCACTGCTATGTCCAGACTGGCCAAGAGAGTGTTGAAAAAGGCGCACTGACAAAGAACACAAAACTCCGAGTGTATCAAGCCTGTGTCCTCAGTACCTTGCTCAATGGCAGCAAGGCCTGGACAACGTATGTCAGCCAACAGCGACGTGTCAATTCATTCCATCTTCGCTGCCTCCGGAGAATACTTGGTATCAGGTGGCAGGACCGTATTTCCAACACAGAAGTCCTCGAGGCGGCCAACATACCCAGCTTATACACACTACTGAGTCAGTGGCGCTTGAGATGGCTTGGCCATGTCAGCCGCATGGAAGTTGGCAGGATCCCCAGGGACATATTGTACAGCGAGCTCGCCACTGGTATCAGACCCACCGGCCGTCCATTTCTCCACTTTAAAGACGTCTGCAAACGCGACATGAAGTCCTTTGACATAGATCACAAGTTGCGGGAGTCAGTTGCCAGCGATCGCCAGAGCTGGCGGGCAGCAATTAAGGCAGGGCTAAAGTGTGGTGAGTCGAAGAGACTTAGCAGTTGGCAGGAAAAAAGACAGAAGTGCAAAGGGAGAGCCAACTGTGTAACAGCCCCGACAAACAAATTTTTCTGCAGCATCTGTGGAAGAGCCTGTCCCTCTAGAATATGCCTTTATCGCCACTCCAGGCGCTGCTCCACACACCACTGACCACCTCCAGGCGCGTATCCATTGTTTCTCTAGACAAGGAGGCCAAAGAAGAAGAAGAATCTCAGGATTACTCCCTGTGCCACGTGCTAGTGAGGGTAGGAATAGGAGGATTAGGCAAATGAATTAGGCTGAAGAGCTGGTGTAGGCGGGAGAGCTTCAGCTACTTGGATGATTGGGATCTCTTCTGGTGCAGAGATGACCTGTACAAGAGGGTCAGGTTGCGTCTAAACTGGAAGGGGACCGATATCCTTGCGGGGAGGTTTGTTAGTACTACTCGGGAGGGTTTAAACTAGTCTTGCAGGGGGGTAGGACTCAAAGTAGTAGTCTCTCCGATGAGGTAGTTGAGGTAAATGTAGAGGTTAATGCAAGAAAGTCCAGTAGGCAGGCCGGGCAGGGGCCGGACAGGGAGCGTGGAAGATCTGGTAGGCTAAACTGCATGTACTTTAATGTAAGAGGCCTTACAGATAAGGCAGATGAACTCAGAGCACGGGTCAGTAGATGGGATTGTGATATTGTAGCTATTACAGAAACGTGGTTGAGGGATAGGCAAGACTGGCAGCTCAATGTTACGGGGTACCGATGCTTCAGGTGGAGTTAAGAGAGGATGGGGAGTTGCACTACTGATTAGGGAGCGCATCACGGTAGTAGTTAGAGAGGATATCCTCTGGGGAACGTCCAGTGAGGCCATTTGAGTAGAGCTTCGAAATAAACAAGTGGTGATCACTTTGATGGGATTATACTATCGGCCCCCCAATAGTCAGAGGGAATTGGAGGAGCATATATGTAGGGAAATCACAGATAGGTGTAGGAATTATAAGGTTGTAATAGTAAGTGATTTTAACTTCCCTAATATTGACTGGGACTGTCTTAGTGCTAAGGGATCAGATGGGCAAGAATTTGTTAAGTGTGTCCAGGATAGTTTTCTGAAACAGTATGTGGATGGCCCTACGAGAGAAAAGGCTGCACTCGACCTCCTCTTAGGAAATGAAGATGGGCAGGTAGCTGATGTGTCAGTGGGGGAGCACTTTGGGACCAGTGGCCATAACTCTATTAGCTTCAAGATAGTTATGGAAGAGGATAGGACTGGTCCTCAGGTTGAAGTCCCAAATTGGAGGAAGGTTAATTTCGATGGCATCAGACAGGAACTCTCAAAAGTTGAATGGCAGATACGGTTTGCAGGTAAAGGGACGTCCGGCATGTGGGAGGCTTTTAAAAGTGAGAAAGGAATAGTTATGGGCTGGCATATTCCTGTTAGATGCAAAGGCAAGGCTGGCAAGTTTAGGGAACCTTGGTTGACAAGGGATGTTGAGGTTCTGGTCAGGACAAAGGAGGAGGCATATGTCAGGTACAGACAGCGGGGATCACACGAGTCCCTCGAGGAGTACATGGGATGTAGGAGTACTCTTAAGAAGGAAATTAGGAGGGTGAAAAGGGGCCATGAGATTTCGCTGGCAGATAAGCTAAAGGAGAATCCTAAAATATTCTCTAAGTATATTGAGAGGAAAAGGGACGCTAGGGAGAGAGTAGGTCCCCTTAAGGAACAGTGTGGTAATCTATGTGTGGAGCCACGGGAAATGGGCGAGGTCTTAAATGAATACTTCGCATTTATATTTACCATGGATTTGACATGGAAGCTAGTGATTTGAAGGGAGGGAACAGCGATATCCTGGAGCATATCAACATTACAAAGGAGGCGGTGTTGGAGGTTTTGAAGCGCATTAAGGTGGAAAAATCCCCCAAGGCCTGACCAGGTGTATCCTGGGATGCTATGGGTAGAAAGGGAGGAGATTTCTGGAGCCCGAGCAGAGGTTTTTGCATTATCGTTAGCCACGGGTGAGGTACCGGAAGACTGGAGGATAGCTAATGCTGTGCCTTTATTTAAGAAGGGCAGCAGTGATAAGCCAGGGAACTACAGGCCGGTGAGCCTTACATCAGTGATGGGAAAGTTATTGGAAGGGACTCTGACAGACAGGATTTATTTGCATCTGGAAAGGCAACGTCTGATTAGGGATAGTCAGCATGGCTTTGTGCATGGGAATCATGTCTCACGAATTTGACTGAGTTTTTTGAGGAGGTGACCATGAGGATTGACGAGGGCAGGGCGATGGACGTTGTTTACATGGAACTTAGCAAGGCCTTTGACAAGGTCCCACATGGTCGGCTGGTCCAGAAGGTTCGAACACATGGGATCCAGGGTGTGCTAGCCAATTGGATACAATATTGGCTTGGTAATAGGAGGCAGAGGGTGGAACTGGAGGGTTGTTTTTTAGATTGGAGGCTGGTGACCAGTGGTGTGCCGCAGGGATCGGTTCTGGGCCCTCTCTTGTTTGTCATATATATTAATGACTTGAATGTGAATGTAGGGGACATGATTGGTAAGTTTGCAGATGATACAAAAAATGATGGAATAGTAGAAAGTGAAGAAGGTTGTCTAAGGTTACAACAGGATATAGATAAACTTGGAAAGTGGGCAATGGATTGACAAATGGAATTTAACACAGATAAGTGTGAAGTGATGCATTTTGGGAAGTTAAACCAGGGCAGGACATATACAGTGAATGACAGGGCCTGGGGAGTGTTGTTGAGCAGCGAGACCTTGGGGTGCAAGTACATAGTACCATGAAAGTGGCAACACAGCTCGGCAGAGTGGTGAAGAAGGTGTATGGCATGCTTGTCTTCATCAGCTGCGCATGGTGTACAAGAGTTGGGATGTCATGTTGCAGTTGTACATAACATTGGTTCGGCCGCATTTGGAGTACTGTGTGCATTTCTGGTCACTGCACTATAGGAAAGATGTGATTAAGCTAGAGAGGGTGCAGAAAAGATTCATAAGGATGTTGCCTGGTTTGGAGGGCTTGAGTTATGAAGAGAGATTGGATAGGCTGGGTCTGTTTTCCCAGGAGCGAAGACGGCTGAGAGGGGACATTATAGAGGTATATAAAATTATGAGAGGCATAGATGGGCAGATAGACAGAGTCTGTTTCCCATGGTAGGGCTGACTAAAACTGGAGGGCATAAATTAAAGGTGAGATAGAGGAGGTGTAAAGGGGATCAAAGGGGTAAATTTTTCACAGAAATAATAATGGGTATCTGGAATGAGCTGCCAGAGGAGGAGGTGGAGGCAGGAACAGCAGCAACATTTAAGAGGCATCTGGACAGGTATTTGAATGAGCAAGGCATAGACGGATATGGAATTAATGCAGGCACGTGGAATTAGTATAGATAGGCATTATGGTCGGCATGGACGCAGTGGGCCGAATGGCCTGTTTCTATGCTGCACGAATCTATGACTCTAAGATGGAGAGTGACGTAGTTGATTCTGAGACTAGGGTCGTGAATCTTAATAAAGGAAACTATGAAGGTATGAGGCACGAGTTGGCTATGATGGATTGGGAAACGTTACTTAAAGGGATGACGGTGGATTGGCAATGGCAAATATTCAAACAGTGCATTGATGAACTGCAACAATTGTTTACTCCTGTCTGGCGCAAAAGTAAAATGGGAAAGGTAGCCAAACCATGGCTGAGAAGGAAAATTAGAGATAGTATTAGATTCACGGAAGAGGCATATACATTCCACAGAAAGAAACAACAGACCTGAGGATTGGGAGCAGTTTAGAATTCAGCAAAGGAGGACCAAGGGATTGATTAAGAAGGGGAAAATAAAGTACGGGAGTAAGCTTGCGGGGAACATACAACCTGACTGTAAAGGTTTCTGTAGGTATGTAAAGAGGAAAGGATTGGTTAAGAAAAATGTAGGTCCTTACAGTTAGAAACATGGGAATTTATTATGGGAAACAAAGAAATGGCGAACCAACTAAATGCATACTATGATTCTGTCTTCACAAAGGATGACACAAATATCTTACCAGAAATGTTGGGGACCACAGGGTTTAGTGAGAGGAAGGAACCGAAGGAAATCAGTATTAGTCGAGAAATTGTGTTGGGGAAGTTGATGTTATCGAAGGCCGATAAATCCTCAGGGCCTGAAAATCTACATCCCACATTACTTAAGGAAGTGACCTAGAAATAGTGGATGCTTTGGTGGTCATCTTTCAAGATTCATTCGACTTTGGAACAGTTCCAGCTGATTGGAGGGCAGCTCCTGTAACCCCACCATTTAAAAAGGGAGGTAGAAATAAAGCAGGGCATTATAAACAAGTCAGCCTGACGTCGGTAGTGGGGAAAGTTCTAGAGTCCATTATCAAAGTTTTTATGACAGAGCATTTGGAGAACAGTGTTAGAATCGGAGAGCATCAGCATGGATTTACGAAAGGGAAATCATGCTTGATAAATCTATCAGAATATTCGAGTATGTAACTAATAGAGTGGATGAGGGGGAGTCAGAGAATGTGGTTTATTTGGACTTTCAGAAGGCTTTCGACAAAGTCCCACATAAGAGATTAGTGTGTAAAATTAAAGCGCATGGGATTAGTGGTAGTGTATTATGATAGATAGAAAATTGTTTGGCAGATGGAAAAAAAGAGTAGGGATAAACGGATCTTTTTCCAAAAGGCAGGCAGTGATTAGTGGCGTACCCCAGGGACCGGCGCTAGGACCCCAGCTATTCACACTCTATATTAATGATTTAGATGCGGGAACGAAATGTAATATCTCCAAATTTTCAGAAGACACAAAACTGGGTGGGAGGGTGAGTTGTGAGGAGGATGCAGAGAGGCTTCAGGGTGATTTGGACAAGTTGAGTGAGTGGGCTATTGCATGGCAGATGCAGTATAATGTGAATAAATGTGAGGTTATCCACTTTCTTAGCAAAAACAGGAAGGCAGATTATTATGTGAACTGCTATAAACTGAGAGAGGGGAATATGCAACGAGACCTGGGTGTTCTCGTACACCAGTCACTGAAGGTAAGCATGCAGGTGCAACAGGCGGTAGAAAAAGGCGAATGTTATGTTGGCCTTCAGAGAGACAGGATTCGAGTACAGGAGCAGGGATGTCTTGCTGCAATTATACAGGGCCTTGGTGAGGCCGCACTTGGAATATTTTGTGCAGTTTGGGTCTCCTTCTCCGAGAAAGGGTGTTCCTGCTACAGAGAGAGTGCAATGAAGGTTTATCAGACTGATTCCTGGGATGGCGAGACTGATGTATGAGGAGAGTTAGGATTATATTCGCTGGAGTTCGGAAGAGTGAAGAGGGATCTCATAGAAACCTATAAAATTCTAACAGTACTTGACAGGGTAGTTGCAGGAAGGATGCTCCCGATGGTGGGGGAGTCCAGAACCAGGGGTCATAGTCTAAGGATATGGGGTAAACCTTTCAGGACTGAAATGAGGAGAAATTTCAACACCCAGAGAGTGGTGAGCCAGTGAAATTACGTCATCACTCCCATGTACAAGAGGGATTGGAATATGCTGGCCAGTGCCTCTGCTACTTCCACCATTCCATCCCTCAGCAACACTCATGCATCCCATCCAGACTGGGTAAATGATCTACTTTATTGTGATACAAAAAGTGCTGTATTGAAAAGGGTTAACTGAATCTGTTTGTTCAGTGACTGCAAATAATGTCAGTCTCCATGGACCCTAATTGTGTCACTGGAGGTTTGCCATCTTCTATTAATAAGGGGCTCCCATGTGTTGTCCCATAGTTTCAGCCGGAACATCAACCCCGGCACAACAGAGATCAGCGGCTCCAGAGAGAGAGAAAGGATAGATCAGAATCTGAGAACAAATGACTGGAATGTTCCAACAATGGGTCAGAATCTGAGAACAATAGATTGGAATGTTACAACAATGGACAGGAGTTTATCCTCGGATCTTTACTACCTTTCTACATATTATGATTGGATGTCATTAAACACTCGTATGCGTCTCGCACTGAAGATTATTCAATACATTTACTATCCCATCCTGGCTATTATTGGTGTCCCTGGTAAGTCTCTCTTTCTAGCTATTAATTCTATAAACCACGTTTAACAGCATTACTGCTCCTGTAATTTACTCTGCACTTTTTGCTGCCGTTGTATTCCTGGTGAATATGTCCAGCTATTAGCTCTATAAACCATTGCCAACTTTATTGGATTTCTTGACATTTGCTCTCTCATCTTTACTGCTGTTGCTGTCTCTATTTCCCGGCAGGGCATTGTAAACCCCGTTTCACTGAAATACTGTTCTGTTATGTAAATTTTAGGAAGACTGAAGCCAGTGTCATTGGTCTCCATCACAAACTCCATCCCCTATCTGTGAAACAAATACACCGCCCTGCCCGATATCTGAGGCTGAACCAGACTGTTTGCAATCGGTGTGTTCTATTTAAACCTGAGCTGAGTCCATCTCCATATTCTCTCCATTGCCAACCCTGTCTATGACAACCTCTGTAATATCCCCCACCTCCACCTCTGTCTCAGCCAATCTGATGCATCAACCCTCACCTGTACCTTTGTTAAATCCACACTTAACTATTCCAATTCTATCCTGGTCACCTCCCAGTTATAAACCTCCATAAACCACAGACCATGCAGAACTCTGCTGCCTGTATTCTAACTCACACCAAATCCCGATCACCCATCACCCCTGTGCTCACTGACCTACATTGGCTCCATGTCTGGCAGCACCTTAATTTTAATATAGTCATTCTTGTGTTTGAATCCCTCCATGGCCTCACCCCTCCAATTAGTCCCATTGCCCTGCCCATTCTCATATTCCTGAAAATGTTTTGACTTCAATCTTTTCTCATTAGTCCTTCTGAAGTGAATTCCTTTCACACTGTATCTGTCCCGAGCCACTATTTTAGACTCTACAGCACTACTGGTGCTGACGGTACAGAAGCTGGGATCCATAGAGAGATGTGAACTGCACAACAGGGCACTTCTACTGCGGCCTGCACAATGCCCCAAGCTGGGCAGGGCTCTCGCTCAATCGTCCCATGTATGTGTTGCTGCTCTGAGGATGGTTTTGAATGTGTTGTCAATGTACCATACCGTCAGCTTTGATGTACGTCTTTGAAACTTGGTCTGTACATGTCCACTGACCGCCTGTGTTAGTCACTCTCAGTTGAACATATATTCAGCAGCATGAGGAAGCCCATCTAGTATTATTTAAAAGGACCAGGCATCCAACTTACAGGTGAGGGGCGTTTGACTTACTTCTATTATTTTAAAGTTAGTGGAGGTGCTGTGGATGGTTTGTTGGAGGTTGTGTTGTGAGCTGCTGCAGACATTCAGGGAGGACAGAGGATTTGGTGAACCAACTCTGGACGAGGTATGGCCTATCAGGGGAAAACAGCAGCAGCCAGAGCAGTGGCACCACAGCTGGCACTGCTGCTCAGCAGGGAGGGACAAAGCGCAGAAGAGTAATAGTTATAGGGGACTCGATAGTCATGGGCACAGATAGGCGCTTCTGTGGACGTGAAAGAGACTACAGGATGGTATGTTGCCTCCCTGGTGCCAGGGTCAAGGATGTCTCTGAACGGACAGGGGGCATTCTGAAGGGGGGAAGGTGAACAGCCAGAGGTTGTGGTACACATCGGTACCAATGACATAGGCAGGAAGAGTGATGAGGTCCTGCAGGGTGAGTTTAGGGAGTTAGGTAGAAAGATAAGAAACAGGACTTCGAGGATTGTGATCTCTGGATTACTCCCTGTGCCACGTGCCAGTGAGGCTAGAAGTAGGAAGATAGTGCAGCTATACACGTGGTTGAGCAGCTGGTGTAGAAGGGAGGGTTTCAGATATCTGGACAATTGGGCTCTCTTCAGGGACAGATGGGACCTGTACAAGAAGGACGGGTTGCATGTAAACTGAAGGGGCACAAATATCCTTGCTGCAAGATTTGCTAGCATCACTCGGGAGGGTTTAAACTAGTGTGGTAGGCGGGTTGGAACCAGAGCAGTAGGACAGCTAGTGAAATAAATGAGGAGGACATAGTAAAGAAGGCCAGCAGGACGAAGAGGAAGAGCAGGCAGGGAGATGTTGCTGAGCACAGCGGGACTGGTGGTCTGAAGTGCATTTGTTTCAATGCGAGAAGTATAACAGGTAAGGCAGATGAACTTAGAGCTTGAATTTGTACTTGGAAATATGATGTTGTTGCTATTGCAGAGACTTGGTTGAGGGAAGGGCAGGATTGGCAGCTAAATGTTCCAGGCTTTGGAAGCTTCAGGCGGGATAGAGGGGGATGTAAAAGGGGTGGGGGAGTTGCATTACTGGTTAAGGAGAATATCACAGCTGTACTGCGGGAGGACACCTCAGAGGGGTCATGCAGTGAGGCAATATGGGTGGAGCTCAGGAATAGGAAGCGTGCAGTCACGATGTTGGGGGTTTACTACAGGCCTCCCAACAGCCAGCGGGAGGGAGAGGAGCAGATATGTAGACAGATTTAGGAAAGATGTCAAGGTAACAGGGTTGTAGTGGTGGGTGATTTTAACTTCCCCAATATTGACTGGGACTCACTTAGTGCTAGGGGCTTGGATGGGGCTGAATTTGTGAGGAGCATCCAGGAGGGCTTCTTGAAACAGTATGTAGATAGTCCAACTGGGGATGGGGCCATTCTGGACCTGTTGTTGGGGAATGAGCACGGCCAGGTGGTCGAAGTTTCAGTGGGGGAGCATTCCCGGAACAGTGACCATAATTCCATAACTTTTAAGGTGCTTGTGGATAAGGATAAGAGTAGTCCTCGGGTGAAGGTGCTAAATTGGGGAAAGGCTAATTATAACAAAATTAGGCAGGATCTGAAGAATTTAGATTGGGGTGGTTGTTTGATGGTAAATCAACATCTGACATGTGGGAGTCCTTCAAACGTCAGCTGATTAGAATCCAGGACCAGCATGTTCCTGTGAGGAAGAAAGACAAGTTGGGCAGGTTTCGGGAAGCTTGGATAACACAGGATATTGTGAGCCTCGTCAAAAAGAAAAAGGAAGCATTTGTAAGGGCTGGATGGCTAGGAACAGACTTGAGGAATATAAAGACAGTAGGAAGGAACTTAAGCAAGGAGTCAGGAAAACTAAAAGGGGTGATGAGAAGTCATTGGCAAACAGGTTTAAGGAAAATCCCAAGGCTTTTTATACATTTATAAAGAGCAAGAGGGTAACCAGGGAAAGGGTTGGCCCACACAAGGACAGAGATGGGAATCCTTGCGTGGAGCCAGAGGAAATGAGCGACGTGTGAAATGAGTACTTTGCATCAGTATTCACCAAGGAGAAGGACTTGTTGGATGATGAGCCGAGGGAAGGGAGTGCAGATAGTCTCAGTCATCTCATTATCAAAAAGGAGGATGTGTTGGGTGTCTTGCAAAGCAATAAGATAGATAAGTCTCCAGGGCCTGACGGGATCTAACCTAGAATACTGAGGGAGGCAAGGGAAGAAATTGCTGGGGCCTTGACAGAAATCTTTGCATCCTCATTGGCTACAGGTGAGGTCCCAGAGGACTGGTGAAAAGCCAATGTTGTTCCTTTGTTTAAGAAGGGTGGCAAGGATAATCCAGGAAATTATAGGCCTGTGAGCCTTACGTCAGTGGTAGGGAAATTATTAGAGAGGATTCTTCGGGACAGGATTTACTTCCATTTGGAAACAAACGAACTTATTAGCGAGAGACAGCATGGTTTTGTGAAGGGGAGGTCGTGTCTTACTAATTTGATTCCGTTTTTTGAGGAAGTGACGAAAATGATTGATGAAGGTAGGGCATTGGATGTTATCTATATGGACTTTAGTAAAGCCTCTGACAAGGTCCCGCATGGCAGACAAAAGGTGAAGTCACACGGGATCAGAGGTGAGCTGGCAAGATGGATACAGAAGTGGCTTGGTCACAGAAGACAGAGGGTATCAGTGGATGGGTGTTTTTCTGAATGGAGGGATGTGACTAGTGGTGTTCCGCAGGGATCAGTGCTGGGACGTTTGCTGTTTGTAGTATATGTAAATGATTCGGAGGAAAATGTAGCTGGTCTGATAAGTAAGTTTGCGGATGATGCAAAGTTTGGCGGAGTTGCAGATAATAATGGGGATTGTCAGAAGATACAGCAGGATATAGATCGGTTGGAGACTTGGGTGGAGGAATGGCAGATGGAGTTTAATCCGGACAAATGTGAGGTAATGCATTTTGGAAGGTCTAATGCAGGTGGGAGGTATACAGTAAATGGCAGAACCCTTAGGAGTATTGACAGGCAGAGAGATCTGGGCATACAGGTCCACGGGTCACTGAAAGTGGCAACGCAGGTGGAAAAGGTATTCAAGAAGGCATACAGCATGCCTGCCTTCATCGGACGAGGCACAGAGTATAAAAATTGGCATGTCATGTTGCAGCTGTACAGAACCTTAGTTAGGCCACACTTGGAATATTGCGTGCAATTCTGGCCGCCACACTACCAGAAGGATGTGGAGGCTTTGGAGAGGGTACAGAGCAGGTTTACCAGGATGTTGCCTGGTCTGGAGGGCATTAGTTATGAGGAGAGGTTGGAAAAACCCGGATTGTTTTCACTGGAACGACGGAGGTGGAGGGGCGACATGATAGAGGTTTACAAAGTTATGAGCGGCATCGACAGAGTGGATAGTCAGAAGCTTTTTCCCAGGGTGGAAGAGTCAGTTACTAGGCGACATAGGTTTAAGGTGCGAGGGGCAAAGTTTAGAGTGAATCTGCGAGGCAGGTATTTTACACTGACGGTGGTGAGTGCCTGGAACTTGCTGCCGGGGGAGGTGTTAGAAGCAAATACGATAGCGACGTTTGAGAGACATCTTGACAAATGCATAAATAGGAAGGGAATAGAGGGATATGGGCCCCGGAAGTGCAGAAGGTGTTAGTTTAGGCAGGCATCAAGATCGGCGCAGGCTTGGAGGGCCGAATGGTCTGTTCCTGTGCTGTACTGTTCTTTGGTATTTGTTCTTGACTGTCGTTACAGTGTCCCTGGGTCTGTAACACGACCAACAAATGGAGCAGAGGCTGCAGAGAGGGGAAGCCCAGTCAAGTAAGAGGAGGAAGGGGCTCTGCCCTACCCTCCCTGGGTTTTCCAAGAGCAATTTTCCTTTGCACACCTAACCCAGGAGCAGTGTGTGAGGTAACTCTGATTCAATTAGGAGGTGGTCACAGAGCTGTGTCACCTCCTGCAACACGACCTGGAGCCTCACTGCGTGCAGTTCTGCTCGCCACATTACCAAAAGGATGTAGATGCTTTGGAGAGGGTGCAGAGGAGGTTGACCAGGATGTTGCCTGGTATGGAGGGCGCTAGCTATGAAGAGAGGTTGAGCAGATTAGGATTATTTTCATTAGAAAGACGGAGCTTGAGGGGGGACCTGATTGAGGTGTACAAAATCATGAGAGGTATAGACAGGGTGGATATCAAGAAGCTTTTTCGCAGAGTGGGGGATTGAATTACTAGGGGTCACGAGTTCAAAGTGAGAGGGGAAAAGTTTAGGGGGGATATGCGTGGAAAGTTCTTGACGCAGAGGGTGGTAGGTGCCTGGAACACGTTGCCAGCGGAGGTGGTAGACGCGGGCACGATAGCGTCTTTTAAGATGTATCTAGACAGATACATGAATGGGCAGGAAGCAAAGAGATACAGACCCTTAGAAAATAGGCGAATGTTTCGATAGAGGATCTGACTCAGCGCAGGCTTGGAGGGCCGAAGGGCCTCTTCCTGTGCTGTAATGTTTTTTGTTCTTTTGTTCTTTCTCACACCAGGGTGAGGACGGAGCTGTCAGTGGCTGTTAACGTCACAGTTTCATTGAACTTCCATGTATCTGAATATTTCCAGGCAGGAGCAGGAGACATATCAAACATAGAGTCATAGAGAGTGATAGACACATTTAAGGCACAGAAGATTGCCATTCGGCCCCTCGGTGCCCGCTCCCTGTGGAACAATCCAGTCAGTCCCACTCTCCCAGTCAGTCCCCGTATCCCTGCAAGATCATCTCCTTCGGGTGTCCATCCAGTATCCTTTTGAATTTATTGTCTCGAATGATGAAGTCCAAGATCTGATATGCTTCGCTAAACACTCTCCTAATATGTCCTGCCAATTTCAAATATCAATTCATATGCAGCCCCAGGTCGCTCTGTCCCTGCACAATCTTTCGAACTGTGTCATTAAGTCTATATTACCTTCCTATTCCTTCTGACAAAATACATCACCTCACACTCCGTTGTATGAAATTCCACCTGCCACTTCTCTGTCCATTCTGCTAGCCTATCTATATCCTGCTACAGGTGGTTTGCAACATCATCACTGTTTACCACACCTCCAAGATTGGTATCATCGGAAAATTTTGAAATTCTACTCTGTATTCCAAGATCCATGTAACTTATATATAGCAAAAAAACAAACAGTGGTCCGAAGCACTGACCCTTGGGGAACATCACTGTCTACCATCCTCCAGTCTGAAAAACAACCATTTAACACATTTCTCATTTTTCTGTCCTATGGACAATTTTTGATCCAATTAGATGCTATTCCATGAGGTTCAATTTTGTTAGCCAAGCTTCTCTGTGTTTCTTCGTCAAATAATTTCATAACATCCACGTAGACAACATCCACCACATTCCCTTCATCAACCTTCTCTGATTCTCTAAATAAATTCAATTAGTTCATCAAGCATGATCTGCCTTTTAGAAATCCGTGCTGACAATCCTTAATTAACTCAACCTCTCCAACTGTGTGTTGTCCTTTTCCCCTGATTATTGTTTCTAAAACTTTCCTCACAACTGATGTTAAACTAACTGGCCAGTAGTTACTAGGCCTGTGTGTTGTCCATTGATAATTCTGGGAGGTGAGTGTGACCATCTATGTCATCAATATCTCCCTCAGCAGGTAGAAGCAGGATGAGAGATCCCGTGGCTTTGTCAGGATAGCGGGATTCCTGATGGTGTAGGTGGCTCTGCGGGGACCCCATGTCAACCCATGGGTTGAGGTACAGGGACTGAAATAACTCTCACTCCATCAATGTACAGCTGGTGTGTGAGCATGGCCAGTACGTCATGTTGGTGAATGTCCACTATCCGGGCAGCAGCCACCATACCTTCATTCTGAATCAGTCAGCCGGTCCCAACACATCGGGGCTCCATGAAAAACCAGAATGTAGCTCCTTGGAGACAAATGAACCCCCTCTAGACACAGCCCATGCTTCTACACCCTCAATCCACCTCCCACCATCAACCATTAGTTACGCAATTAGCATGTGTATAATGTGAGCAATGGAGTCACCAGGAACATGGTGGAACAGAACATCGGTGTGATGAAGCAATGCTTCCGATGTCTGAACCGCTCGGGGAGAGCCCTCCAGTATTCACTGGAGCAGGTGTCTGAGTTCATGGTGTTCTGCTGCACCCTTCATATCATCAACATCATGAGGACACAGGCATTGGCACCAGGAATCCAGAGGCCACCTCAGGAGGAGGTGGGAGGGAAGATATTTCCTGGATGCCTTCGACCCAGACAAGCTGTCGGAGTGTCCCTGCTAAGATTCCAGTTCCCATAGGACAACTTCCCTTTCCAGCCATGAATTCCCCATTCTCCACCATTACACCCATCTGAGAAGCCCCATCACAGTGTCCCCTTGGTCTGCATCCTGTAATAAAAACATCAGAGAATTATTACAGCACAGAAGGACCAATTCAGCCTTTTGTGTCTGCACTGGCTCTCCGAATGAGCAATTCTCCCAGTGCGGTTCCCTGCCTTCTTCCTGTAATCCTGCACATTCTTCCTTCTCACATAACAGTCTATTCAGCTTCAATTGAACCTGCCTCCACCATACTCTCAGGCAGTGCATTCCAGACTCTAACCACTCACTGTGTGAAAAAATATTTTCCTCAGGTCGTCTTTGCTTCTTTTACCCATGACTTTAAATCTGTGCCCTCTCGTTCTCGATCCTTTCACGAATGGGAACTGTTTCTCTCTATCTACTCTGTCCAGACACTTCATGATTTTTGAAACCTCTAATAAATCACCTCTCGGCCTTCTCCGAGGAAAACTTTCCAAACTTCTCCAATCTATCTTCATAACTAAAATTCCTCAACCTGGGAATGATTCTGGTCAATCTTTTCTGCACTCTCTCCAATGCCCTCACGTCTTTCCTCAAGTGTGGCACCCAGAACTGGACGCAATACCACAGCTGAAGCTGAAATAGTGCCTTATATAAGTTCAATATAACTTATTTGCTCTTGTACTCTCTGCCCCTATTAATAAAGCCCAGGATACTGCATGCTTTATTAAACACTTTCTCAACCTGTCCTGCCGCCTTCAATGACTTCTGCACATATACACATAGGCTATTCTGCTCCTGAACACCTTATAGAATTGTATCCTTTATTGTATATTGTCACCCCATGTTCTTCCTACCAACATGAATCACTTCACATTTCTCTGTATTGAACGACATCTGCCACCTGTCTGCCCATTCCAGCAACTTGTGTGTGTCCTTTTGAAGTTCTACACTATCCTCCTCACAGTTCACAATGCTTCCAACGTTCGTATCAGCTGCAAACTTTGAAATTGTGCCCTGTACACACAGGTTTAGGTCCTTAATATATATCAGGAAAAGCAAGGATCCCAACACTGATCTCTGGGGAACTCCACCACAAACCTTCCTCCAGCCTGTAAAACATCCATTAACCACTACTCTTTGTTTCCTGTCACTCAGCTAATTTCGTATCCATGTTGCTAATGTCCCTTTTATGCTATGAGCTACAAGTTTGCTCACAGGTCTGTTGTATGGCATTGTATCAAAAGGTTTTTGCATGCAGGGAATAGTTAAATGTCTGGAATGCACAGCTTGAGAATGGTGGAGGCAGGTTCATTTGACACTGAATAGACCGTTATATGAAAATCAATGTACACCACATCAACAGAATTGCCCTCATCAACTCTCTCTGATACCACCTCAAACATCTCCAGCAAATTAGTTAAACATGATGTTCTCTCAAGAAATCCATGCTGGCTTGTTTAATTAACTCGCATTTGTCCATGTGACTATCAGCTTTGTCCAAGATTATTTCTTTCTAGAAGTTTTCCCACCACCGAAGTTTAACTGACAGGCCTATAGTTGCTGGCCTTACCTTTACACACTTTTTTAAACAAGGGTGGAACGTTTACAATTCTCCAGTCCTCTGGCATCACCCCGAGTCTAAGGAAGACTGGAAAATTATGTCCAGTGCCTCTGCGATTTCCACCCTCACTTCCCTCAGTATCTTTGGATACATATCGTCTGGTCCTGGAGCTTTATTCAATTTAATTCCAGACAGCTTATCTAAGACTTCCTCTTTATCAATTTTAAACCCCACTAGTGTCTGACTTATCGCCTCTTTCAACATTGCCTGGGTTGCATCTTAGAATCATAGACAGTTTATGGCACACAGAAAGACCACTTGGCCCATCGTGTCTATGCTGTCCAAAAAACGATCCATCCATTCTAATCCTACCTTCCAGCATTTGATAGATTACAGCACTTGAGGTGCATATCCAGACACCTTTTGAATGAGTTGTTGGTTTCTGCCTCAACTACCCTTTCGGACAGTGAGTTCCAGACTCTGACCACCCGCTGGGTGAAAAATAAAATCCGCAGCTCCCTTTTAGTCTTTCTACCAATCACTTTAAGTCCATGCCCCCTCGCCACTGACCTCTTTGCTCAGGTGAATGGACCCTTCAGCTCCACTCTACTCTCAGTTTTGTACATTTCAATCAGATTTACCCTCAGCCTTCTCTATTTCAAGGAGAACAATTCCAGCCTGTCCAATCTTTCCTCATAGCTGCATTTTTCCAGTCCTCGCCACATCCTCATAAATCTCCTCTGCACCCTCTCTGGTGCAATTACATCCTTTCTGTAATGAGGTGAGCAGAACTGCACACAGTACTCAAGTTGTGTCCTAACCAATGAATTATAGAATTCTAGCATAACCTCCCTGGCCGTATATTCTATACCTTGGCTAATAAAGGAAAGGATTCCATATCTTCTTCCTTGGTAAAGACAGGTGGAAATTATTCATTTGTTACCTCAGCTATATCCTCTGCCTCCATGTGCAAATCCCCTTTATGGTCCGGAGTCGGCCCCATTGTTCCTTTTACTACCCGTTTACTGTTTAGATGCCGATAGAATACTTTGGGATTTCCTTTAATGCTCACCTCTTTTCATGCTCTCTCTTTGCTTCTCTTATTTGCTTTTTCACTTCCCCTCTGGACCTTCTGTATTCAGCCTGTTTCTCAATGGTATTTTCTACCTGATGTCTGTTATATCAGACATAAACTTGTTAACCTTTCATGCGGCCTTCAAAGATCTGTCTGAATACACACCAAGTCTATCTGTTCCTGTCTCCTCACTTAAACAATACCAATTTGTTTCTGTTGCCTTCCCTTACACTTCCTACCCAAATGTCTCACTTCACACTTCACTGTGTTAATTTATATTTGCCATTCGCCTGCTCATTTCACTGGTCAGTCTCTGTCCTCCTGAAGTCTGTTACTATCCTTCTCACTGTTTATTAACATTTCTGATTTTCCTGCCATCTGAAAACTTTGACATTATCCCCTCTGTACACAAGCCCATTGTAATAACATACAGCAACTGTGATCCCAACTGTGACACTGGGGAACCCCACTGTGTAGTTCCCTCCAGACTGAACAACAATCATTCTCCATTATTCTCTACTTTCTGTCACTGAGCTAATTTCCTGCATGCTGACATTGAAAATAAAAAACAGACTTCCATTTCTGAAACGCCTTTCATGACCACTGCATGTCCCAAAGTGATTTACAGCCAATGAATACTTCTTAAAGCGAAGTCACTCTTGTAATGTGGGAAACAGGCAGACAATTTCTGCACAGCAAGATCCCACAAGCAGTCATGTGAGAATGATCAGATCTGTTTTTCTGATGTTGATTGAAGGAAAAAATGTTGACCAGGACACCGGGAATAATTCGCCTGCTCTGCTTCTGCATAGTGCGATGGGATCTTTAACATCCACCTGAGAGGGCAGACTGCAACTTGGTTTAAAGTTTCATTCGATAGACTGCACCTCTGACAGTGCAGCACACCCTCAGTACTGCACTGCAATGTCAGCATTGATTCTTGTGATCAAGTCCTGCAGTGACACTTGATCCTGGAAGCTTGCCACTGAAAGGGGAGAGAGCTACAAACTGAGCCACAGCTGACATTGGTCCTTTAATCCCATGTGTTTCTAATTCGGTAACACGGCTTTTATGTGGTACTTTTTCAAACGCCTTGTGAAAGGATTGGCATATTGTGAAAGTCCAGGTGGGAACCATCATAGAATCATAGAATAGCACAAACTGAATGAGGCCATTCGGTCCATCAAGTCTGTGCTGGCCCTTTCAAAGAGCAATCCAATTAGTCCCACTCCCTGACTCTTTCACTATATCCTAACATTTTTTCTCCTTCAGATATTTATCCAATTCCCTTTTGGGATCTACTATTGAATCTGTATCCATCAGCCTATCAGACAGTGCATTCCAAATCCAAACCACTCAGAAACAAAAATCCTCATGTCTGCTTCTTTTACCAATCGCCTGAAATCTGTGTCTCTTGGACATTGGAAATAGTTTCTCTTTATTTAATTTATCTAAATCCTCCCTAATGTTAAACACCTCAATCAAATCTCCTCTGAAAGTTCTCTGCTCCAAGCAGAACAACCTCAGCTACATAACTGTAATCCCTCATGCCTGGAAAAATACTAGGAAAACAGTTCTGTACCCTCTCCGAAGGCTTCATGTCCTCCCTAAAGTGTGATTCCCAGTATTCGACACAAGACTCCAGGTGCAGCTGAACTAGTATTTTATATATGTTTCACATAATGTCCTTGTTTTTGTTCTTTTTGCCTCTATTTATAAACCCTAGGATCCCATACATTTATGAACTGTCAAGTTAACCTTTCCTGCCACCTTCAAAGATTTGTGTACAAATCCCAGGTGTCTCTGTTATTTCACCATCTTTATAGTTGTCCCATTTAACTTGTATTGTCTCTCTTCATTCATCCTTTCAAAATGTATTACCTCACACACCTGCAATGTCAATTAAATATTGAGAATATTGAATCCATTGCTTTCTGTCTCTGCTCCAAACATGTCCTAGTTGCACACTCCATCCCTCTCCTTTGTAAATGTTTGAGACGAAGCCAAACTGCTCACAGACTTAGTTACATAGTTAACCCTGAGATGCCTTGAGATAAGCTTCCTACCAAATATTCACACCATCACTAAAACGGCCTATCTCCAACCCCGGTGGAGTTGCATTGCTGGTTAAAGAGTAAATGAACGCAATAGTGAGGCAGGATATTAGCTCTGACGATATCGAATCTGTATGGGGAGAGCTGAGAAACACTCAGGGGCAGAAAACGTTAGTGGGGGTTGTATATAGACCCCCAGACTGTAGTGCTGAATTAGGGAATGGCATTGGACAGGAAATTAGAGACGCATGCGATAAAGGAACATCTGTAATTATGGGTTTCTTGAATCTGCATATAGATTGGGTAAATCAAATTGGTCACAATACATTGTGGAGGAATTCCTGGAGAATATACGGGATGGTTTCCAGGACCAATTCTTTAAGGAACCATCTGGAGAACAGGCCATCCTAGACTGGTTATTGTATAATGAGAGAGGAATAATTGACAATCTAGTTGTGCGAGATCCCTCTGGGATGAGCATAATATGATAGAATTCTTCATCATGATGGAGAGTGTCCTAGTTGATTCTGAGACTGGGGTCGTGAATCTTAATAAAGTAAGCTACGAAGGTATGAGGCATGAGTCGTTGATGATACATTGGGAAACGTTACTTGAAGAGTTGACGGTGGAAAGGCAATGGCAAACATTCAAAGAGCGCATGGATGAACTGCAACAATTGTTTATCCCTGTCTGGCGCAAAAGTAAAATAGAAAAGGTAGCCAAATCATGGCTTGCAAGGAAAGGTAGAGGTAGGGTTAGATCCAAGGAAGAGGCATATAAATTTGCCAGGAAAAGAACAACAGACCTGAGGATTGGGAGCAGTTTAAAATTCAGCAAAGGAGCACCAGGGGATTTATTGAGAAGGGGAAAATGGAGTACAAGATTAAGCTTGCGGGGAGCATAAAAACTGACTGCAAACGAATCTATACGTATGTGAAGTGGAAAAGATTGGCGAAGGCAAAGGCAGGTCCGTTACAGTCAGAAACAGGGGGATTTATTCTGGGAAACAAAGAAATGGCTGACCAACTAAATGCATACTTTAGTTCTGTCTTCACAAAGGAGGACGCCAATATCATACCAGAAATGTTGGTGAATACAGGGTTTAGTGAGAGAGAGGAACTGAAAGTAATCAGTATTAGTAGAGAAATGGTGTTGGGGAAGTTGATGGTATTGAAGGCCGATAAATCTCCAGGGCCTAGTAATCTACATCCCAGAGTACTTAGGAAGTGGCCCGAGAAATAGTGGATGCATTGGTGGTCATCTTCCAATATTCTATGGACTCTGGAACAGTTCCTACAGATTGGAATGTTACCCCACTATTAAAAAAGGAAGGTAGAGAGAAAGCAGGAAATTGTAGACCAGTCAGCCTGATATCGGTCGTGGGGAAAATCCTGGAGTTCATTATCAAAGATTTTTCAGCAGAGCACTTGGAGAACAGTGGTAGAATCGGATAGAGTCAGCATGGATTTATGAAAGGGAAATCATGCTTGCTAAATCTACTAGCATTCTTTGAGTATGTCACTAGTAGAGTTGATGAGAGGGAGCCAGTGGATGTGATTTATTTGCACTTTCGGAAGGCTCTCGACAAAGTTCCACGTAAGGGTTTAGCGTGTAAAATTAAAGCACATGGGATTGGGGGTAGTGTATTGCGATAGATAGAAAATTGGTTGGGAGACAGGAAACAAAGCATTGGAACATACGGATCTTTTTCTGAATGGCAGGCAGTGACTTGTGGGGTACCGCAGGGATCGGAGCTCGGACCCTAGCTATTCACAATATATATTAATGAGTTAGATGAGGAAACTAAATGTAATATCTCCAGATTTGCAGCTGATACAAAATTGGGTGTGAGGGTGAGTTGTGAGTAGAATGCAAAGAGGCTTCCGGGTGATTTGGACAAGTTGAGTGAGTGGGCAAATGCATGGCAGATGCAGTATAATGTGGATAAATGTGAAGTTATCCACTTTACTAGCAAAAACAGGAAGGCAGATTATTATCTGAACGGCTATAAACTGAGAGAGGGGAATACGCAGCGAGACCTGGGTGTTCTCGTACACCAGTCACTGAAGGTAAGCATGCAGGTGCAACAGGCGGTCGAAAAAGGTGAATGTTATGTTGGCCTTTATAGAGACAGGATTCGAGTACAGGAGCAGGGATGTTTTGCTGCAATTATACAGGGCCTTGGTGAGGCCACACTAGGAATATTGTGTGCAGTTTTGGTCTCCTTATCTGAGGAAGGATGCTCTTGCTATAGAGGGAGTGCAGTAGAGTTTTACCAGACTGATTCCTGGGGTGGTGGGACTGTCGTATGAGGAGAGATTGAGTCGGTTAGGACTGTATTCACTGGAATTCAGAAGAGTGAGGAGGGATCTCATCGTAACCTATAAAATTCTAACATGGCTTGACAGGGTATATGCAGGAAGGATGTTCCCGATGGTGGGGGACTCCCGAACCAGGTGTCATAGTCCACGTATATGGGGTAAAATTTTCAGGACTGAGATGAAGAGACGTTTCTCCACCCAGAGGGTGGTGAGCCTGTGGAAATCTGTCATCCCGCCAATATCCAAGGGGGATTGGAATATTCTGGCCAGTGCCTCGGCTATTTCCAGCATTGCTTCCCTCAGCAACCATCATACATCCCATCCAGACTGGGTAAATGTTCAACTTTATTGTGGTGCAAAAAGTGTTGGATTGAAAAGCGTTAACTGCATCTGTTTGTTCTGTGACTGTAATTAATGTCAGTCTCCATGGACCCTAATTGTGTCACTGGACGTTTTCCATCTCCTATTAATAAGGGGCTTCTTTCAATGTGTTATTCCATAGTGTCAGTGGGAACATCAGCCCCGGCACTTACAGAGATCAGCTGCTCCAGAGAGATAGAGAGAAAGGATAGGTTAGAATCTGAGAACAAAAGACTGGAATGTTACAGCAATGGACAGGAGTTTATCCTCGGATCTTTAGTCTCTTTCTACATATTATGATTGGCACTCATTAAACACTCGTATCTATCTCGCACTGAAGATTATTCAATACATTTACTATCCCATCCTGGCTATTATTGGTGTCCCTGGTAAGTCTCTCTATCTAGCTATAAATCCTTTAAACCATGTTTGACTGCATTACTGCTCCTGTAATTTACTCTGCCCTTCTTGCTGCCGTTGTTATGCCTGGTGAATATCTCCAGCTATCAGCTCAACAAACCATTGTGAACTGTATTACAGTTCTTGTCATTTACTCTGTCATCTTTGCTGCTGTTGCTGTCTCTATTTCAGGCCAGGAGATCTGTAAACCCTGTTTCACTGAAATACTGTTCTGTTATGTAAATTTTGGGAAGACGGAAGCAAGTGTCATTACTCTCCATCACAAACTCCATCCCCTATCTGTGAAGCACATATTCCACCCTGCCCAATATCTGAGGCTCAACCAGACAGTCTACAACTTCTTTGTTATATTTAAACCTGAGCTGAGTTCATCTCCATATTCTTTCCATCACTAACCCTGCCTAATATCACCTTTATGATATCACCCAACTCCACCTCTGCCTCAGCCCATCTACTGCATAAAGCCTCATCCGCATCACTGTTAAATACACAGTTGACTATTCTAATTCCATCTTATTCACCCTCACAGTTCTAAACCTCCATAAACCACAGCCCATCCAGAACTCTGCTGCCTGTATTCGAACTCACACCAAATCCCGATCACCCATCACCCCTGTGCTCACTGATCTCCATTGGCTCCCGGTCTGGCAGCACCTTAATTTTAATATTCTCATTCTTGTGTTTGAATCTCTCCATGGCCTCACCCTTCCATTTATTCACTTTCCCCTCTCCAATTCATATATTCCTGCAAATCTTTCGACTTCAATCTTTTTTCAGTTCTCCTTGTAAAGTGAATTTCTTTCCCTCTGTATCTGTTCCGAGCCACGATTTTAGACTCTGCAGCAAGACTGCTGCTGACGGTACAGAATTGGGATCCAAAAAGAGATGTGAATCGTACAGCCGGCCACTTCCAGTGCGGTCTGCACAATAGCCCATGCTAGGTGGGGCTCCAGCCCAGTCACATCATCTATGTGCTGTCAGCGTGGTCTTCACAGCCGGCCACCTCTACTATGCCCTGCACAGTGTCCCAAGCTGCGCAGGGCTCTAGCTCAATTGTGCCTTGTATGTGTTGTTCCTTTGAGGGTGGATTTGAAAGTGATGTCAATGTACCATACCAGCAGCTTTGATGTACTTCTTTAAACTTTTTCTGTGCATGTCCACTGACCGCCTGCGTTAGTCACTCACCGCTGAACATACATTCAGTAGCAAAACGAAAACCCTCTGGTGTTATTTAAAAATACCAGGCATCTAGCCGACAGGCTTTTGACTTACTTCTGCTATTGTAAAGTTAGTGGAGGCGTTGTGGATGTTTTTCTGGAGGTTGTGTTGTGAGCTGCTGCAGACATTCAGGGACATTTGTGAACTATACAGTAAATGGAAAAGTCCTGGGGAAAATTGATGTACAGAGAGATTTGGGTGTTCAGGTCCATTGTTCCCTGAAGAAGGCAACGCAGGTCAATAGAGTTGTCAAGAAGGCATTCGGCATGCTTTCCTTCATCGGACGGGGTATTGAGTACAAGAGTTGGCAGATCATGTTGCAGTTGTACAGGACTTTGGTTCGGCCACATTTGGAATACTGCATGCAGTTCTGGTCGCCACATTACCAAAAGGATGTCGATGCTTTGGAGAGGGTGCAGAGGAGATTCACCAGGATGTTGCCTGGTATGGAGGGCGCTAGCTATGAAGAGAGGTTGAGTAGATTAGGATTATTTTCATTAGAAAAACGGAGGTTGAGGGGGGACCTGATTGAGGTGTACAAAATCATGAGAGGTATAGACAGGTTGGATAGCAAGAAGCTTTTTCCCAGAGTGGAGGATTCAATTACTAGGGGTCACGAGTTCAAAGTGAGAGGGGAAAGGTTTAGGGGGGATATGCGTGGAAAGTTCTTTATGCAGAGGGTGGTGGGTGCCTGGAACACGTTGCCAGCGGAGATGGCAGACGCGGGCGCGATCACGTCTTTTAAGATGTATCTAGACAGATACATGAATGGGCAGGAAGCAAAGAGATACAGAGCATTAGAATATAGGCGACATGTTTAGATAGAGGATCTGGATTGGCGCAGGCTTGGAGGGCCGAAGGGCCTGTTCCTGTGCTGTAATTTTCTTTGTTCTTTGTTCTTTGAGTACAGACGATTTGGTGACCCAACTCTGGACGACGTATGGGGACTGTAGTTACATTGCCTCTGGGTCTGTAACATGACCAACAAATGGAGCAGATGCTGCCGAGAGGGGAAGCTCTGTAAAGAGAGAGGAGGGGAGGGCTCTTCCCTACCCACCCCGGGTGCTCCAAGAGCACTTTTCCTACCTACACCTAACCCAGGAGCAATGTGTGAGGTGACTCTGATTCAATAAGGAGGTGGTCACAGAGCTGTGTCACCTCCTGTAACACAACCTGGAGCCTCACACCAGGGTGAGGACGGAGCTGTCAGTGGTTGTTAAGCTTGCAGTTTCATTGAACTTCTATGTATCTGGATATTTACAGGCAGGAGCAGGTGACATATCCAACATCGAGTGGTCGAAATTGATGGAGTCATTTACAACAAAGAAAGATGCCATTCAGCCCCTCACTGCCGGCTTTCTGTGCAACAATCCAGTCAGCCCCACTCTCCCACTCCCCCGCTCAATCCCTGTATCCCTGCAAGTTCTTTTCCTTCAGGTTTCCATCCTGTTTCCTTTTGAAATCTTTGATTGTCTCGGCTTCCACCATCCTCATGGGCAGTGAGTTCCAGCTCATTACCATCCACTGTGTAAAAAAGTTCCTCCTCACATTCCCCTGCATCTCTTAACCAAAACCTTCCATCTGTGCCCTCTAGTCTGCGTTACATCAGTTAATGGGAACAGTTTTTCCTTGTCTATCTTATCTAAGTCTATCATAATCATGTACACCTCTATCAAATCACTCTCAATCTCCTTTACTCCAGGGAGGACAACTCCATCTTCTCCAAACTCACTTTGTACCTAAACTCCCATCCCTGGAATCATTCTGGTAAATCTCCTCTGCACTCTCTCAAGGACTTACACATCCTTCCTGCAGTCTGGTGACCAGAACAGGGCACAGTTCCCTTGTTGGGGTCTAACCAAAGCTTTGTAAAGTTTCAGCTAAACCACCCTATTTTTGTATATTTGCCTCTAATGATGAAGCCCAAGATCTGATATGCTTTGCTAAACACTCTCCTAATATGTCCTGCCACCTTCAAAGATCAATGCATATGGAGCCCCTGGTCCTTCTGTTCCTGCAAAATCTTTAGAACTGTGTCATTAAGTTTATGTTGTCTTCCTATTCTTTCTGACAAAATACATTACCTCACACTCCTCTTTATTAAATTCTACCTGCCACTTCTCTGTCCATTCTGCTCACCTATCTATATCATGTTGTCGGTGGTTTGTATCGTTCTCACTGTTCCCCACTCCTCCAAGATTGCAATCTTCAGAAAAAATATAAATTCTACTCCGTATTCCAAGATCCATGTCATTTTTATATGGTAAAAAAAAACAACTGTGGTCCCAGCACTGACCATTGTGTAACATCAATGTCGACCATCCTCCAGTCTGAAAAATAACCATTTAACACATTTCTCTTTTTGCTATCCTTCGGACAGTTTTTGATCCAATTGGATGCTATTCCAGGCCAACATTTATTGCCCATCTCTAATTTCCCATGCGAAGGTGGTGGTGGGCTGCCTTCTTGAACCACTGCAGGTACACCCACAGTGCTGTTAGGAAGGGTGTTCCGGTATTATGAACCAGCGACAGTGAAGGAACTGCAAGATAGTTTCAAATCAGCATGGTGTGTGGCTTGGAGGGGAACTTGCAGGTGGTGGTGTTTCCATACATCTGCTGCCCTTGCCCTTCTATGTGGTAGAGGTTGTGTGTTTGGAAGGTGCTGTCTAAGGAGCCTTGGTGTGTTGCTGCAGTGCATCTTTTAGATGATACACATTGCTGCCACTGTACGTCGGTGGTGGAGGGAGTGAATGTTGTGGATGGGGTACCAATCAAGCGGGCTGCTTTGTACTGGATAGTGCCGAGCTTCTTGAGTGTTGTTGGAGCTGCGCCCATCCAGACAAGCGGAGAGTATTCCATCACACTCCTGGCTTGTGCCTTATAGATGTTGGACTGGCTTTGGGGAGTCAGGAGGTGAGTTAATCGCCTCAGCATTCCTCGTCTATGACCTGCTCTTTGAGCCATGGTATTTATATGGCTACTCCTGTTCAGTTTCTGGTCATTGGTAGCCCCTAGGATGTTGATAGTGGTGGATTCAGCTATGGTAATGTCATTGAATGTCAAGGGGAGATGATTAGATTCTCTCTTGTCGGAGATGGTCATTACCTGGCACTAGTGCAGTGCGAATGATACTTGCCAATTATCAGCCCAAGCCTTGATATTGTCCAGGTTCTGCTGCATTTCTACACGGACTGCTTCACTATTTGAGGAGTCACGAATGGTGCTGAAAATTGTGCAATCATCAGCCAACATCCCCACTTCTGGTCTTGTGATTGAAGGAAGGTCATTGATGAAGCAGCTGAATATGGTTGGGTCTCGGAAACTACCCTGAGGAACTCCTGCAGTGATGTGGTGGAGTTGAGATGATTGACCTGCAACAACCACAACCATCTTCCTTAGCGCTAGGTATGACTCCAACCAGCAGAGAGTTTCCCGCTGATTCCCACTGACTCCATTTTTGCTCTGGCTGCTTGATGCCATACTCAGTCAAATGCTGCCTTGATGTCAAGGCAGTCACTCATACCTCACCTCTTGAATTCAGCTCCTTTGTCCATGTTTGAACCAAGGCTGTAATGAGGTCAGGAGCGGTGTGACACTGGAGGAACCAAAACTGAGCGTCACTAAGCAGGTTATTGCTAAGCAAGTGCTGTTTGATAGCATTGCCGATGAAACCTTCCATCACTTTACTGATTATTGAGAATAGGCTGATGGGGCGGTAATTGGCCGGGTTGGACTTGTCCTGCTTTTTGTGTACAGGACATACCTGGGCAATTTTTCACATTGACGGGTAGATGCCAGTGTTGTAGCTGTACTGGAACAGTTTGATGGGGGAACAGAAGTTCTGGAGCACAGGTATTCAGTACTATTTCCGGAATATTGTCAGGGCCCATAGCCTTTGCAGTATCCAGTGCCTTCAATCGTTTCTTGATATCACGCAGAGTGAATAGAACCCTGAGAAGCAGTACTGTATACTCCCCTCCACATCCAGTCTGAACATGACTGTTCACCACTTCTCTCTGCTTTCTGTCCCTCAGTCAGTGTCATATCCACACTATCACTGTCACATTAATCCATGTCATGACAAGTCTATGAAATATCCACACTATCACTGTCACATTAATCCATGTCATGACAAGTCTATGAAATATCCACACTATCACTGTCACATTAATCCATGTCATGACAAGTCTATGAAATATCCACACTATCACTGTCACATTAATCCATGTCATGACAAGTCTATGAAATATCCACACTATCACTGTCACATTAATCCATGTCATGACAAGTCTATGAAATATCCACACTATCACTGTCACATTTATCCATGTCATGACAAGTCTATGAAATATCCACACTATCACTATCACATTAATCCATGTCATGACAAGTCTATGAAATATCCACACTATCACTATCACATTTATCCATGTCATGACAAGTCTATGAAATATCCACACTATCACTATCACATTAATCCATGTCATGACAAGTCTATGAAATATCCACACTATCACTGTCACATTAATCCATGTCATGACAAGTCTATGAAATATCCACACTATCACTGTCACATTAATCCATGTCATGACAAGTCTATGAAATATCCACACTATCACTGACACATTTATCCATGTCATAACAAGTCTATGAAATATCCACACTATCACTGTCACATTAATCCATGTCATGACAAGTCTATGAAATATCCACACTATCACTATCACATTAATCCATGTCATGACAAGTCTATGAAATATCCACACTATCAATGTCACATTAATCCATGTCATGACAAGTCTATGAAATATCCACACTATCACTGTCACATTAATCCATGTCATGACAAGTCTATTAAATATCCACACTATCACTGTCACATTAATCCATGTCATGACAAGTCTATGAAATATACACACTATCACTGTCACATTAATCCATGTCATGACAAGTCTATGAAATATCAACACTATCACTGTCACATTAATCCATCTCATGACAAGTCTATGAAATATCAACACTATCACTGTCACATTAATCCATGTCATGACAAGTCTATGAAATATCCACACTATCACTGTCACATTAATCCATGTCATGACAAGTCTATGAAATATCAACACTATCACTGTCACATTAATCCATGTCATGACAAGTCTATGAAATATCAACACTATCACTGTCACATTAATCCATGTCATGACAAGTCTATGAAATATCAACACTATCACTGTCACATTAATCCATGTCAAGACAAGTCTATAAAATATCCACAAAATCACTGTCACATTAATCCATGTCATGACAAGTCTATGAAATATCCACACTATCACTGTCACATTAATCCATGTCATGACAAGTCTATGAAATATCAACACTATCACTGTCACATTAATCCATGTCATGACAAGTCTATGAAATATCCACACTATCACTGTCACATTAATCCATGTCATGACAAGTCTATGAAATATCCACACTATCAATATCACATTAATCCATGTCATGACAAGTCTATGAAATATCAACACTATCACTATCACATTAATCCATGTCATGACAAGTCTATGAAATATCAACACTATCACTGTCACATTAATCCATGTCATGACAAGTCTATGAAATATCAACACTATCACTGTCACATTAATCCATGTCATGACAAGTCTATGAAATATCAACACTATCACTGTCACATTAATCCATGTCATGACAAGTCTATGAAATATCAACACTATCACTGTCACATTAATCCATGTCATGACAAGTCTATGAAATATCCACACTATCACTGTCACATTAATCCATGTCATGACAAGTCTATAAAATATCCACAAAATCACTGTCACATTAATCCATGTCATGACAAGTCTATGAAATATCCACACTATCACTGTCACATTAATCCATGTCATGACAAGTCTATGAAATATCCACACTATCACTGTCACATTAATCCATGTCATGACAAGTCTATGAAATATCCACACTATCACTGTCACATTAATCCATGTCATGACAAGTCTATGAAATATCCACACTATCACTGTCACATTAATCCATGTCATGACAAGTCTATGAAATATCCACACTATCACTGTCACATTAATCCATGTCATGACAAGTCTATGAAATATCCACACTATCACTGTCACATTAATCCATGTCATGACAAGTCTATGAAATATCCACACTATCAATGTCACATTAATCCATGTCATGACAAGTCTATGAAATATCCACACTATCACTGTCACATTAATCCATGTCATGACAAGTCTATGAAATAACCACACTATCACTGTCACATTAATCCATGTCATGACAAGTCTATGAAATATCCACACTATCACTGTCACATTAATCCATGTCATGACAAGTCTATGAAATATCCACACTATCACTGTCACATTAATCCATGTCATGACAAGTCTATGAAATATCCACACTATCACTGTCACATTAATCCATGTCATGACAAGTCTATGAAATATCCACACTATCACTGTCACATTAATCCATGTCATGACAAGTCTATGAAATATCCACACTCTCAATGTCACATTAATCCATGTCATGACAAGTCTATGAAATATCCACACTATCACTATCACATTTATCCATGTCATGACAAGTCTATGAAATATCCACACTATCACTATCACATTAATCCATGTCATGACAAGTCTATGAAATATCCACACTATCACTGTCACATTAATCCATGTCATGACAAGTCTATGAAATATCCACACTATCACTGTCACATTAATCCATGTCATGACAAGTCTATGAAATATCCACACTATCACTGACACATTTATCCATGTCATAACAAGTCTATGAAATATCCACACTATCACTGTCACATTAATCCATGTCATGACAAGTCTATGAAATATCCACACTATCACTATCACATTAATCCATGTCATGACAAGTCTATGAAATATCCACACTATCAATGTCACATTAATCCATGTCATGACAAGTCTATGAAATATCCACACTATCACTGTCACATTAATCCATGTCATGACAAGTCTATTAAATATCCACACTATCACTGTCACATTAATCCATGTCATGACAAGTCTATGAAATATACACACTATCACTGTCACATTAATCCATGTCATGACAAGTCTATGAAATATCAACACTATCACTGTCACATTAATCCATCTCATGACAAGTCTATGAAATATCAACACTATCACTGTCACATTAATCCATGTCATGACAAGTCTATGAAATATCCACACTATCACTGTCACATTAATCCATGTCATGACAAGTCTATGAAATATCAACACTATCACTGTCACATTAATCCATGTCATGACAAGTCTATGAAATATCAACACTATCACTGTCACATTAATCCATGTCATGACAAGTCTATGAAATATCAACACTATCACTGTCACATTAATCCATGTCAAGACAAGTCTATAAAATAGCCACAAAATCACTGTCACATTAATCCATGTCATGACAAGTCTATGAAATATCCACACTATCACTGTCACATTAATCCATGTCATGACAAGTCTATGAAATATCAACACTATCACTGTCACATTAATCCATGTCATGACAAGTCTATGAAATATCCACACTATCACTGTCACATTAATCCATGTCATGACAAGTCTATGAAATATCCACACTATCAATATCACATTAATCCATGTCATGACAAGTCTATGAAATATCAACACTATCACTATCACATTAATCCATGTCATGACAAGTCTATGAAATATCAACACTATCACTGTCACATTAATCCATGTCATGACAAGTCTATGAAATATCAACACTATCACTGTCACATTAATCCATGTCATGACAAGTCTATGAAATATCAACACTATCACTGTCACATTAATCCATGTCATGACAAGTCTATGAAATATCAACACTATCACTGTCACATTAATCCATGTCATGACAAGTCTATGAAATATCCACACTATCACTGTCACATTAATCCATGTCATGACAAGTCTATAAAATATCCACAAAATCACTGTCACATTAATCCATGTCATGACAAGTCTATGAAATATCCACACTATCACTGTCACATTAATCCATGTCATGACAAGTCTATGAAATATCCACACTATCACTGTCACATTAATCCATGTCATGACAAGTCTATGAAATATCCACACTATCACTGTCACATTAATCCATGTCATGACAAGTCTATGAAATATCCACACTATCACTGTCACATTAATCCATGTCATGACAAGTCTATGAAATATCCACACTATCACTGTCACATTAATCCATGTCATGACAAGTCTATGAAATATCCACACTATCACTGTCACATTAATCCATGTCATGACAAGTCTATGAAATATCCACACTATCAATGTCACATTAATCCATGTCATGACAAGTCTATGAAATATCCACACTATCACTGTCACATTAATCCATGTCATGACAAGTCTATGAAATAACCACACTATCACTGTCACATTAATCCATGTCATGACAAGTCTATGAAATATCCACACTATCACTGTCACATTAATCCATGTCATGACAAGTCTATGAAATATCCACACTATCACTGTCACATTAATCCATGTCATGACAAGTCTATGAAATATCCACACTATCACTGTCACATTAATCCATGTCATGACAAGTCTATGAAATATCCACACTATCACTGTCACATTAATCCATGTCATGACAAGTCTATGAAATATCCACACTCTCAATGTCACATTTATCCATGTCATGACAACTCTGTGAAATATCCACACTATCACTGTCACATTAGTCCATGTCATGACAAGTCTATGAAATATCCACACTATCACTGTCACATTAATCCATGTCATGACAAGTCTATGAAATATCAACACTATCAATGTCACATTTATCCATGTCATGACAACTCTGTGAAATATCCACACTATCACTGTCACATTAATCCATGTCATGACAAGTCTATGAAATATCCACACTATCACTGTCACATTAATCCATGTCATGACAAGTCTATGAAATATCCACACTATCACTGTCACATTAATCCATGTCATGACAAGTCTATGAAATATCCACACTATCAATGTCACATTTATCCATGTCATGACAACTCTGTGAAATATCCACACTATCACTGTCACATTAATCCATGTCATGACAAGTCTATGAAATATCCACACTATCAATGTCACATTTATCCATGTCATGACAAGTCTATGAAATATCCAGACTATCACTGTCACATTTATCCATGTCATGACAACTCTGTGAAATATCCACACTATCACTGTCACATTAATCCATGTCATGACAAGTCTATGAAATATCAACACTATCACTGTCACATTAATCCATGTCATGACAAGTCTATGAAATATCCACACTATCACTGTCACTTTAATCCATGTCATGACAAGTCTATGAAATATCAACACTATCACTGTCACATTTATCCATGTCATGACAAGTCTATGAAATATCGACACTATCAATGTCACATTAATCCATGTCATGACAAGTCTATGAAATATCCACACTATCAATGTCACATTTATCCATCTCATGACAACTCTGTGAAATATCCACACTATCACTGTCACATTAATCCATGTCATGACAAGTCTATGAAATATCCACACTATCACTGTCACATTAATCCATGTCATGACAAGTCTATGAAATATCCACACTATCAATGTCACATTAATCCATGTCATGACAATTCTATGAAATATCCACACTATCACTGTCACATTAATCCATGTAATGACAAGTCTATGAAATATCCACACTATCACTGTCACATTTATCCATGTCATGACAAGTCTATGAAATATCGACACTATCAATGTCACATTAATCCATGTCATGACAAGTCTATGAAATATCCACACTATCACTGTCACATTAATCCATGTCATGACAAGTCTATGAAATATCCACACTATCACTGTCACATTAATCCATGTCATGACAAGTCTATGAAATATCCACACTATCACTGTCACATTAATCCATGTCATGACAAGTCTATGAAATATCCACACTATCAATGTCACATTAATCCATGTCATGACAAGTCTATGAAATATCCACACTATCACTGTCATATTAATCCATGTCATGACAAGTCTATGAAATATCCACACTATCACTGTCACATTTATCCATGTCATGACAAGTCTATGAAATATCGACACTATCAATGTCACATTAATCCATGTCATGACAAGTCGATGAAATATCCACACTATCACTGTCACATTAATCCATGTCATGACAAGTCTATGAAATATCCACACTATCACTGTCACATTAATCCATGTCATGACAAGTCTATGAAATATCCACACTATCACTGTCACATTAATCCATGTCATGACAAGTCTATGAAATATCCACACTATCACTGTCACATTAATCCATGTCATGACAAGTCTATGAAATATCCACACTATCACTGTCACATTAATCCATATCATGACAAGTCTATGAAATATCCACACTATCAATGTCACATTAATCCATGTCATGACAAGTCTATGAAATATCCACACTATCACTGTCACATTAATCCATGTCATGACAAGTCTATGAAATATCCACACTATCACTGTCACATTAATCCATGTCATGACAAGTCTATGAAATATCCACACTATCACTGTCACATTAATCCATGTCATGACAAGTCTATGAAATATCCACACTATCACTATCACATTAATCCATGTCATGACAAGTCTATGAAATATCCACACTATCACTGTCACATTTATCCATGTCATGACAAGTCTATGAAATATCCACACTATCACTGTCACATTAATCCATGTCATGACAAGTCTATGAAATATCCACACTATCACTGTCACATTAATCCATGTCATGACAAGTCTATGAAATATCCACACTATCACTATCACATTAATCCATGTCATGACAAGTCTATGAAATATCCACACTATCACTGTCACATTAATCCATGTCATGACAAGTCTATGAAATATCCACACTATCACTGTCACATTTATCCATGTCATGACAACTCTGTGAAATATCCACACTATCACTGTCACATTAATCCATGTCATGACAAGTCTATGAAATATCCACACTATCACTGTCACATTTATCCATGTCATGACAAGTCTATGAAATATCCACACTATCACTGTCACATTTATCCATGTCATGCCAACTCTGTGAAATATCCACACTATCACTGTCACATTAATCCATGTCATGACAAGTCTATGAAATATCCACACTATCACTGTCACATTAATCCATGTCATGACAAGTCTATGAAATATCCACACTATCACTGTCACATTAATCCATGTCATGACAAGTCTATGAAATATCCACACTATCACTGTCACATTAATCCATGTCATGACAAGTCTATGAAATATCCACACTATCACTGTCACATTAATCCATGTCATGACAACTCTATGAAATATCCACACTATCACTGTCACATTAATCCATGTCATGACAAGTCTATGAAATATCCACACTATCACTGTCACATTTATCCATGTCATGACAAGTCTATGAAATATCCACACTATCACTGTCACATTAATCCATGTCATGACAAGTCTATGAAATATCCACACTATCACTGTCACATTAATCCATGTCATGACAAGTCTATGAAATATCCACACTATCACTGTCACATTAATCCATGTCATGACAAGTCTATGAAATATCCACACTATCACTGTCACATTAATCCATGTCATGACAAGTCTATGAAATATCCACACTATCACTGTCACATTAATCCATGTCATGACAAGTCTATGAAATATCCACACTATCACTGTCACATTAATCCATGTCATGACAAGTCTATGAAATATCCACACTATCAATGTCACATTAATCCATGTCATGACAAGTCTATGAAATATCCACACTATCACTGTCACATTAATCCATGTCATGACAAGTCTATGAAATATCCACACTATCACTGTCACATAAATCCATGTCATGACAAGTCTATGAAATATCCACACTATCACTGTCACATTTATCCATGTCATGACAAGTCTATGAAATATCCACACTATCACTGTCACATAAATCCATGTCATGAAAAGTCTATGAAATATCCACACTATCACTGTCACATTTATCCATGTCATGACAAGTCTATGAAATATCCACACTATCACTGTCACATTAATCCATGTCATGACAAGTCTATGAAATATCCACACTATCACTGTCACATTAATCCATGTCATGACAAGTCTATGAAATATCCACACTATCACTGTCACATTAATCCATGTCATGACAAGTCTATGAAATATCCACACTATCACTGTCACATTAATCCATGTCATGACAAGTCTATGAAATATCCACACTATCACTGTCACATTTATCCATGTCATGACAAGTCTATGAAATATCCGCTCTATCACTGTCACATTTATCCATGTCATGACAAGTCTATGAAATATCCACACTATCACTGTCACATTAATCCATGTCATGACAAGTCTATGAAATATCCACACTATCACTGTCACATTAATCCATGTCATGACAAGTCTATGAAATATCCACACTATCACTGTCACATTAATCCATGTCATGACAAGTCTATGAAATATCCACACTATCACTGTCACATTAATCCATGTCATGACAAGTCTATGAAATATCCACACTATCAATGTCACATTAATCCATGTCATGACAAGTCTATGAAATATCAACACTATCAATGTCACATTAATCCATTTCATGACAAGTCTATGAAATATCCACACTATCACTGTCACATTAATCCATGTCATGACAAGTCTATGAAATAGCCACACTATCACTGTCACATTAATCCATGTCATGACAAGTCTATGAAATATCCACACTATCACTGTCACATTAATCCATGTCATGACAAGTCTATGAAATATCCACACTATCACTGTCACATTAATCCATGTCATGACAAGTCTATGAAATATCCACACTATCACTGTCACATTAATCCATGTCATGACAAGTCTATGAAATATCCACACTATCACTGTCACATTTATCCATGTCATGACAAGTCTATGAAATATCCACACTATCACTGTCACATTAATCCATGTCATGACAAGTCTATGAAATATCCACACTATCACTGTCACATTTATCCATGTCATGACAAGTCTATGAAATATCCACACTATCACTGTCACATTAATCCATGTCATGACAAGTCTATGAAATGTCATTTGATCACAGGCCGTTTGAAAATCTATATACATAAGTGGATATACATGAGTAGGGGCGAAAGATGTTGATATGGTTCTTAATGAATACTTTGTATCTGTCTGAACAGAAGAGGGGATGATGCAGATACTGTGGTTTAGGAGTAGGAGTGTGAATTATTGGATGTGATATACATAGGGAGAGAGGAAGTATTAATGGGATTAGCATCTTTGAAAGTTGATATATCACCAGGGCCAGATGAAATGTATTCCAGGATGTCAAAAGAAGTGAGAGAGGAAATAGCAGAGGGTCTGACCATCATTTTCCAATCCTCACTGGATACAGGTGTAGTGCCAGAGGATTGGTGAACTGTTAACATTGTAACTCTTTAAAAATGGAGCAACGGATAGACCAAATAATTGCAGGCCAATCAGTGTAACCTCAGTCGTGGGCAAATTATTGCAATGTATTCTGAGAGACAGGATAAACTGTCACTTAGAAAGGCTCAGGTCAATCAAGGACAGTCAGCATGGATTTGTTAAGGGAAGATATTGTTGACTAACATGATTGAATTTTTCGACCAAGTCGCAAGGATGATAGATGAGGGTAGTGCGGATGATATGGTCTACATGGATTTTGGCAAGGCTTTTGACAAGGTCACATGTGGCATACTAGGTAAAAAAAATACAGTCCCATGGAATCCAGGGAAATGCAGAAAGCTGGATACAAAATTGGCTCAGTGACAGGAAACAAAGGGTGATTGTTGACGGGCGTTTTACTGACTTGAGGTCTATTTCCAGTGGCATTCCACAGGGCTCAGTACTGGGTCCCCAGCTTTTAGTAGTAAATATTAACGATTTGAACGTACATGTAGGGGGCATGATCGAGATGTGTGCAGATGGTACACAGATTGGCTGTGCGGCAGCTGGCGAGGAGGATAACTGGGCTGCAGGAAAATATTGATGGCAGAAAATATTGATGGGGCGGCACAGTGGTGCAGTGGTTAGCACTGCAGCCTCACAGCTCCAGGGACCTGAGTTCGATTCTGGGTGCTGCCTGTGTGGAGTTTGAAAGTTCTCCCTGTGTCTGCGTGGGTTTTCTCCGGGTGCTCCGGTTTCCTCCCACAAGCCAAAAGACTTGCTGGTTGGTAGGTAAATTGGCCATTATAAATTGTCACTAGAAGAGGCAGGTGATAGGGAAATATAGGGAAAGGTGGGGATGTTTGGTAGGAATATGGGATTAGTTTAGGATTAGTATAAATGGGTGGTTGATGGTCAGCACATACTCGGTGGGCCGAAGGGCCTGTTTCAGTGCTATATCTCTAATCTAAAAAAAAAAGTGTCAAATGGAATTCAGCCTGGTTAAGTATGAGACGATGTAATTGAGTAGGTCAAACAAGGCAAAGGGATAGACAATCAATCGTAAAATACTGAGAAGTGTAGAGGAAGTGAGGGACCTTGGAGTCAATGTCCACTGATGTCCTGAATGTAGCAGGTCAGGTCGATAAGGTGGTTGAGAAGGCATATGGAATCCTTTCCTTTATGAGCTGAGGGATAGAATACAAGAGCAGTGAGGTTATGCTGGAACTGTATAAATCATTGGTTGGGCCACAACCTGAGTACTCTGCAGTTCTGGTCACCTAATTACACAAAGGATGGAATTGCACTAGAGAGGGTACAGAGGAGATTTACCAGGATGTTTGCCAGGACTGGAAAAATGCAGCTATGAAGAAAGATTAGATAGGCTGGGGTTGTTCTACTTGGAACAGAGAAGGCTGAAGGGAGATCTGATTGAAAGGGACATAATTTTGTGGGGCCTGGATAGAGTGGAGGTGAAGAGTCTATTCACCTGAGCAGAGAGATCAGTGAGTGGGGGGCAGTGACTTAAAGTGCTTGGTAGAAGGATTAGCGGGGAGTTGAGGAGAAACTTGTTCACCCAAAAATACAAAATGGGCTCAGTGGCAAGAAACAAAGGGTAATTGTTATAATAAAAGCAAAATACTGCGGATGCTGGAAATCTGAAGTAAAACACGAAATGCTGGAAATACTCGGCAGGTCTGGCAGCATCTGTGGAGGGAGAAGCAGGATTAAAGTTTCAGTTCAATGATGAAGGGTCACTGACCTGTGACGTTAACTCTGCTTCTCTCTCCACAGATGCTGCCAGACCTGCTGAGTATTTCCAGCATGTCTTGTTTTTATTAAAGGGTAGTTGTTGACGGATATTTTACTGACCTGAGGACTGTTTACAGTGGCGTTCCACAGGGTTCAGTACTGCATCCCCTGTTTATAGTGAGAGTCTAGAAATTACTGCCTGAAAGGATAGTTGAAGCAGAATCCCTCCACTCAGTGAAAAGGAATCTGGATGTTCACCTCAACTGTCATTATCTGCAGGGCTGTGGATCAAATGCTGGAAGATGGGATTAGAATAGGTGGATCATTTTTCGGCCGGTGCAGACACAATGGGCCAAGTGGCCTCTTTCTGTATCTTAAACTTTCTATGATTATATTACGTGAAACACTCACTGTTATGTCCTCAACGAACTTGATGAAGATTATCAGGAATGATATTTCATTAACCTTTCCATGCTGCTTGTCATTTATTATCCCGTGTTTTACAAGCAAGGTATATTTTTGTGTTGGGTTATGACCTCTAGAAGTTTCCAACCACCAACATTAGACTGATGGTTACAGGGTTTACCCAACCTCTCCATTTTAAACAGGGTTGAACATTGACAATCCTCCAGACCTCTGGCATCACTCCCATATCCAAGGAGGGCTGAAAGATTCTGTCCAGTGCTTCTGTCATTTCCACCATTCCTTCCCTCAGTAACCCTCACAAAACCCATGCAGACTGGATAAATGTTCTACTTTATTGTGGTACAATAAGTGTTGAATTGAAAGGGGTTTACTGAACCTGTTTGTTCAGTGACTGTAATTAATGTCAGTCTCCATGGACCCTAATGGTGTCACTGGAGGGTTTCCCTCTTCTATTAATACAGGACTCCTTTCAATGTGTTTTCCGAAAGTGTTAGCGGGACCATCAGCTCCGGCACTAAAAGGGATCCGTGGCTGCAGAGAGAGGGAGAGGAGAGATCAGAATCTGAATAATAGATTGGAATGTTACAACAATGGGTCAGAATCTGAGAACAATAGATTGGAATGTTACAACAATGGGTCAGAATCTGAGAACAATAGATTGGAATGTTACAACAATGGACAGGAGTGTATCCTATTGGTTTGACCGTCTTACTGCAGATTATTATTGGATAACATTAGAACGCCGGATCTATTTTGCTCTGAAGATGATTCAATTTATTTACTATCCCATCCTCGCTACTATTGGTGTCCCTGGTAAGTCTCTGTATCCAACTATTAGATTCATAAACCATATTTCACTGATTTAGTGTTCTTGTCATTTAAATCGTGAGAAGACTGAAACCGTTATCTTCCGTTTCTGTCACAACTCCATTCCCTGTCTATGATCTGCATCCCCCACGCTGGCCATTGTCTGAGGCTGAACCAGGAGGTTTACAACCTCTGGTATCTATTTAATGCTGAGCTGAGTTCATCCCCATATTCCCTCCATCCCCAGCCAGGTCAATTGTTATGACCAGGTGAGGAGGGGTCAGAGTGGCTCTTCTTTATTTGACTGCAACAGTGTTTGTCCTTTATAAACAGTGAATATGCTTAACGTCTCAGTGAGTGTTCTACATCTTACCTTTGGTATGATGGTGAAGAAACCGATTGGACAGGTTCTCTTGAGTTTATACATGAACGAGGTGAGTTTATTAAACTTAACAAGAGAAACCCGATCTGAATAAAATCATAAAAAAACGGAACACACAGTTACGGACACACTCATACGAGAATCACACACACTCAAATATATTACAGAGTGAGAAGTAAATTTGTGGTTGGATTTGAGTACAGAATAAATTTCAAAAAACTCATTCTGTGATGTTGGGCGATTCCGTGGTCTTCCAGCTGAAGTTATATTCTTGAAGTCTTTTGCATGTCGAAGTGCAGTATGTGGCTGGTCCACATTGCTCAGGATTTTCTTTGAGGCTTTCTTCCCCTGGTTACTCTGTCTGCAGTAATCTGTAGGCTTGAGGGGTCCGCAGTCACATGTGGTTTTCAAACTTGTGATGTTAGGTGGAGAGAGAGATGGAGAGAGAGAGAGAGAGAGGGGTCACAGCCCTTCTGCTTCTGCACAGTTTGAATCATTGGCTTGTCTGTCTTTGTCCAGGGGAAACTCCCAGCTGTCACAGAGATGGACAGAAGTTCTCCTGAGTGCCTCAGTGTATTCTCTGGACCCTTCCAATGAGATTCACGGTTAGAAACTTCTATTTCCCCAGGGCTCAGGATACCAGTATTTATACGTGGAGGAGTTTGCTCTTTCAAAGTCAATGTGTCAGGGTAGTCTTGCATGCCGTGTTAATGAATGTAATCTTAGGTCATTCAATCACTAGAGCAAGCCAATGATATTGGTCCAGGCTCATCAGACATGTGTCTCCTGTTGTAGGCCTTAGAATGTGAAAATGTGTTTCAGATGCCAATTTCGGTGGCCATCTTGGCTGCCAGTTTTTTCAAGGTTAACTGTAGGATTTTTTCTATTAAAAGGTTAGTGTAAGTTTCCAAACGATGAATTAAAATTCCTCATTTGGCATGTTGTGTTATCTTAACACCGGCGCAGCACATGGAAAGAAATGTGATAACGGGAACATTTCATTTCAGAACTGTGGGAAGAAAAAGAAAGAAATACACATGCATTCTCAATAATCACTTCTCAAATTCACACATTAATCTTCGAATTATTGCAGCTGACATTGTCTGTTACAGCTGTACTGATTTAACTTTTTTGACGTTTTGTCTGGGATGGTTATGTGTCGGGTTCGACGCTGGACAATGCATCAACCATTGCATTGTTTACCTTTTCTCTCCTCTAATGAAGTTTTAACTACTCAGGTTCCTGCACCTTAACAATCTTTCTCCCTAAACCGACAGTGTGTAATAAATTGTTTTTTTAGACCCTGTGAGGTGTCTGAGATCTCCTCTGGGCCTTTGTTCTTGCTGAGTTCGCCTTTGAAATTGTTGTGTTTGATGAGCTTTGGGTTTGGGACCTGATCATTGTGTTGTTCAGTGGGTAGATCCACACTGACCTTACTTTTAGCTTTCTGGTGAGGTACCCAAGTGCTGTTTACTTTAGGGTACGTTCCCTTCACTTTTCCCTTTACTATGGGAAGAATCATTTTTTTATCTACCCTATGTCCTCTGGGACATTACTGCTCGCAGGTCTTTGTCCAGCTTTCGCTGCACTCTGCAGCGGCACTTCGACTAGGTGAGGCATCTCCCTCACCATTGACATGCCTTTTTGGGACCTTTCCTTGTCCTTGCACGTTTCTGTAAATGCTGTTAGCAGCCTTTTTAGGCTGCCTCTTTGACCTGCATTTAAGGAGGAGAGCGTAGTGTCTGATGGATCTCACATTTCAGGGTTGGCTATTCGGAGAGTAGGGGGTTCCAGTTGGGAATCCTCCTGGCCCTCCTCTAACCTGTCCTCACCGCCCTTTCCAATCCTTCCCTCCTGACTGCCTGACAGATCTGTACTTGGCTGTTCCCTCCAGAGCCTTTGCTTCTTGCCTTTGGTCTGGAGTGTCAATTAAATAATGTACCTGACTATTCCTTTAGCCACTCGATATGGACCTCTGAACCGGGATTTCAGGGGTTCACCCTGCAGTGGGAATAGTAACAATACATGGTCTCTGTCCTGAAATGTTTTAGCCTTGGCATTTCTGTCTCCTTACCTTTCCATAGCTGCCTGGGTGGTCTTTAGGTGCTCCCACAGCATAGAAATGCAGTGTAACATGGAATACTCATCCCTGTGTCCCTAAAACCTCTCCTTGATTAGTTTAAGGGAACCTCTCACCTCGTGTCAATAAACTAATTCAAAGAGACTAAAGCCAGTGGAATCATTGGATAAGTCCCTGGAAACCAACAGGAGAAATCCCAGCCCTTTGTCCCAGTCATGGGGTTGCTCATCGCAGTATGGCCTGATCATTGTCTTTAGGGTCTGATCGTACCGCTCCAAAGCCCCTTGTGACTATGGATGGTAGGCTGAGGACTTTATTTATTTACTTATTTTATTTATTTAGAGATACAGCACTGAAACAGGCCCTTCGGCCCACCGAGTCTGTGCCGACCATCAACCACCCATTTATACTAATCCTACATGAATCACATATTCCTACCACACCCCCACCATCCCTCAACTCCCCTCCCACCAACCTATACTAGGGGCAATTTATAATGGCCAATTTACCTATCAGCCTGCAAGTCTTTGGCTGTGGGAGGAAACCGGATCACCTGGTGAAAACCTACGCGGTCACAGGGAGAACTTGCAAACTCTGCACAAGCAGTACACATAATCGAACCCGGGTCGCTGGAGCTGTGAGGCTGCGGTCCTCCAGATTACCTAATAAAAAAAATGGACATAAAATGTGTGTCCTGATCCGACTGGATCTCAGATGGCAGCCCATATCGGGTAAAGTATTGGGTTAGCCCCTTCACCACAGCCTTGGCAGGTATAGTTCTTCAGGCGAATGGCCTCTGGGAATCGGGTCACCACATCCATAATGGTGAGAAGATACTGGTATCCCTTTTTGTTTTCAGCAGGTGACCCCACAATCAACCATCAATCTGCTGAAGGGGTCCCCAAAAGCTGGTATGTGAATTAGGGTGCAGGCTTTATTGCAGGTTGGGGCTTCCCCACAACTTAGCACATGTGACTAGTTTTACAAAACGCCACCACATCTTTGAGAAGTTGTGGCCAGCCAAAATACTGTCCTCTGCGGGCTTTGATATTTCATACACCGAAATGTCCATCCATTAGAAGGTCTTGGGTCATTCTTAATATTTCTTTAAGGGACCTCAGCGGCACCACTATCTGGTGAACCACTGTCCACTCTTCATACTCTGCTCTGTGAGGAGGTCGCCACTTCCTCATCAGCACCTCATTATTTAAATAGTAACACTCTGCAACTCCCTCTGCTTCAGTTTTGGTTTGGACAGTCTGTGCTATTTTTTAACACTGGTTCGGGTTGTTGAACCTCAAATATGGAAGAACTGTTTAATACATTCTTTGTCTCCTCTAACTTCACGAAGAAGGTTTCAGACAACCAGAATGTAGGGTAATCCGTCTGAAGTCTCAGTTCAGGGGATTGTTTTGCCAGGACCGAGTCACCACACAATCAGGGAGAATGTCAGGGACCTTCTCCTGTAAGTATTCTGTCTCCCGTACCTCTTTTGGTCTCTCTTGAACTACTGGGGAAGCTGCCACCTTTTCCCCTGTCAGATTATTACCCAGGAGCAGTTCGACCCATCACCCGGTAAACGAGGTACAATCCCCATGGTAAAGGGTCATGAAACTGGGTCACACTCCAAGTGCACCGGATATAAGGGTATGGACATATACTGCCATCCGACACCATTCACTAACGCTCTAGCATTCACTGCACTTTCTTTTTCCCAGCAGAAGGGATTGGGTGGCCCCTGTATCCTTGAGTATGACTATTGTTTTACTTGCCTCACTCAAGGGGTATGTGGTCACTTTTCATTATGATACAAATTCCTGGTACCTCTCAGGGATTTTGTTTATTTTTCCCACACTCTCTGTGGTGTGTTTCCTGGTTCTGACTGCCGCAGTTGGAGGCACAGCCTGATCTGTTGTGCTTTCCATCAGGTCCCATTATCCTGCACTGATCTGGTGGTCCCTGATTAATGCTCCAGGTTTTCCCATAACTTGCAGCATTCAGCTCGATGGTGATCTGCCTTATTCCAATGGAAACGCACCGGTCTTCGGCCATTACTCCTGCTCTCAGTGCCGTCCTATTTGGCCTGAGGATGGTCCCCTGGGTGTCCAGCTTTTCCTCCTTGCCCAAGGCTGATCGGGCTCCTATAACCTTCCCACCTTTTATTTTCGGGTCTTTGTGGTGACTAGGGAAGGGTTTCCCTTTGGGGTTAAGGCTTTGTGTACAAGGGAAAATTAATCAGCCAGAATTGCAACCTGCCTGGCTCTTTGAACCTTTCGTTCCTCTTTGTGGGTTTTAATGGTAGGGAGAGCGAGTTTTTGAACTCCTTGAGATAGATCACCACTCTAAGGTTCAGATATGTGGGCTGTAATTTGAGTGTTTGTATCCACTGGTCAAAAGTAAACACAAAAACTGACTTTAAATCTTCTATCGCTACCTAAAAATGAAACGTTTGGCGAAGACAAATGTGGGTCCAATACAGGCAGAGTCAGGGTAATTTATAATGGTGGACAGAGAAATGGCAGTGAAGCTAAATTATTACTTTGTGTCTATCCTCATTGAGGAAGATACAAGGAAGTTTCCAGGATTAGAGATCCAAGGGATTAGGGAGAATGAGGACATGAAGGAAATTAATATTAGTAAGAATGTTGCATTGGAGAAATTAATGGGGCTGAAGTTTGATGAGGCCCCAGGATCTGATATTCTGCATTCCAGGGTGTGGGAAGAGATAGCTATGGAGATGGTGGCTGCATTGATGACTATCTTCAAAAATTCTATAGATACTGGAGCGGTTCCTGCAGATTGGAAGGTAGCAAATGTCACCCCACTATTTAAGCAGGGAGGGAGAGTAAAAACAGGGAATTAGAGACCTGCTTTCGTGCATCAGTCGTTGGGAAAATGCTGGGACTCTATTGTAAAGGATGTGATAAATGGACAGTTGGATAATAATCTGTTTGGGCATCATAAACATGGATTTATGAATGAGAAATCATGTTTGACGAACCTGTTGGAGATTTTATTGAGGCTGTTACTAACAGAATTGATAAAGGGGAGTCGGTGGACGTGTTATACTTGAATTTTCAGAAGGCTTTTGATAAAGTCCCCCACAGGAGGTTGGTTAGCAACATTAAAGCACATGGGATAGGAGGTAATATACTGGCATGGATTAAAGATTGGTTAACAGGCAGAAAACAGTGAGTAGGAAGAAACGGGTCATTCTCACTTTGGCAGGCTGTGATTAGTTGTGTACCGCAAGGATCAGTACTTGGGCCCCAGCTGTTAACAATATATGTCAATGATTTGGATGTGGGGACCAAATGTAATATTTCCAAGTTCGCACATGACACAAAACTAGGTGGGAATGTATGTTGTGAGGAAGATGCAAAGCGTCTTCAAGGGGATTTGGACAGACATTGTGACTGGGCAAGAACATGGCAGATGGGATATAATATGGACAGATATGACGTTATCCATTTTGGTAGGAGGAATAGATGTGCAGAGTATTTCTTAAATAGTAAGGGATTAGAAAGTGCAGATGTACAAAGGGAACCATGTGTCAGCAAGTCACTGAAAACTAACTTGCAGTGCAGCAAGCAATTCGGAATGCTAATGGTCTGTTAGCCTTTATCACAAGATGATTTGAGTACAGGAGTAGTGAAGTCTTACTTCATGTGTATAGAACCTTGCTTAGACCACACCTGGAATATTGTGTGCAGTTTGGGTCCCCTTACCTTAGGAAGGATATTATTGCCATAGAGGGAGTGCAATGAAAGTTCACCAGACTTGTTCCCGGGATAGCGAGACCGTTCTATGAAGAGAGAAACTGGGCTTGTATTCTCTAGAGTTTCAAAGAATGTGTCGGGATCTCATTGAAACCCTCGAAATAATTAAAGAGATAAACAGCGTAAATGCGTGTACGATATTTCCCCTGGTTGTGGAGTCTAGAACGAATGGATACAATTTCAAAATAAGGGGGAAGCCACTTAGGACAGAGATGAGGATAAATTTCTTGACTCAGGGGTTTCTGAATCTTTGGAATTCTGCATCCCAGACGGATGTGGAATCTCAGTCGGTGAGTATGTTTAAACTATAGATTGACAAAAAGGGGATATGGAGATAATGTGTGAAAAAGGCATTGAAGTGGATGATCAGCCATGGTCATATTGAGTGGTGGAGCAGCCTCGATGGGCTGAATGACCTACTCCTGCTCCTATATCCCTGTGTTCGGAAGCTGCTTAACTCTTTCAAACTCGAGATCACTTTAGTCAGGCTGCTTTCGGAGGGTTTGGAATGTTTGACGGTACACTTCCGGTACTATCTCATGTACGCCCAGCATTGCATTTTTAGTCATCTCATAATCTGATGAACTTTCATCTGGCAATAGTGAATAAACCTCATGGGATTTTCCTGTTACTTTGTTTTGTCAGAACAGTGTCCAGCTCTCCGCCGGACATTTCAGTTGCATTACAAGCTTTTCAAAAGTGACGGATAATTCTGCCACATCCTCCTCATTGAACTTTGGAATGAACTGGGTGAAAGGGAGGAAGGCAGAAAGTAGGAAACATCTATCGTTGGGAAATTGTTAGAACCCATTATTAAGGAAGTAATAACTGGATATTTAGAAAGTCAAAACGCAATCCATCAGAGTCAGCATAGTTTTATGAAGGGTAAATCCTATTTGACGAATTTGCTAGAGTTCTTCGAAGCTGTGACAAGAAAAGAGGAAAATGGGGATCCTGCAGATGTATATCTGGACTTCCAGAAGACATTTGATAAGGTGCTGCACAAAAGGTTAATACACAAGGTAAGATTACATGGGGTTAGGGGCAATTTATTAACTTTGATAGAGGATTGGCTAACCAACAGAAAACAGAGAGTCGGTAGAAATGGGTCTTTTTCTGGTTGGCAAGATGTAACTAGTGGGGTACCACAGGGTTTGGTCCTTGTCCCCAGCTATTTACAATATATATTTATGACTTGGATGCAGGGATAGAAAGTACTGTTGCCAAATTTGCAGATGACACTAAAATAGGTGGGATAGTAAATTGCAATAATTAAATAAGAAATTTACAAATTGATATGGATAGGTTCGGTGAATGATCCAAAATTTGGCAGATGGAGTTTAACGTGGGTAAGTGTAAGGTTATCCATTTTGGTCGGAAGAATAGAAAGGCAAATTATTACCTAACTGGAGAGAAACTTCAGAGTGCTTCGGTGCAGAAGGATCTGGGTGTCCTCGTGTATGAATCGCAGAAAGCTAGTTTTCAGGTACAGCAGGTGAAAAGGAAGGCAAATGGAATTTTGGTATTTCTTGCTAAAGGAATAGAATATAAAAGTAGGAAAGTGTTGCTGCAACTGTACAAGGCATTAATGAGACCGCACCTGGAGTATTGTGTATAGTTTTAGTCTCCTGACTTGAGGATGGATGTAGTTGCATTGGAGGCAGATCAGAGGAGAGTCACTAGATTGATTCCAGGGAGGAGGGGTTTGTCTTCTGAAGAGAGATTGAGCACCTTATGCCTTTACTCTCTAGAGTTTAGAAGAATGAGAGTCGATCTAATTGAGGTATATAAGATGATTAAGGGGATTGACAAAGTAGACATAGAGAAGACGTTTCCTCTTGTGGGACAACCTAGAATGAGAGGTCATAGTTTTAGGATAAGGGATAAGGATTTAAAATAGAGATGAAGAGAAATTTCCTCTCTCAAAGGGTCGTGAGTCTGTGGGATTCACTACCCGGAGTGTGGTAGATGCCGGGTCATTGAGTGAATTTAAGGAGGAGATAGACAGATTTTTAATTAGTAATGGGTTGAAGAGTTATGGAGAACGGGCAGGAAAGTGGAGTTGAGGCCGAGATGAGATCAGCCATGATCATATTGAATGGCAAAGCAGGCTCGAGGGGCTGAATGCCTACTCCTGCTCCTAGTTCTTATGTTATTATGTTCTTATCTGGATCTTTCCAGACAAGAGCGGGTGACGTATCCAGTATCTCTCTCTATGTTGTCCATTCATGTATCTGCTGTGTGACGGAGGCCATCTATGTCGGGTGAGGTGAATTGTACTGTCTGCTCCATCAGCAGAGAGAAGCAGGTGAGAAGGCCCGTGGCTTTGTCATGATAGCGGGATTCCTGATGGTCTAGGTTTCTCTGCGGGGTCCCCATGGCAACGGGGAGAGGTACAGGAAATGATAGAACTCTCACTCCATCAATGCACAGTTGGTGTGCGAGCATGCCCAGTACATCATGTTGGTAAATGTCCACTATCCTGGCAACAGCCACCATACCTTCATTCTGAAGCAGTCAGCCGGTCCCAACACATCGGGCCCCCATGCAGAACCAAAATGTGGCTCATGACCTCTGAACCCTAGACACTCCCCTCCCCCACACAAAACCACCAGGTGAAGTAATGCTTCAGATGTCTGAACCGCTCGTGGGGAGCCCTTCAGTACATACTGGAGCAGGTGTCGAAGTTCATGGTGTTCTGCTGCACCCTTCATATCATCACCATCATGAGGACACAGGCATTGGCACCAGGGATCCGCAGGCTACCTCAGTAGGAGGAGGAGGAGGCAGGGAGGATATTTCCTGGATGATTTCAGCCCGGAAAGGCTGTCGTAGAGACGCTGCTAAGATTCCAGTTCCCATAGGACAACTTCCCTTTCCCACCATGGATCCCCCTCTTCTCCACCATTACATCCATCTGAGATGCCCCATCACAGCGTCCCCGAGGTAAGCATCCTGCAATAAAAACACCAACAAAATGTTTTTCATGATCATCTTTATCCAACAACACATGCAATTATACAAACAAAACTGAACTATTCACCCTTGTGTATTCCCTTAGTCCCTGTCTTGTGGGTTCCCTCAACTTGCCAAGTGCTCCTACACAGTGTTTCCCAGTGACTGCAGCATGGCTGGTGGAAGGCTGCTGTCTTACACTGAGAGAGACTGCAGATGCCCTTGCAGGACGTCCTCGAACAACTATGGGCCTTGAGGGCTCGGATTCAGACTGCACCATCTCGACATGGGCAGCAGCTCCAGCAATGTTCACATCTGAGTCCTGTGTATTATAACTCGTTTGTAACCTCACCCTCTGGTGATCTGTCACATGAACTATCCTTTCCCCCTGGACTGGCTGCAGCTCACTCGTACTCGGTGACTCACCACGTGCAGATTCTGACTCTATACCAGCCTCTAAGGTACACGCACTATAAGTATTTGATCTGGTGGCTGTGAGTGTCAGACCTAGTGATGGGGCTTTGTTGCTCTTTTGCTGCTCTCTTTCTGTCTCCTGAAGCTGCTGTGACTGGGAAGCTGGCAGTATTGGGTTATAATTGGAAAGTATAAAATCAGAAGGGGAGGTTTGAGGTGAAGGATTGGGTGTGGAATGGAAAGCAGGAGGTCCATGGTCTCACTATCTCCAGCTTGTACATCAACATTTCTAATGTTTACCAGTTCTGATGAAGGGTCACAGATCTGAAACATTAACTCTGTTTCTCTCTACACCGATGCTGCCAGACCCACTGAGTATTTCCAGCACTTTCTGTTCAGGTACACAGATGTGCCCCATTGACAAACTTATCTCAGCCCTTTTTTTAGCTTAAATTTGCATTTCTGGACATACGCAAATATTCCATTGAGAATGAAATCGTAATTACAATCATACACCTCGAAAATCCTCAGGATGTCCGTCTCCCCAGGTGTGCCTGTTTTTCTTCCCTACCAGGTTATCAACTGACTATTTCCTGTGATATGCTCGTGAGATTGTATTTCTGGCTTTTCTTATTCAAAACTCTCTGAAAGAACCGTCCCCCCCCCCTCCCACCCACGCTCTTAGTGATGAACACACACGTTTGATAGAGTGTAAACTCTTTTTGTTGCCAAATCTCCTACTCATTCATCACTCAACTGAGTTTACAATTTCGCACAAGCCAAGTAAACCAAGCCGATCATCTCGATCTCTGTGTTCTCTCTCCTCACCACTGGAAGGTCTGATCTAGGGTCAGAGATTCCCCAAAAGGAGGTCAAAGGGTCACAAGCAGTTTATTGAGTAGTGGCGGTTCAAATACAGCACAAAATCAGAATAAACACAGTAGAGAAACAATCTGTGACATATGAGAAAGTCTTTCTGGCTGTGGATTAGATTTTTTAGAAGCTATTATTAAAGATGTTATAGCAGGGCAGGTAGAAAAATTCAAGGTGATTAGGCAGAGTCAACATGGTTTTGTGAAAGGGGAATTACGTTTAATCAATTAACTGGAGTTCTTTGAAGAAGTAACATGTGCTGTGGATCAAGGCGAACTGGTGGATGTACTGTACTAGATTTCCAGAATGCATTTGATAAGGTGCCACATCAAAGGTCATTGCGAAAAATAAAAGCTCATGGTGTAGGGGGTAACACATTGCCATGGATAGACGTTTGGTTAGCTAACAGGAAACAGAGAGCAGCCATAAATGGGTAATTTTCTGGTTGGCAGGATGTAACGAGTGGGGTGCCACAGGTATCAGTGCTGGGGCCTCAACTTTGTACAGTTTGTTTAAATGAATTAGATGCAAGGACCGAAGGTGTGGTTGGTAAATCTGTTGATGAAACAAAGTTCTGAAGAGGACATAAGGCGGCTGCAAACGGACATAGATAGATTGAGTGAGAAGGCAAAGATCTGGGAAATGGAGTAGAATGTGGGGAAATGTGAAATTGTCCATATTGGTAGTAATAATGAAATTAAACTAAGCATATTATCTGAATGGTGAGGGATTGCAGAACTCTGAGATGCAGGAGTATCTGGGTGTCCTGGTGTATGAATTGCATAAGGTTAGTATGTCGGTTCAGAAAGTAATTAGGAAAGCTAATATAATGTTATCATTTATTGTGAGTGGAATTGAATACAAAGGTAGGGAGGGCATTGGTGAGACATTATCTGGAATTCTGTGTTCAGTACTGGTCTCCTTATTTAAGGAAACATGTAAATGCGTTGTAAACAGTTCAGAGAAGGTTTATTAGATGAATATGGGCGGACTGGCTTATGAGGAAAGGCCGGACAGGCTAGGCTTATATCAGCTGGAGTTTAGAAGAGTAAGGGGCGACTTGATTGAAACATTGAAGATTCTGAGCGTGGGATAGAGCAAGTGAGGGCGACAGAGAGAGAGAGAGGGAGAGATAGAGAAAGAGAGAAGGAGAGAGCTGAGCTCATCGGCTGCTGAAAACCTCATCCATGCCTTAGTTACCTCGAGATTTGACTATTCCAGCACACTGCTGGCTTGTTTCCCACATTCTACTCTCTGTAACCTTGTCCCTTGTGGTCTTCCAAAACTCTGCTGCCATCTTCTAATTTACACCAAATTCTGTTCACCCAACATCCCAGTGCTCACTGACCTACATTGGCTCTTGGTCCAGTAACACCACAATTTTAATATTCCAACCATGAGATCAAATCCCTCCATGTACTCGTCCTTCTGATTATCCCAATCCCCTGTCCATTTCCAATATTCCTGAAACTTGTTCATCTTAAATTCTTTTGCTAATTCCCTTTATAAAGGTGGGTTTCTTTCCCCCTGTCTCTATCCCTGACCAGACATTTCATCTCTTCATCTTCCACCCTGAAAAATCATATAAAAGGGAGGCAGGAACTCTGTTGCCACTCCTACACCACTGTAAGATCTGATCGAGGGTCACAGATTAACAGAAAGGAGGTCGAAGAGTCACAAGCAATTTTTTGCAGGGAAACCATTGGAAAAAATTCGGAGGGACCGGATTAATCTCCACGTGGAGAGGCATGGATTAATCAGGAGTAGTCAGCAAGGCTTTGTCAAGGGGAGTTCGTGTCTAACTAAATTGATTGATTATTTTCGAGGCGGTGACTAGGGGTGTAAAGGAGGGTAAAGCAGTAGTCTATATGGACTTCAGTAAGGCTTTTGATGGGGTCCCGCATGGGAGAATTGTTAAGAAGGTAAGAGCCCATGGGATCCAGGGCGATTTGGCAAATTGGATCCAAAATTGGCTTAGCGGTGGGAGGCAGAGTGTGATGGTCAAGGGTTGTTTTTGCGAGTGGAAGCCTGTGACCAGTGGTGTACTGCAGGGATCGATGCTGGGACTCTTGTTGTTTGTAGTGTACATTAATGATTTAGACGTGAATATAGGAGGACTGATCAGTAAGTTCGCAGCTGACACGAAAATTGGTGGTGTTGTAAATAGTGAGGAGGAAAGCCTTAGATTACAGGATGATACAGATGGGCTGGTAAGATGGGCAGAGGAGTGGCAAATGGAATTTAATCCTGAGAAGTGTGAGGTGATACATTTGGGGGGGGCGAACAATACAAGGAAATATACAATGGATGGTAGGACCCTAGGAAGTACTGAAGGTCAGAGGGACCTAGGTGTACTTGTCCATTGATCACTGAAGTAGGCAGCACAGGTAGACAATGCGGTCAGGAAGACGTATGGGACACCTTCCTTTATTAGCCGAGGCGTAGAATATCAGAGTAGGGAGGTTATGATGGAGCAGTATAAAACTCCAGTTAGGCCACAACTGGAGTACTGTGTATAGTTCTGGTTGCCGCACTATAGAAAGGAGGTGATTGCAAAGGAGAGGGTGCAGAATAGATTCACCAGAATGTTGCCTGGGCTGGAGCATTTCAGCTGTGAAGAGCGACAGAAAAGGCTAGGGTTGTTTTCCTTAGAGCAGAAAAGGATGAGGGGTGTCATTTTTGAGGTATACAACATAATGAGGGGCATTGATAGGTTAGACATGAAGAATCTTTTTTCCCTCAGTGGACGGGTCAATAACCAGGGGGAATAGATTTAAGGTAAGAGGCAGGAGATTTAGAAGGGATTTGAGGAAAATAATTTTCACCCAGAGGGTGGTTCGAATCTGGAACACACTGCCTTAAGAGATGGTCCGGGCAGCTACCCTCACAACATTTCAGAAGTATTTAGATGAGCACATGAAACGCCATAGCATACAAGGCTACAGGCCAAGTGCTGGGAATTGGGATTAGAATAGTTCGGTGCTTGATGGCCAGCACAGACACAATGGGCTGAAGGTCCTGTTTCTGTGCTGTATATCTCTATAATTCTATGACTCTATTGAGGAGTAACAGTTCAATTAGAGCACAACATCAGAAGAGACATTGTGTGCATACGACCTGTGGCAGGTGAGAATGGCTTTCAGTTATGGATCAAATGTTAGAAGCTATTATTAAAGACGTTATAGCAGGGCACGTAGAAAAAAATCAAGGTGATCAGGCAGAGTCAACATGGTTTTGTGAAAGGGAAATCATGTTTAACCAATATACTGGAGTTCTTTGAAGAAGTAACATGTACTGTGGATAAAGGGGAACTGGTGGATTTACTGTACTTAGATTTAGAGAAGGCATTTGATAACGTACCACATCAAACGTCATTGTGGTAAATAAAATCCCATCGTGTAGGGGGTAACATAATTGGCATGGATAGAGGATAGGCTCGCTAACAGGAAACAGAGTAGGCATAAATGGGTTACTTTCTGGTTCGCAAGCTGCGGCAAGTGGTGTGCCACCATGATCAGTGCTGGGGCCTCAACTTTTTACAATTGATACAAAAAACTTTGATGAATAGACCGAAGGTATGCTTTCGAAATTTGCTAATGACTCCAAGATTGGTAAGAAGGTAAGTTCTGAAGAGGACATAAGGAGGCTACAAAGGGATTAGGAAAGGTTAAATGAGTGGTCAAAGAACTGGCAAATGGAGTATAATGTGGGAAAAGATCAAACTGTCCATTTTGGTTGGAAGACTTGACTGTTACCTCGAGACTTAACTATTCTAACTCACTCCTGGCTGCTCTCCCATAACCTACTCTCTGTAACCTTGTGGTCATCCAAAACTCTGCTGCCACCTTCTAATTTACACTAAATTCTGTTCACCCAACATTCCTGTGCTCACTGATCTACATTGGCTCTTGGTCCAGTAACACCTCAATTTTAATATTCTCACTCGTATGATCAAATCCCTCATGTACTCACCCCTCTAATTATCCCAATCCCCTGTCCATTTCCAATATTCCTGAAGCTTGTTCATCTTAAAGTCTTTTTCTAATTCCCTTTTAAAAGTGAGTTTCTTTCCCTCTGTCTCACTCCCTGACCACACATTTCATCTCTCCAGCTCCACTGGTGCTGTGGAAGTTCGGATCCATAAAATGGTGTGAGCTGCACTGCCGGTCACATCCAGCACATTGTACAGGACACCCAGGCTGTCCGGGGTGATAACGTGGGTGTAACATGTGTGCGTCTGTAGTGTGAGGAAGGGTCTGAATATGGTGTCAATCAGCCATTCCAGCAGCTTTGATGGACGTCTTTGAAACTTGGTCTGTGCATGTCCACTGACCGCCTGTGTCAGTCACTCTCAGCTGAACATACATTCAGCAGCACGAGGAACCCCCTCTAGTGTTATTTAAAAAGACCAGGTATCCATCTTACAGTTTTCTGGAGGTTGTGTTGTGAGCTGCTGCAGACATTCAGGGAGGACAGAGAATTTGTTGACCCAACAGTAGGGGCGTGGAACGCCCTGCCTGCAACAGTAGTCGACTCGCCAAATTTAAGGGCATTTAAGTGGTCATTGGATAGACCTATGGATGAAACTGGAATAGTGTAGGTCAGATGGTTTCACAGGTCGGCGCAACATCGAGGGCTTAAGGGCCTGTACTGCACTGCAATGTTCTATGTTCTATGTTCTATAACTCTGGACAAGGTATAGGGACTGTAGTTACAGTGTCTCTGGGTCTGTAACATGACCAACAAATGGAGCAGAGGCTGCAGAGAGGGGATGCTCTGAAAGAATGGATGAGGAAGGGGCTCTGCCCGACCAACCCCGGGTTTTCCAAGAGCACTTTTCCTACCTACACCTAACCCAGGAGCAGTGTGTGAGGTGACTCTGATTCAATTAGGAGGTGGTCACAGAGCTGTGTCACCTCCTGTAACACGACCTAGAGCCTCACACCAGGGTGAGGACGGAGCTGTCAGTGGATGTTAAGGTCACAGTTTAATTGAACTTCTTTGTATCTGGATCTTTCGAGACAAGAGCAGGAGACGTATCCAACATCGAGTCACAGAGACTGATAGAGTCATTTAGGACATAGAAGGAGGCCATTCATCCCATCATATCCATGCTGGCTCTCCATGGAGCAATCCTGTCAGTCCCACTCCCCCACTCAATCCCTGTAGCAAATTCATTTCCTTCAGGTCTCCACCAGCTTTCATTTGAAATCAATGATTGTCTCTGCTTCTAACGCACTTGTGGGCAGTGAGTTCCAGATCATTAACACCCGCTGCATAAAGAAAAACATTCTTCCTCATATTCGTTCTGCATCTCTTGTCCAGAATCTTCAATCCGTGTCCCTAGTCTTTCTTCCATCAGTTAATGGGAACACTTTGTCATTGTCTAAATTATCTAAACCTGTCATAATCGTGTAACCTAACCTTGGAACTAAAATCCTCCATCCCTGGAACCATCCTGTTAAATCTCCTCAGCACCAAGGACCTTCATAATCTTTCTGAAGTGTGGTGACCAGAATTGGACACAGTAGTCCAGCTGAGACCTAACCAGAGATTTTTAAACATTCATCATAACTTCTCTGCTTTTGAACTCAATACCTCTCTGTATGAAGTCCAAGATTATATGTATTTTACTATCCAATCTCTCAATATGTCCTGCCACCTTAAACGATGGATACACATGCACCCACAGGTCTCTCTGTTCCTGCACACTGTTTAGAACAGTGTTATTAAGCCTATATTGCCTTCCTCACACTTGTCTCACACTTTCATCTGCCACTCGTCTGCTCATTCCAATCAGTATCTATGTCCTGTTGCAGGTGGTTCTGAACATACTCACTGTTTGTCACAGCTCCATGTTTGGTATCAGAGGCGGATTTTGAAATTCTACTCTGTATTCCAAGATCCAAGTCATTTATACACAGAAAAATTAAACAGTGGCCCGAGCACTGGCCCTGGGCGAATACCCACTGTCTAACACCTTTCAGTCTTAAAAACTCCCATTTACTATGACACACTGTTTTCTCTATGTAAACCATTTTTTTATCCAATTGGACACTGACCCTCCCATTCCATTTGACTCAATGTTGGTAATTAACCTTTTCTGTGGCACTTTATCAAACACATTGTTCAAACCAATCGAGACAACATCCATCACATTCCCTTCATCAACCTTCTCTGTTACATCATCAAAAGTGCAATTAGATTAGTCAAGCATGACTTTCCTTTTGTAAATCTATGCTGGCTATCCTGAAGTAACTCAAACCTCTCAAATGCTTGTGGTTTTATCCCTGATAATTGTTCTAAAACCTTTCCCACCACTGATGTTGCACTAACTGGCCTGTAGTTGTGAGGAATGTGTGCTGTCCATTGATGTATCCGCTAGGTGAGAGAGGCCATCTATGTTGGGTGAAGTTAATCCACCTTTTTCTCCCTCAGCAGGGAGAAACAGGATAAGGGGACCCCTGGCTTTGTGAGGATAGCTGCATTCCTGTTTTTTGAGATGTCTCTATGGTGTCCCCATGTCAACGGGGAGAGGTACAGGAACTGGAAGGACTCTCACTTCATTAATGTACAGTTGGTGTGTGAGCATGCCCAGTACATCATGTTGGTGAATGTCCACCATCCTGGCAGCAGCCACCATCCCTTCATTCTGAAGCAGTCAGCCCGTCCCGACACATCGGGCCCCCATGCAGAACCAGAATGTGGCTCCTCGGAGACAAATGTAACCCCCCCTCTCCAGACACAGCTCATGTTTCTACTCCCCCAAACCTCCTCCCACCACCACCCAACCTCACACAATTAACATGTGTATAATGTGAACAATGAAGTCACCAGGAACATGGTGGAACAGACCATCAGTGTGATGAAGTAATGCATCCACTGTCCGAATCGCCAGGGGGAGCCCTCCAGTCCACATTGGAGCAGGTGTCCAAGTTCATGGTGTTCTGCTGCACCCTTCATATCATCACCATCATGAGGACACAGGCATTGGCACCAGGAATCCGGAGGCTACCTCAGGAGGAGGAGGAGGAGGCAGGGAGGATATTTCCTGGATGCCTTCGACCCAGAAAGACCGTCGGAGAGACCCTGCTAATATTCTGTTCCCCATAGGACAACATCTCTTTCCCACCATGGATCCCCCATTCTCCATCATTACACCAATCTGAGACGCCCCATCACATTGTCCCCTTGCTCACCATCCTGCAATAAAAAACACCAACAAAATTATTTACTTTGACATCTTTATCCTACAGCACATCCAATTATACAAACAAAACTGAACTATGCACCCCTGTGTATTCTCTTAGTGCCTGTCTTGTGGGTTCCCTCGACTTGACTAGTGCTCCTACACAGTGTTTCTCCAATGACTGCAGCATGGCTGATGAAGGGCTGCTGACGTTCCCTGGGGGAGACTCCAGGTGGCCTTGCAGGACGTCCTCGAGCAGCTCTGGGCTTTGAGGACTGGGCGTCGGACTGCACCACCTCGACATGGGCAGCAGTAGCCTGGGATGTCTGATGGGTAACAGCAAGTACACTGGTGGAGTGGCGGTGAAGGGAGAACAAATACTGTCATCCTGAGAGAGGACAGCAGGTTCATGCTCCATGGAGACACTGTCAGTCCCACGGGGCGACAGTTCATCAATCCTAGTAATCTACTGGATCACAGATTGCTGGACTGCTGTGAGATCCTGCAAACCCCTTTGAGCACTGAGATCCACAGCCATGTTGACAGCAGTCTGATCCTGCATGGCAGCAAGCATGGATCCCATGACATATAAGCAAAATACTGCAGATGCTGGAAATCTGAAACAAAAACAAGAAATGCTGGATTCACTCAGCAGGTCTGGCAGCATCTGTGGAAAGAGAAGCAGAGTTAACGTTTCGGGTCAGTGACCCTTCTTCGGAAAAGTAGGACCCTTCCGAAGAAGGGTCACTGACCCGAAATGTTAACTGTGCTTCTCTTTCCACAGATGCTGCCAGACCTGCTGAGTGATTCCAGCATTTCTTGTTTTTGTTATGGATCTCATGACTTCAGTCTGAGCTTCCACTGCAGCACTGAGACGTCATATAACTCTGGACTCTTGAGCATCTCCGAGTTTAATTACTCTACCATTGATGGCCGTACCTTCGGCTGCCGAGGCCCTAAGCTCTGGAAGAGAAGAGCAGAACGTCTTTCAGGTAGGCATTCCTGGAATAGAAGTGACAGTGAATTAAATACTAAAATAAAAACAAAATACTGCGGTTGCTGGAAATCTGAAATGAGAACAGAAAATGCCAGAAATACTCAGCAAGTCTGGCGGCATCTGTGCAGAGAGAAACAGAGTTAATGTTTCAGATCTGTGTCCCTTCATCAGAACTGGAAAACGTAAGAAATGTAACAGTCTGTCATTTAAACTCTCCCCTCTCCGTCCCATCACAATCCTTCCTTCTTGTTCCTCTTCCCCTTCCCCTCTTTCACTTGCTCAAAGACTGTTACATTTCTAACATTTACCGGTTCAATTGACAATTTCCTGTGATATGCTAATTTCATTGTATTTCTGGCTTTACTTATTCAAAACTCTCTTAAAGTTCCCCTACCCCTGCCCCGCCCCGCAACTCTTAGCGATGAACACACACACGTTTGATCGAGTGTAAACTCTCTCTGTCTCCTAATCCATTTGGACAGTGAGAATAAAAACTGATCATATTATTTGAATGGTGATGGATTGCAGAAGTCAGAGTTGCAGAGGGATATGTGTATCCTGCTGCATGAATTGTATAAGGTTAGTCTGCAGGTTCAGCAAGTAATAAGGAAAACTAATAAAATATTATCATTTATTGCGAGCGGAATAGAACACAAATGTAGGGTGTTTATATTTCAGTTATACAGGTCATTGATGAGACCTCATCTGGAGTACTGTGTACAGTATTGGTCTCCTTATTTAAGGTAGCATGCAAATGCGTTGGAAGCAATTCAGAGAAGATTTCCCAGACTAATACCTGGAATGGGCGGGTTGTCTTATGTTGAAAGGCTGGCGGGCTAGTCTTATATCAGCTGGGGTTTAGAAAAGTAAGAGGCGACAAGATTGAAGCATATAAGACGATTAGGAAAGTAAGAGGCGACAAGATTGAAGCATATAAGACTCTGAGTGTGGGCCAGAGCAAGAGAGGGAGACAGAGAAAGAAACAGGGAGAGAGAGAGAGAGAAAGTTCAGCTCATCTGCTGCTCAAACTCTCATCCATGCCTTTGTTGACTTGAGACTTGACTATTCTAACACACTCCCAGCTGGTCTCCCACATTAAAACTTTCTGTAACATTGTAATCATCCAAAACTCTGCTGCCATCTTCTAATTTACACCAAATTCTGTTCACCTAACATCCCCGTGCTCACTGACCTACATTCTCTCTTGGTCCAGTAACACCTCAATTTTAATATTCTCACTCGTGTGATCAAATCCCTCCATGTCCTCAACCCTCTGATTATCCCAATCCCCTGTTCATTTCCAATATTCCTGAAACTTGTTCATCTGAAAGTCTTGTTCTAATTCCCTTTTTAAAGTGAGATTCATTCACTCTGCCTCTCCCTGACCGCACATTTCATCTCTCCAGCTCCACTGATGTTGTGGAAGTTTGGATCCATACAATGGTGTGAGCTGCACTGCCGGTCACATCCAGCACATTGTGCAGGACACCCAGGCTGGCCGGGGTGATAGCGTGGGTGTAACATGTGTGTGTCTGCAGCGTGAGGAGGGGTCTGAATAAGATGTCAATCATCCATTCCCGCAGCTTTGCTGCACGTCTGTGAAACTTGGTCTGTGCATGTCCACTGACCGCCTGTGTTAGTCGCTCTCAGCTGAACATGCATTCAGCGGCACGAAGAACCCCCTGGTGTTATTTAAAATGACCAGGCATCCAAATTACAGGTGAGGGGCTTTTGACGTACTTCTGCTATTGTAAAGTTAGTGGAGGTGCTGTGGATGGTTTTCTGGAGGTTGTGTTGTGAGCTGCTGCAGACATTCAGGGAGGACAGAGTATTTGGTGACACAAATCTGGACGAGGTATGGGACTGTAGTTACAGTGTCTCTGTGTCTGTAACATGACCAGCAAATGGAGCGGAGGCTGCAGAGAGGGGAAGCTCTGTAAAGAGAGTGGAGGAGGGGGCTCTGCCCTACCCACCCCTGGTTTTCCAAGGGCAAAAAGAGCAGTGGTCCTAATACCGAGCCTTGGGGAACACCACTGTATACTCCTATCGAGTCTGAACAACAACCTTTCACCACTTCTCTCTGTTTACTGTTCCTTAGTCAATGTTATATCCACACTGTCACTGTCCCTTTCATCCATAAGGTTCCGTTTTCCTAACCTGTCCATTGAATGACACTTGATCAAACACCTTTTGAAAGTCCATATATATAACTTCAATCACACCACCCTCATCAACCCTCTCCATTGTTTTATCAAATAACTCCATCAAGTTTACCTCACCACCCACCTCTCTCCACTCCTCCACTGTTGTTAAATTATCAGACTGCTTATCCGACATCCAGTACTGGATGAGCAGAAATTTCCTCCAGTTAAATATTGGGAAGACTGATGCCATTGTTTTCACTCCCCACTCCAACTCTGTTCCCTTGCTATTGATTCCATCCCTCTTCCTGTTGGCAGTCTGAGATGCAGACAGTATGTTTACATCCTTGGTGTCACATTTCACCCAAAACGATCTTTAACCTCATTTTCAGGAATTCATTGCAGCCGCCTATTTCCACCTCAGTAACGTCACCCGACTTCACCCCTGTCTCAGCCCATCTGCTGCTGAAACCTCATTCATGCATTCGTCACCTCTAGATGTGATTATTCCAACTCACTCCTTGCTGATCTCCCACATTCTACTCTCTGTAAACTTGAGGTCATCCAAAACTCTGCTGCCCATGTCTTAGCTCACACCAAGTCCCGTTCATCTATCACTGACTGACATTGGCTCCCAGTCAAGTAATGTCTTGAGTTTAATATTCTTTTCCTTGTTTTCAGATCCCTCCATGGCCTCGCCCCCCGCCCCATATCTTTGTAATCTCCTCCACCTCCACAACCCACCGAGATATATGTACTCCTCTAATTCCGGCCTCTAGTGCACCCGGATTTTAATCACTGCACCACTGGCGACTAGGTCTTCAGCTGCCTAGGACCAATGTTCTGGAATATCCTCACGGCACAGTATTTTTTTTCATTCGTTCATGCGATGTGGGTGTCACTGACAAGGCCAGCATTTTTTGCCCATCCCTAATTGCCCTTGAATACTGAGTGGTTTGCTGGACCTTTCAGAATTCAGTTTAGAGTCAACCACATTGTTGTGGGTTTGGAGTCACATGGAGGTCAGACCGTATAAGGATGGCAGATTTCCATTGCTGAAGAACATCAGTAAGCCAGGCTGTTTTTTTTTTATGACGATCAATGATAGCATCATGGCACCATTGCTGAGAATAGTTTTCAAATGCAGATTTGTATTAATTAATTGAATTTTAGCTCATATTGAATTTTAAATTGCACCAGTTACCACGGTGGGATTTGAACCCATGTCCTCCGAGAATCAGCCTGAGCCTCAGTATTACAATTTTGGTAATATTACCACTCCGCTACGGTCACCACCTTTCCGTCTCGCTTTCCTCCTTTCAGGTACTCCTTAAAACCTATCTCTTTGTTCAAGCTGTTGGCCATCTGATCTAATATCTCATGTTGTGTCTCAGTGTCATACTTTGCTTCGTAATGATCCTGAGAAGCACTTTGGGATGTTTTATAACATTAAAAGCACCATATAAATATAAGTCGTTGTTGAGGTTTGCCAGACATGCTTTTTCATCACCATATCCCTACTACTGTCTATTTATTATTCCATGTTTTTCAAAGCAATGAATATATTTGTCCTGGGTTATGAAATTTCCCCATCAGTGACGTTAAACTGTCTGGTCAGTAAATACAGTGTTTACTCAATCGCTCCTTTTTTTCAAATAGGGTGTAACATTTACAACCCTCCAGACCTCTGTCACAACTCGCATATCCAAGGAGGATTGAATGATTCTGTTCAGTGCCTCCGCTATTCCCACCTTTCCTTCCCTCAGCATCTTTCATACATCCCATCCAGACCGGATAAATGTTCTACTTTATTGCGGTACATACAGTGCTGGACTGAAAGGGGTTAACTGAACCTGTTTGTTCAGTGACTGGAATTAATGTCAGTCTCCACGGACCCTAATTGTTTCACTGGAGTGTTTCCAACTTCTATTAATATGGGAGTCATTTCAATGTATTATCACATAGTGTCAACAGGAGCATCAAACCCGGCAGTAAGAGGGACAAACAGCTCCAGACAGAGGGAGAGGATAGATCAGAATCTGAGAACAATAGATGGGAATGTTACAACAATGGGTCAGAATCTGAGAACAATAGATTGGAATGTTACAACAATGGGTCAGAATCTGAAAACAATAGATTGGAATGTTACAACAATGCACAGGAGTTTCATCTGGCAATTTGACGATCTTTCCACATATTATGACTGGTTCTCATTAGACTATCGGATCTTTTTAGCTCTTCAGGTTATTCAATATATTTACTATCCCATCCTCGCTATTATTGGTGTTCCTGGTAAGACTCTTTATCCAGCTATTAATTCTATGAACCGTGTTTAACTGAATTACTGCCCCTGTCATTTTCTCATCCCTCTTTGCTGTTGTTGTTAGTCCTGGTGAGTCTTTGATAAAGGCTGTAAACTCGACAAAGCATTGCTAATTTTGCTACTGGTCGTGTAATTTTCTCTCTAGGCGTTGCTTGTGTTTATGTTCCTGGTAAGACCTTGTATAGAGCTATCAGATTGTTGCTGTGCCTAATCTGCACTTCCTCTTGAAGAATTCACAGAATCGGACTGGTGGAAGGTATATCAATGTTTATTCACACATTAAATCATCAGGTACAAGCACTCACTACTTGCATGTAATACTACCCCAAGACACGAGGTGATCAGTCTCAGAATGGCAGCTGCCTTTCTATTCTCTGAGTCCATGACTAAGGGAATTTTCTTGAGTGTTCTTCCTCGGGGTTCTCGTGCTGTCACCATTTTCAGCCATTGTCTACTGTGAGTCTAATCATACCTCATGCCAATAGAAACTCCTTTATCTGGTTTGTGCAGGGACACTGTCTGGTAGAATCTCTCTCTTGTTTCAGCCTGCTTTTCTGTATGGTCTACAATTCCTTGACCATCTGTTTGCTGTGCTCCTTCTAACCAGCCCCTCTATGTTTCAAAACGTTGTGTATTGTTGTGTGACGAGCCTCATTGTTTCAATTACGTTCTTATGTGTTTTTACTGAGTCTACACCCACCACCACACACCACCCCCCCCTCCCCCCCCACCCCCCGTCCCCCTCTGATCATGCAGGGCTATGCCCAAGGGATCACACTCTCATGTCTCTTTGGTAGTACACTTCTGCAATTATAATTTCATTGTTAACGCAAGATCATAAGCAGTGTAATGTTAAAGAAAGCACAATGTTAACATCGTTGTTACATAATTAATCACTTGTGCGAGCATAACGCAGTCGCAATTTAACTTTTAGAATACATTTGTCATTCATTAATTCATTTTAAGTATCTACCAATAGTTATACAACTACCCTCGTGTTACATAATTAATTGTCAATATTTTAATGGAGCAACTTCGAATACTGATTGCCTTTAAGGTAGCTGTCCAACCTGTGTTCATACATCCTCTCACATTCCTTAATCAATTTCTTAAGTTTCCGAATTAAGTATGTCACATATATCACCATGACACCCGAAACGACTATCAGGACATGGGAGATATTTCTAAACCAGGGTGTATCTTCACGTTTGACCCCCAGTTCCATATGTCTTCCCACCAGGTAGAATCATTTATCTCATCAATCTGAACTTGTATCATCTTCCACTGTTGTTCCAGATTGTAGTACACTACAGCAATGGTTTCTCGTTGCTGCCTCTCTTGACCCCAACGTATGGGCAATGGCTGAATAGTATATTCATGTTCCCGAAGGTAATTTATCAAGTCGTCCTTAATACTTTCTGTAACAATTATCGTTTCTGTCTTTCTTTTATGTATGCCGACCAACTCCGTCTTCTCTACTCAAGTTGGTATTTGTGGGTTGACAAGCGATGTACTGTTGCTCACCAGACAAATCCGGTTATGTCCATACTGGTACTTCTTCATTGTGGTGGTTAAGCAATATCTCCCCTTTGCCTTATAGGCCACATGGGTTAACCTGATAATGCCTTCCTCGTTTCCATGGTGCAATTTACAGTGGTATTAAATCCACATTTTGATTCTGCTGTTTTATATGTATGTATGTATATATATATATATAAACATACATACATATAAAACAGCAGAATCAAAATGTGGATTTAATACCACTGTAAATTGCACCATGGAAATATATATATAGAGTGAGCACATATGACCACCTGGTTTTCCAGACGACACTTAGACAAAGTTGTCCCAATTATCTCCTTTCCAATTTTCACAACATAGGTCAATATATCATAGTATTTTCTGTAATCCTCTCCTCGCTGCATCTACTATTCTCTGTAGTAATAGGACAGATGGAAAAGGTTTGCCATCTGCTGACACAAAACATCTCGCTTCCCACAGAGGTAGGTACTCGGTTAAACTGTTACACACGTACATACTGTCAGAATTTATATCAATCAGTGGGGGAAACATGTGGTTGTGTCAGCACAAAGTGACTGCAGCTCGTTCGGCACACTGCACACTTAAACTCACCAGTAACTGTAAGGCAATGTCTTTAATAGGTTTTCCATTATGATCCTGTATATGTAATCCGCACTTTGCCTGCCTAATCCCATCCTCCACTGCAGATGAACCGTCAACAAAAATGTTGAGTGCTGGTTTGATTTCTGTTTTCTTCCGTTGGACACTCCCGCCCCGCAATGATTTTGACGCAAAATGTCCCTTGACGGCCTTTTCTGTCAAAACCTGACACTCATGGGGTTCAGCCTGGTAGATTAAATTGTATGCCAAGCATGTCAAAGTATTTTCCTTTTTTACTGAAATATATCAACTTTGCAAGAGCAAGGTCCACCGAGCAATGTGATTCTGACTAACATTACCGACCTTCAGTCATCCATCCACTAACAACTGGAAGGGTGTGTGTTCAGTTAGGATAGTAACAGGGCTGAGGCTGACAATATAACATTACCGTCCTTCAGTCATCCATCCACTAACAACTGGAAGGGTGTGTGTTCAGTTAGGATAGTAACGGGGCTGAGGCTGACAATATAACATTACCGTCCTTCAACCGTCCATCCAGTAACAACTGGAAGGGTGTGTGTTCAGTTAGGATAGTAACAGGGCTGAGGCTGACAATATAACATTACCGTCCTTCAGTCATCCATCCACTAACAACTGGAAGGGTGTGTGTTCAGTTAGGATAGTAACGGGGCTGCGGCTGACAATATAACATTACCGTCCTTCAGTCATCCATCCAGTAACAACTGGAAGGGTGTGTGTTCAGATAGGATAGTAACAGGGCTGAGGCTGACAATATAACATTACCGTCCTTCAACCGTCCATCCAGTAACAACTGGAAGGGTGTGTGTTCAGTTAGGATAGTAACGGGGCTGAGGCTGACAATATAACATTACCGTCCTTCAACCGTCCATCCAGTAACAACTGGAAGGGTGTGTGTTCAGTTAGGATAGTAACAAGACTGAGGCTGACAATATAACATTACCGTCTTTCAACCGTCCATCCAGTAACAACTGGAAGGGTGTGTGTTCAGTTAGGATAGTAACGGGGCTGAGGCTGACAATATAACATTACCGTCCTTTAGCTTCCATCCAGTCACAACTGGAAGGGTGTGTGTTCAGTTAGGATAGTAACGGGGCTGAGGCTGACAATATAACATTACCGTCCTTTAGCTTCCATCCAGTAACAACTGGAAGGGTGTGTGTTCAGTTAGGATAGTAACAGGGCTGAGGCTGGCAATACAACATTACCGTCCTTCAACCGTCCATCCAGTAACAACTGGAAGGGTGTGTGTTCAGTTAGGATAGTAACAGGGCTGAGGCTGACAATATAACATTACCGTCCTTCAACCGTCCATCCAGTAACAACTGGAAGGGTGTGTGTTCAGTTAGGATAGTAACAGTGCTGAGGCTGACAATATAACATTACCGTCCTTCAACCGTCCATCCAGTAACAACTGGAAGGGTGTGTGTTCAGTTAGGATAGTAACAGGGCTGAGGATGACAATATAACATTACCGTCCTTCAACCATCCATCCAGTAACAACTGGAAGGGTGTGTGTTCATTTAGGATAGTAACAGGGCTGAGGCTGACAATATAACATTACCGTCCTTCAACCGTCCATCCAGTAACAACTGGAAGGGCGTGTGTTCAGTTAGGATAGTAACAGGGCTGAGGCTGACAATATAACATTACCGTCCTTCAACCATCCATCCACTAACAACTGGAAGGGTGTGTGTTCAGTTAGGATAGTAACGGGGCTGAGGCTGACAATATAACATTACCGTCCTTCAGTCATCCAGTAACAACTGGAAGGGTTTGTGTTCAGTTAAGATAGTAATGGGGCTGAGGCTGACAATATAAGTAACATTTTGAATCACCCGGAAGACGGCCAGCAAATCTTGTTCACACATTGTAAAGGCCCTTTCTACTGACGTTAACAAGTGAGATGCGTATTCCACTCGGCAGAATCGGCCATGTTTCTTCTGAAGGAATACCGCTGATAAGGTGGTATCTGTGGTAGCGATATCGAGGGCAAAGGGTAGGGGTGGGTCCGGCACCTGTAACACCGGATCTATCGCCAACCACTGGTGGAATGTTGTCGGACCATCATGTAATCCCTGGGGGAGACACATCCAGGTGTACAGTTGTCCGGGAATGTAAACGCAAATTTATATTGACACTCTCGTGCCAGCGAGAGTCTGGATAAAACTCCATCTGCCATTTCTCCACCCTAGTCTCCAACCGATCCATATCCTGCTGTATCCTCTGACAATCCTCATCAGAATCCGCAACTCCACCAAGCTTTTTGCTGTCCACAAACTTACTAATCAGACCAGCTACATTTTCCTCCAAATCATTTATATATACTACAAACAGCAAAGGTCCCAGCACTGATCCCTGCGGAACACCACTATTTACAGCCCTCCATTCAGAAAAGCGCCCTTCCACTGATACCCTCTGTCTTCTATGACTGAGCCAGTTCTGTATCCATCTTGCCAGCTCACCTCTGATCGCGTGTGACTTCACCTTTTGCACCAGTCTGCCATGAGGGACCTTGTCAAAGGCTTTAAAGAGGTCTGTATGGACAACATCCACTGCCCTTCCTTTATCAATCATCTTCGTCACTTCCTCAAAAATCTCAATCAAGTTAGTAAGACACGACCTCCCCTTCACAAAACCATGCTGCCTCTCGCTACTAATAAGTTAATTTGTTTCCAAATGGAAGTAAATCCTGCCCCGAAGAATCCTCTCTAATAATTTCCCTGCCACTGACCAAAGGCTCACCGGCCTGTAATTTCCTGGATTATCCTTGCTATCCTTCTTTAACAAAGGAACAACATTTGCTATTCTCCAGTCCTCTGGGACATCACCTATCGTCAATGAGGATGCAAAGATTTCTGTCAAGGCCCCAGCTATTTCTTCCCTTGCCTCCCTCAGTATTCTGCATTAGATCCCATCAGGCCCTGGGGACTTATTTACCTTAATGCTTTGCAAGATGCCCGACACCTCCTACTCTGTTCCCACAAACTTCAGAACTCTGTGGAGAACCAGAATGTAACTGCTCGGAGAGAATCACTACCCTGTCTTTACATGGCTCATGATTCACCCCCAAGGAATTCAAACCCCACCATCCATCGCCAACCAACCAGGATATTTCCAGAATATTTCCTGGATGCCTTCCACCCGGACAGGCTGCCGGCGATTGCCTGCTAAGATTCCGGTTGCCGTAGGACAACTTCACTTTCCCACCACGGATTCCCCATTCTCCACCATTGTCCCCATCTGAGATGCCCCATCACAGCATCCGCTTGGTCACCATCCTGCAATAAAAACCTGTTCATTAACATCTTTATCCAACAACACATCCAATTATGCAAACACAACGCAACTATTCACCCTTGTGGATTCCCTTAATGACTGTCTTGCGGGTTCCCTCGACTTTGCTAGGGATCCTACACAGTGTTTCCCCAGTGTCTGCAGCATGGCTGGTGGAAGGCTGCTGACTTTCACTGGGGAGACTGCATATGGCCTTGCAGGACGTCCTCGAGCAGCTCTGGGCTTTGAGGGCTCGGATTCGGACTACAACACCTCGACATGGGCAGCAGCAGCCTGAGCTAGCTGTTACCCATCAGCCAGCTTTTTTGTGACCTCGCCCTCCGGTGATCTGACACATGAACTATCCGTTCCCCCTTGCCTGGCTGCAGCTCACTCGTGCTCGGTGACTCACCACGTGCAGATTCCGACTCTATACCAACTTCTAAGGTACACAAAGCGAAAGAATTTGAGCTGGTGACTTTGAGTTTCAGACCAAGTGATGGGACTTCACCAGCAGTCCTGTGCTGCTGCTCTCTCTCTGTCACCTGGAGATGCTGTGACTGGGAAGCTGGCAGTTCTGGGTTATCATTGGAAAGTATAAAATCAGAAGGGGAGGGTTGTGGTGAGGGATTGGGAATGGGATGGAAAGCAGGAGGTCCATGGTCCCACCATCTGCAGCTTGTACTTCTTCCCAGACAGTAGGATGAGGGGGAGGTGGGAGTTAAGAAGGAACGTCAGGCAGCAACATAACATCATCCTGAATGCTCTCGGTGATGCCGCATGCCACGGGCTCTGACACAGCCGGTCCTATGATGTGGAGAATCATCTCCTCCCTCAGGATCAGGGGATGAAGGTATGCCTGGTCCCCACCGGATCACTGTTGCTCCCTGTGTTTATGAGCCACCTTGTCCTGCAAGAGAGAGGGCAGAATGTCACTGATTGTGTTGCACTGTGTTTGGGTGATGTGCCTGCCATAGCTGAATAGCTGGAGGCATGTGGAGGCAGGGAGAGGTGGATGTGAGGCTGGTATCAGTGGAAGGTGTGTGAGGGTGAGATGGAGTATGTGAATGTTAGGTGTCGGTCGTGAGTGTTAGGGACAGCTGATGGGTGAGTGATTGGGGTGTGGTTTATTGAGCAGTGTGAGAGGTTACTGGTGTTGAGGGCAGGAGATGTCATGTGGAGATGAATTCACTGACATTGACCACCCGTGTGAGTTCATTTAACTTCTTCTGGCTCTTCTGCCAGGCCCTCGGTGCCAGACTTCTTGCACTGACCTCCCTGGCCACCTGCTCCTATTCACTTCGAAGTGTATTTCTTGAGGGTCTGCACCCCACCCCATGGGAACATGGCCTGTCTGCTCCTGTCACCCTCCATGACTTAGGCCTCCAGCACCACATCCGTGAACCGCAGAACCCTCTCTCTGTCCTAGTACTCCATTTACCTTGTCCCCAATTGCGGCATTTCACAGTCAGCAGCAGCCTCCTGTGATTCAGTGCAACTTCCCTTTAAGAGGAACAGACTGTCTTTAAGAGCTGTATCCTGGATGAAACACGAGCCAGCCTCACACAACCTTAGGCCCCAGCAGACAGACAGCACCGCGTGTCACCCTAGGCGGTACATAGAATTCGTAGAAATGAGAAGGCAGCAGGAAGTTTGTGTGTCACCTGCCTCAACATGAATAGGCAAGGGCAGATCACGAATTACAATCCCTACACCCGAAAAGCGAAGCAAACCCGATTTTCTCGCTATATCTATCTTCCTTTCCCACTTACGCATGTCCTCACTCGCTCTCTACACTCTCTGTCTGTTTCTCATAGAATCAGAGACTGATGCAGTACAAAAGGAGGCTATTCGGCCCATTGTCTCAGTTCTGTCTCTTGGAATGAGCTACTTAATGAATTCCACCACCAACATCCACCCCCCACCCCCCAACTTTCCGCAGTCTCCTTTTTTCCTATTCAAGTATTTGCTAAATTCTCTTTTGAAAGATATTATTGGATCTGCTTCCACCATGTTTTCAGGCAGTGAATCCCACATCCCAACAACTCGCTGTGTAAGAAAATTCTCCTCATTTCACCTCTGGTTCTTTGTCAATTACCTTCAATCTGTGTCTTCTCAATACTGAACTTCCTGACACTGGAAACAGTTTCACATTAATTACCCGATCAAAACCCTTAATGATTTTGAATTATATATTAAATCACCCCTTACCCTTCATTGCTCCAAAGAGAACAATCCCAGCTTTTCCAATCTCTCCACATAACTGAATTCCCAGATCCCTAGTACCATTCTAATAAATCACCTCAGTATCTTCACTAAGTCCTTGACATCCTTATCAAAGTGTGGTGACCAGAATTGGACATAATTCTCCAGCTTGGACCTAACCAATGATGTACAAACATCAGCATTTCCTCATGAGTTTTATTACTCTGTGCCTCTCTCTCTGACACCAAGGACACTACATGTTACCATCAAAGATCTCTGTGTGTGTACGCCGCAGGTCTCTCTAACCCTGCACCCGCTTTATAATGGTACCATTTATTTTATATTGTTTCTCCTCATACTTCCTACCCATGTCTCACTTCACACTTCACTGTGTTAATTTACATCTGCCATGTTCCTGTCCATTTCACCAGTCAGTCTCTGTCCTCCTGAAGTTTGTTACTATCCTTCTCACTGTTTATTCACATTTCTGAGTTTCCACCCATCACAAAACCTTGACATTATCCCCTCTGTACACAAGCCCATTGTATTAACATACTGCAACAGTGATCCCAACAGTGACCCTCGGGATAATAAAAGCAAAATACTGAGGATGATGGAAAGCTGAAATAAGTACAAGTAATTCTGGAAATACACAGCAGGTCTGGGAGCATCTGTGGAGAGAGAAGTAGAGTTAATGTTTCAGGTCAGTGACCCTTCTTCAGAACAGGGGAACGCCATTGTATACTTCCCTCCAGACTGAACAATAAATATTCTCCACTACTCTCTGCTTTCTGCTTCGCATCTCGATCAGATCTGCTTTTACATTTCCCTGCTCTAAGTTGAACCATCCCAGCTACATAACTGTAATCCCTCATCCCTGGAAAAATTCCAGTAAAACTCTTTTATCCCCTCTCCAATGGGCTCATGTCCTTCCTAAAATGTGGTTCCCTGTATTGGACACAATGCTCCAGGTGGAGCCGATCTAGTCTTTTCTATAGGTGTAATATAACATCCTGACTATTCGACTCTGTGTCTCTATTAATAAAACCTAGGAATCTATTTTCTTTGTTAACTGTTTGTTAACCTGTCCAGCTCACTTCAAAGATTGCACACAAACACCCCAGGTCTCTCTGTTATTCTCACCACCTTTAAAGTTGTGTTATCTCTCCTCATTCATCCACCTGCAGTTCGCTATCACCTTCTCAAAGGCTATTAGGGGTGGGTGATAACTGCTGGCCCAGCCAGCGACACCCACAACCCATGAATAAATAATATAAAATCTTTCCACAATGTATCACTTCACACATCTGCCAGGCCAATTAAATATTAGGAAAACTAAAGCCAGTGTTTTCAAACCCCACATCAAACATTTCTTAGCTACAGACTCCATCCCTCTCCTTGACAACTGTCTGAGACTAAAGCAAAGTGTTTACAACCTGGTGTCATAGTTGCTCCTGCGATGAGCTTCCTACCAAATATTCACGCTATCAATAAAACTGCCTATTTCCACCCCCTTAACATAGTACGACTTCATCCCTGTCTCAGCTCCTCTGCTGGTGAAACATTCTCCCTTGCCTGTGTTACCTGTAGACTTGACTATTCAAACACACTCCTGGCTGGTCTCCCACATTCTACTCTCTGTAAACCTGAGGTGATGAAAAACACTGCTGCCCATGTCCTAACTCACACCAAGTCCTGTTCACCCATCACTCCCTGAACTCACTGACCAACATTGGATCCTGGTCAGCAACACATCAATTTAAAAACTCTCAGCCTTCTTTTCAAATGCTTCAGCAGAGTTGCTTGCTAGGCCCTCACAGAGTGCAGTTAAGAGTCAATAACATTGCTGTGAGTCTAGAGTCATATGTGGGCTAGACCAGGAAAGGACGGCAGATTTCTTTCCCTAAAGGACATTAGTGAATCAGATGGTGTTTAACAGAAAACGATGATAGTTTCATGGCTCCATGAGTGAGACTAGCTTTCTATTCCAGATTTTAACACACTCCTGGCTTGTCTCACACATTCTACTCTCTGTAAACTTGAGGTCATCCAAACTCTGCTGCTCTTGTGTAAACTCACACCAAGTCCCGTTCCCCGATCACTGACATACATCGGCTGCCAGTTAAGCAATGTCTTGATTTTAAAATTCTCAACCGTGTTTGCAACTCCCTCGATGTCCTCACACCTCCTTATCTATGTAATATTCGCCAGCCCCACAACCCTCCAAGACATCTGCACTCCTCCAATCCTGGTCTCTTGTGTATGCTTGATTTTCATCATTGCTCCACTGCCAGCCAAGTCTTCAGCTGCCTAGACCCAAAGCTCTGGAATTCCCTAACTACAGCTCTTTTATTTTATTCGTGTGTGGGATATGTGCATCGCTGGCAAGGCCAGCATTTGTTCCCATCTCTAATTGCCCTTGACAAATGAGTGACTTGCTCGGACATTTCACAAGGCATTTAAGAGTTAACCACATTGTTGAGGGTCTGGAGTCACATGGAGGCCAGATCAGGTAAGGACAGCAGATTTCCTTCCCGAAAGGACATTAGTAAATCAGATCGGTTTTTACAACAATCGATGATAGATTCATGGCACCATGACTGAGACTAAATTTCATTTCCAGACTTTTATTAATGAATTGAAATTATTAATTGATTTAATTTTAATTCCCACCAACTGCCATGTGGGAATTGAACCCATGGCATTAGCCTGAACCTCTGGTTTTCTAGTTCAGTGACATTACCGCTATACCACTGTCACTGCCTCTATGCCTCACTTTCCTCCCTTAAGACACTACTTAATACCTCCTGCTTTGACCAAGAAATGTAAGTTGTTGTTGTTGGGCTTTGCCAGATATGATTTGTCATTACCATATCCCTGCTGCCGTCCATTTATTGTCCCATGTTTTTTTCCAAGCAACGAATGTTTTTGTCCTGGGCTGTGAAGTCTAGAAATTTCCCACCAGCGACGTTAGACTGACTGGTCAGTAATTACACTGTTTGCTCCATCTCTCCTTTTTTAAACCGAGTGTAACATTTACAACCCTCCCATCTCTGGCATCAAGCCCATATCCAAGGAGGATTGGAACATTCTGTCACTGAGAACAACATTCCTTCTGTCAGCATCCCCCACACATCCCATTCAGACAGGGTAAATGGTCTACTTTATTGTGGCACAAGAAGAGTTGGACTGAAAGGGGTTAACTGAACCTGTTTGTTCAGTGATTGTAATTAATGTCAGTCACCATGGACCCTAATTGCGTCGCTGGAGGATTTCCCTCTTCTATTAATACAGGACTCCTTTCAATGTGTTATCCCATAGTGTCAACAACAGCATAATCCCGGCGCTATCAAGGATCAGCAGCCCCAGCGAGAGAGAGGATAGATCAGAATCTGAGAACAATAGATTGGAATGTTACAACAATGGGTCAGAATCTGAGAACAATAGATTGGAATGTTACAACAATGGGTCAGAACATGAGAAAAGTAGCTTGGGATGTTACTACAATGGGAAGCCGGAGTTTCTCCTATTGGTTTGGCCTTGTTACTGCAGATTATTTTTGGATAACATTAGATGATCGGATCTATTATGCACTGAAGATGATTCAAACGATTTATTATCCCATCCTCGCTATTATTGGTGTCCCTGGTGAGTCTCTGTATCCAACGTTTAGAATTATAAGCATATTGTACAGATTTAATGTTCTTGTCATGTCAATCTTGGGAAGTCTGAAGCCATTGTCTTCAGTCACTGCCAGAAACTCCATTCCCTATCCACTGTCTGCATTCCTCTCGCTGCCCAATGTCTGGGGCTGAAACAGACTGTTTGCGACCTCTGCATCCAGTTGACACTGAGCTGAGTTCATCTCCATATTCTCTCCATCACCAACCCTGCCTATCACCACCTCTGTAATATGTCCCGTCTCCACCTCTGCCTCAGCCCATCTACTGCATAAACCCTCATCTGTGCCTTTGTTAAATCCACACTTGACTATTACAATTCTATCCTGGTCACCTTCCAATTCTATCCTGGTCACCCTCCCAGTTATTAACCTCCATAAACCACAGCCCATCCAGAAATCTGCTGCCTGTGTTCTAACTCACACCAAATCCCGATCACCCATCACCCCTGTGCTCACTGATCTACATTGTCTTCCGGTCTGGCAACACCTTTATTTTAATATTCTCATTCTTGTCTTTGAATCTCTCCATGGCCTCACCACTCCAAATAGCCCTATACCCCTCTCGATTTCACATATTCTTGTAAATCTTATGCCTTTGAAACTTTTTTCAATTCCCTTTTGAAAGTGAATTTCTTTCCCCTCCTTAGCACCTCCGGCTGTGATTTTTACACTAAGGTGCCACTGGTGCCAATGTAACAAAAACCTGGATCTATAAAAACGATGTGAATGGAACCGCCAACCACTTCTCGTGTGGCCAGCACACTCCCCCATTCTGTGTAGGGATCTAGCCTGGGTGTACTGTCATTTGCTGTTAGTCTGAGGAGGGGTTTGGAGTAACGTCAATGTCCCTTTCTAGCAGCTAATATGTACATCTTTGAAACTTGGTCCGTGCATGTCCACTGATCACGTGTGTTAGTCACTCACAACTAAGCATACATTCAGCAGCACCAGGAATCCCCTCTAGTATTTTTAAAAGGACCAGGCTTCCTGGTCCTGAATATTGAGGGATATTTGACATTCAAGAAGAATAGGATGCTCGGTAAATGTGGAGGGGTGGCACTGTTAATCAAGGATGGTGTTGGGGCATAAGTTCGAGATGACCTCGGTTCAGGAGATCAGAATGTCGAATCGATTTGGGTGAAGGTGAGGAATACCAGGAGAAAGAAGTCCCTAGCAGGAGTGGTCTACAGACCTCCTAACAGTAATCACAATGTAGGACATCGTATACAAGAAGAAATATTGTTTACTTGTGATAGACGTACGGCAATAATCATGGGTGATCTTAATCTACATATAAACTGGAAAAATCAGATTGGGAACAGTAGCCCGGATGAAGAGTTCATAGAATGCTTTCGAGGTAGTTTCTTGGAACAGCACGTTCTGGAAACAACCAGAGATAAGGTTATATTAGACTTCGTATAATGTAATGTGACAGGATTAATTAATGACCTCAGAGTAAAGGCACCTCTCGGTAGCAGCGACCACATTATGACTGAATTTTACATCCAGTTTCAAAGAGAGAAGAGTGGATCTATGATCAGTATTTTAAACTTGAATAAGGGAAACTATTTGGGCATGAAAGTTGAGCTCGCTGAAGTGAACTGGGTTACTAGTCTTGGAGATAGATCAATAGAGAAGCAGTGGCAGACATTTAAGGGGATATTTCAGGAATACTCCATAATAAGTATATTCCTACTATCAGGTGGAGGACCCACCAGCGGTTTAGTAAGAAATTACGGAAAACATCACACTTAACGAAAAGGCAGATAATTGTGCAAAGATGAGTGGCAGTTCAGATGATTGGTCAGAATATAAAGAACAGCAGACAATGGCTAACGGGTTAATCAGGAGAAAGACATTCGAGTATGATAGGAAGCTAGCTAGAAATGTAAAAATGGATTGCAAGAGTTTCTCCGTGTATTTAAAAAGGAGAAGAGTATTTAAAAAGAGCGTTGGTCCTCTGGACAGTGAGAATGTGGAGTTAATCGTAGATAAAAAGGGAACAGCGGATGCAATGAACAAATATTTTGTTTCTGTCTTCACTATCGAGGATACAAGAAACATTCCAGTAGGAGCTGTAAATCAGGAGGTGGAAGGAAGAGAGAAACTTGGTGAAAATACCAAGCTTTACTGAGCAAACGTATGGAGTTGTGGGCTGAAAAGTCCCCGGGTCCTGATGGGCTTCATCCTAGAGTCTTAAAAGAGGTGGCTAATGAGGTAGTAGTCGTGTTGTTGTTAATTTTTCAAAGTTCACTAATTTTGGAAAGGTTCCATCAGACTGGAAAGTAATAAATATAACCCCTCTATTCAAGAAGAGGGGGATGCAGAAAGCAGGTAACTATAGGCCAGTTAGCTTGACAACTGTCGTGGGGAAGATGTTTGAATCGATCATTAAGGAGGCTTTCGCTGGGCACTTAGAAATACTCAAGGTAATCGCGAATAGACAGCATTGTTTTGTGAAAGGGAAGTCATCTTTAACCAATTTATTGGAGCTCTTTGAAGGAGTAACATGCGATATGGGTAAAGGGGAGCCCTTTGACATACTGCGCTTGGATTTCCAGAATGCATTAGACAATGTGCCACATAAAAGGTTATTGTGCAAAGTAGGAGCTCATGGTGTAGTGGGTAACATATTAGCTTGGATCAAAGTTTTATTGGCCAGTTGCCGAAAAGAGGGAGTATGCATGAATGGGTCCTTTTCAGATTGGCAGGATGTGACAAGTTGAGTCCATCATGGGTCTGTGCTGGGGCCTCAACATTTTACAATTTATGTGAAAGACTTAGATGAGGGAAGCGATGGCATGTTAGCTAAATTTGCAGATGACTCAAGGATAGGTAGGAAAGTATGTTGTGAAGAGTACATAAGGAGGTTGTAGTCCAATATAGATAGGTTGAGTGAGTGGGGAAAAAATCTGTCAGATGGAGTATAATGTGGGAAAATGTGAAGTTTTTCACTTTGGCAGGAGGACTGCAAAATTCCGAGGTGCTGAGGGATCTAGGTTCTGTAGTGCATGAGTCACAAACTGTTAGTAGGTAGGTACAGCAAGTAATAAAGAAGGCTAATGGAATGCTCTCCTTTATTACAAGAGGAATTGAAAATAAAAGTCAGCATGTGATAATTCAGTGATACAGGGCATTGGTGAGACCACATCTCGAATACTGTCTGTAGTTTTGGTCTCCTTATTTAATGGAGGATGTGAATTCTTTGGAGGTGGTTCAGATGTGGTTTACTAGATTGATACTAGGAATGAGCAGGTTGTGTTCTGAGTAAAGGTTGGACGAACGGTCTTGTTTTCACTGGAATTTAGAATGGTGAGGGGAGATTTGACTGAAGTTTAAAAGAACCTGAAAGGCCTTGACACGGTGAATGAGGAAAGGATGTTTCCTCTTGTGGGTGAGTCCAGTACTAGGGGGCACTGTTTCGAAATTAGGGGTCACCGCATTCGGACAGAGACGAGGAGAACATTTTTCTCTGGAGGGTTGTGTGACTTTGGAATTCTCTGCCATAGGAGGTGGTGGAGACGGGGTCATTGAATATTTTTAAGGTGGAGATAGATAGATTCTTATCAGGCCAGGGAATGAAAGGTTATCAAGGTTAGATGGGAGTGTGGAATTCGAAACACAAACCGATCAGCTATGATCTGATTGAATGGCGGTGCAGACTCGAGGGGCCGAATGGCCTACGTCTGCTCCTAGTTCATATGCGTGTATTTTTTACTCAGCTTACATGTGAGGTGCTTTTGACTTACTTCTGTTATTGTAAAGTTAGTGGAGGTGCTGTGGATGGTTTTCTGGAGGTTGCGTTGTGAGCTTCTGCAGACATTCATGGAGGACAGAGGATTTGCTAACCGAACTCTGGACGAGTTATGGGGACTGTAGTTACATGACCTACAAATGGAGCAGAGGCTAGAGAGGGGACACTCTGTAAAGTGGGAGGAGGAGGGGACTCTGCCCTACACACCCCGGGTTCTCCAAGAGCAAACAGAGCAGTGGTCCTAATATCGAGCCCTGGGGAACTCCACTGTATACTCACCTGGAGTCTGACCAACAACCTTTCACCATTTCTCTCTGTTGACTTTTCATTAGCCAATGTTATATCCACACTGTCACTGTCCCTTTAATCCATAGGGTTCAGTTTTCCTAACCTGTCTATTGAATGTCATTTGATCAACCACCTTTTGAACATCCATATTTATAACTTCAATCACACCACCCTCAACAACCCTCTCCATTGTTTTATCAAAGAACTCCATCAAGTTTACCTCACCGGCACCTCTCTCCACTCCTCCACTGTTGTTAAATTATCAGACTGCTTATCCGACATCCAGTACTGGATGAGCAGAAATTTCCTCCAATAAAATATTGGGAATACTGAAACCATTGGGCTGGACTCTGTTGGGCTCCTGATGTAGGTCTCCATGGAGCCACACATCGGGATTGCTGGGCCTGATCTTTCCAGCTGTGCAGAGGCTCGTGGCTCCCCGCCCCCTCCCCCCAACCGCTCGGCAGCGGTACCCTCCTTTAAATATTTCAATACACTTAATGTATACATTTCAGTCCAATTCCCTGTGATCTTACTGACAGCCCGGGATCTTCCATGCAGCGGCTGACACTCACACACCTTCATAATGAAAGCAAAATACTGCAGATGCTGGAAATCTGAAATAAAATCCAGAAATGCTGGAACCACTCAACAGGTCTGGCAGCATCTGTGGAAAGAGAGGCAGAGTTAACGTTTCGGGTCAGTGACCCTTCTTCTCACACACCGTCGCTTTCCCGTCCAGGGAAAGCCAACGCCACAGAGGTGGGGAAGGGGGGTAAGTAGGATTTTTAGAGTACTGATGGGGTGGGGGGTGGTGGCTGGTGCTTGTGGTGGGCGTGGTCAACTCTGCATTAATAGTGTAGGGGAAGAAGGGGCAAACTCTACACTTTGGACAGTTGTTGGGTTGCGAGGGTACTCGGCAGTTTAAGTCTTTGGCGGGGCTGGTGGGAAGGCAACTATACAATGTAAGTTTTTGGGGGGAAATGGGCAACATTTTATTTGCAGTGCACTGGCGGGGGTGTGTGTACGGGGTTAAACTTTGCACTTTTTGTGGCAGGTCTGGTTGCCCTTTAAAAATGGCACCAGTGTCTGTACAGAGACAGCTGACAGCACTACTGTTGTCGCTGAGGCCGTCCCTGTGACGTGATTGGGGGTGGAGTGGGCGGCCCGTTCACTGTATTAAAATGAGACGTCGCCTGCTACATCACAGTGGCACAGCAGACATAGACTGCACATATGGGCCACCAATGTTTCGCACTCCGCTGGGGAGAATAAAATTCAGCCCCTTGTTTTTGCTTCCCGCTCCAATCTCCCTTCCCTAGCTAGCAATTCCTTCCTTCTTCCTGGTAACTGTCTGACATTACTATAGTCTGTTCACAACCTTGGTGTCACATTGGACCACAAAATAGGCTTCTAACCTCATACTGCTCCCATCACCACAATCGCCTATTTCCATCTCTGTAACATCACCTGACTAAATCCCTGCCTCAGCTCATCTGCTGAAACCCTCATTCAAGAAAAGAGGCGCTGCTGGATCTGGTACTTGGGAATGAGGTGGGCCAAGTGGATCAAGTACCAGTTGGGAAGCACTTAAAGGACAGTGGTCATTACATCATAAGGTTTAGGCTGACTACATAGAAGGACAAAGGGTAAGAATAATTAACTGAGGGAAGGCCAACTTCAGCGGGGTAAGAATGCAGCTGGGGAAAATAAATTGGAGTCAACGATTGGCAGGAAAACAATAGCTGAACAATGGGCTACCTTCAAAGAAGAGATAGTTTGGGCTCAGTCAAGGTATATTCCTTCGAAGGGGAAAGGTAGTGTAAACAAATCCAGAGCTCCCTGAATTACAAAAGAGGTGAGTGACGCAGAGATTAAGATGAAGAAGAAAAAGTGTGCTTATGACAGACGCCAGGTAGACAATCCTACTCAGAACCAGGCAGAGCGGAAGCATAAAAGCAAGTAAGAGAAGTAAAATAGAATATGAGAAGAGTCTGGCGGCTAGAATTAAATGGAGTTCCTAAATTTTCTATAGATGTATAAACAGGTAGCAAAAGGAGGAGTTGCACCAATTAGGGGCCACACAGAGGATTTGCACATGCATGCAGAGGGCATAGTTGAAGTATTAAATAAATACGTTGCATCTGTCTTTACCAAGTGTAACAAAAGTGATTCTTTTTTGGTTAAAAAAAAATATTTCTAAAGGCATTTATGGTTCAGCTGAATAAATGTTGGACCGTTTTTTTAAAATTAAAAATTGAACCACCAAGAGGTCACTGAGAGGGAGCTGGACTGGCAACAGAGTTACTGGTTATCACAAGGCTCGGGTTCGAGATGAAGCCGAAACCCTGGTAGCGGGCAGAAAAGTGATAAGTTCTCCTTTGATTAGACAAGCCCCGTTGTCGCAGAGAACACCTGGGATGGACAGAAAAACTGACAAGCTTTCTGGTTGTCGGTCAGTGTGTGTGGTTTTACCTTCTGGAAAGAGATAACGTCAAGTCTGAAGAAAAAGTCAAGAAAGCAGAGAAGACCACAACCCAGCTCATTTTCCAGAAGTTCCAGAACAGACCTTGTGAAGTCCACGGAGTTGAGTCATCTTGTTTCCTGTTTGAAGAAAGCCTGCTAAAAATAATTCTCAATGCCGCCTGAAGAGAACTGTTGTCTGGTAACCTGGATGTGTGTGCTCAGAAGTTAGACTGCATGCTGGTTTGGAACAACATAACTCATCTGCTGCTTCCTTCAAAATGGGCAACTAGTTAACCCAAATGCTTTTTGTTTGTAACAGAGCTCTGATCGAAAAATCTTTTTTTTTAGATCTTGTTTTCGGTTAACCAGTGTATATGTCTGTGTTTGAGTTTTAAGGGACTAAGGTAAAAAAAAGTAACTTTAAAATTTGGTTCTGGTTAAAAGGGACTTTGAAGTTTGGTTAAGGTGGGAAGGGGAAGTTAAAAATTAATTGTTGGATTTTTAAAAATTTGATCTGTGTGATATTGTTTTACTTCATTTCTAGTTGAGACTTTTTTATTCGATCCTGGGATGTAGGCATCACTGGCTAGGCCAGCATTTATTACCCATCTCTCCATAACCCTTGAGAAGGTGGTGGTGAACTGCCTTCTTGAATCGCTGCAGTCCATGGGAGGTAGGTTCACTCACAATTGTGTTAGGAATGGACATCCAGGATTTTGACCCAGCGACAGTGACGGAATGGCGATATAGTTCCAAGTCAGAATGGTGTATGACTTGGAGGGGAACTTGCAGGTGGTGATGTTCCCATGCATTTGCTCCCCTTGTCCTAGATGGTAGAGGTCACGGGTTTGGAAGGTGCTGTCTAAGGTGCCTTGGTGCATTGCTGCAGTGCATCTTGTATACGGTACACACTGCTGCCACTGTGCGTCAGTGGTGAAGGGGGAGCATGTTTGTGGATGGTGCGCCAATCAAATAGGCTGCTTTGTCCTGGATGATGTCGAGCTTCTTGAGTGTTGTTGGAGCTGCAGCCATCCAGGCGAGTGCAGAGTATTCCATCACTCTCTTGACTTGTGCCTTATAGATGGTGGACAGGCTTTGGGGAGTCAGGAGGTGAGTTACTCGCTGCAGGATTCCTGGTCTTACACCTGCTTCATTTATGATAAACTGTTAATTGTTTAGTTCAGTAAAGTGTGTTCTATTCTGATGAGAATAGTGTATCTGATGGACTGTTTCAGCAAGTGGGAAAATGAGAAAAAAATGCTGTGACCTGTGGAGAAGCTGGACTGAATGAACAGTGCACACCTCTCGCCTCGGGTCATAACACAAGGAAGAAGGTACAACACAGGCAATGGCGAAAGAGCAGGTAATTAAAAAACAAGAAGGGTTTAAAATTGATAAAGTGGACATATTAGATAGGCTGTCTAGAGGTAAAGTGAATAAAGCACCAGGGCCAATGAGGTGCATCCAAGGATTATGAGGGAAGTGAGGGTGGAAATCGCAGAGGCACTGGCCATAAATTCTCAATCTTCCTTAGACTAGGGGAGATGCCGGAGGACTGGAGAATTGCAACTATTACATCCTTGTTCAAAAATGGGTGTAAAGATAATCCCAAGAACTCCAGGCCAGTCAATTTAACTGCAGTGGTGGGGAAACTTCTCGTAATAATAATTCGGGACAAATTAATAGTCACATGGACAAATTCGGGTTAAGTAAGGAAAACAGCATGGATTCCTGAAGGGCAAATACTATTTAACTAACAGCCTGGACATTTTGAGAAGGTAACAGAGAGGTTTGATGAGGGCAATGCTATTGATGTGGTGTATTGTATTTACAAAAGGCATTTGATACTGTGCCACATAACAGACTTGTGAGAAAACTTATAGTTCATGAATGAAAAGGGACGGTAACAACATGGATACGGCTTTGGCTGAGTGGCAGGAAAGAAAGAATTGTAGTTTGTGAATGTTTCTTGGGGGCTGGAGGAAAGGCTGGAGGTCCCCAGGGATCAGTGTTGGCACCCTTGATTTTCCTGATATATATTACAAGAGCGACGTCTCAATTCATTCCATCTTCGCTGCCTCCGGAGAATCCTTGGCATCAGGTGGCAGGACCATATCTCCAACGTGGAAGTCCTCGAGGCGCCCAATATCCCCAGCATATACACCCTACTGAGTCAGCAGCGCTTGAAATGGCTTGGCCATGTGAGCCACATGGAAGATGGTCGGATCCCCAATGACACATTGTACAGCGAGCTTGTCACTGGTATCAGACCCACCGGCCATCCGTGTCGCTGCTTTAAAGACATCTGCAAACGCGAAATGAAGTCCTGTGACATTGACCACAAGTTGTGGGAGTCAATTGCCAGTGATCTCTAGTGCTAGCAGATAGCCATAATGGCGGGTCTGAAGAATGGCAAGTCGAAGAGACTTAACAGTTGACAGGAAAAAAGACAAAAGTACAAGGAGAGAGCCAACCGTGAAATAGCCTCGACAACCAATTTTATCTGCAGCGCCTGTGGAAGAGCCAATTCACTCTAGAATTGGCCTTTATAGCCACTCCAGGTGCGGCTCCACAAACCACTGACCACCTCCAGGCGCTTATACATTTTCTCTCGAGACAAGGAGGCCAAAGAAGGTAACTGACCAAGACCATGGTGTTCAGGGCACAAATTCAGAGTTTGCAGATGATACGAAACGTGGAAGCATTGTGAACTGTGAGGAGGATGGTGTTGAATTTCAAAAGTACTTAGACAACTTGGTGGAAAGGGCAGGCAGGTGGCAGATGAATTTCAATGCAGAGAAATATGAAGTGATTCATTTTGGTAGGAAGAATATTGAGGTAATGTAAAATAAAGGGCAAAGCATTATAAAGGAGCAGAGAGACCGAGGTGTATATGTGCATAAGTCATTGATGTTGGCAGGACAGGTTGAGAGAGCATTTAATATAGCATACAGTATCCTGGGCTTTATTAACAGGGACATTCAGTACAAGAGCAAGGAAGTTATGTTGAACTTATATAAAACACTGATTCAGCCTCAGCTGAAGTATTCTGTCCAATTCTGGGCACCACACTTTAGGAAGATTGTGAGGGCATTGGAGAGAGTACAGAAAAGATCCATGAGAATGCTTCCAGGCATGAGGAATTTCAGTTATGAAGATAGACAGGAGAAGTTAGGATCATTTTCCTTGGAGAAGAGAAGGCTGAGAGGTGAGTTGATTTGATAGAGTTGTTCAAAACCATGAGGGGTCTGGACAGAGGAGATAGAGAGAAACTGTTTCCACTCGTGAAAAGAATCGAGAACGAGAGGGCACAGATTGAAATTAATGGGTAAGAGAGGCAGAAGTGACATGAGGCAATATTTTCTCACGCAAGGAATGGCTAAGGACTGGAATGTACTGCCTGAGAATGTGATGGAGACAGGTTCAATTGAAGCATTCAAAATGCAATCAGACTGTTATCTGAAAAGGAAGAATGTGCAGGGTTATGGGGAGAAGGCGGGGAATGGCACGAGGTTAATTGCTCTTTCGGAGAGCCGATGTGTACATGACAGACTGAATAGCCTCCTTCTGTGCTGTAATAATTATGTGATTCCCTGATTCATGCCTTTGTCACCTCTGTGCATAACTATTCCAACTCACTCCTGGCTGATCTCCCACATTCTACTCTCTGTAAACTTGAGGTCATCCAAAACTCTGCTGCCCATGTCCTAGCTCACACCAAGTTTTCTTCCTCTATCACTGACCGACATGGCTCCCAGTCAAGCAATGTCTTGATTTTAAAATTCTCATCCTCGTTTTCAATACCTCCATAGAACAAAGAACAAAGATAATTACAGCACAGGAACAGGCCCTTCGGCCCTCCAAGCCTGCGCCGATCCAGATCCTCTCTCTAAACATGTCGCCTATTTTCTAAGGTTCTGTATCTCTTCACTTCCTGCCCATTCATGTATCTGTCTAGATACATCTTAAAAGACCCTATTGTGACCGCGACTAACACCTCCGCTGGCAACGCATTCCAGGCACCCACCACCCTCTGCGTAAAGAACTCTCCACGCATATCCCCCCTGAACTTTTCCCCTCTCACTTTGAACTCGTGAACCCTAGTAATTGAATCCCCCACTCTGGGAAAAAGCTTCTTGCTATCCACCCTGTCTCTCCCTCGCATGATTCTGTCCACCTCAATCAGGTCCCCCCCTCAACCTCCGTCTTTCTAATGAAAATAATCCTAATCTACTCAACCTCTCTTCATAGCCAGCGCCCTCCATACCAGGCAACATCTTGGTGAACCTCCTCTGCACCCTCTCCAAAGCATCTACATCCTTTTGGTAATGTGGCGACCAGAACTGCACGCAGTATTCCAAATGTGGCCGAACCAAAGTCTTATACAACTGTAACATGACCTGCCAACCCTTGTACTCAATACCCCGTCCGATGAAGAAAAGCATGCCATATGCCTTCTTGACCACTCTATTGACCTGCGTTGCCACCTTCAGGGAACAATGGACCTGAACACCCAAATCTCGCTGTACATCAATTTTCCCCAGGACTTTTCCATTTACTGTATAGTTCACTCTTGAATTGGATCTTCCAAAATGCATCACCTCGCATTAGCCCTGATTGAACTCCATCTGCCATTTCTCTGCCCAACTCTCCAATCTATTTACATTCTGCTGTATTCTCTGACAGTCCCCTTCACTATCTGCTACTCCTCCAATCTTAGTGTCGTCTGCAAACTTGCTAATCAGACCACCTATACTTTCCTCCAAATCATTTATGTATATCACAAACAACAGTGGTCCCAGCACGGATCCCTGTGGAACACCACTGGTCACACGTCGCCATTTTGAGAAACTCCCTTCCACTGCTCCTCTGTCTCCTGTTGCCCAGCCAGTTCTTTATCCATCTGGCTAGTACACCCTGGACCCCATGCGCCTTCACTTGCTCCATCAGCCTACCATGGGGAACCTTATCAAACGCCTTACTGAAGTCCATGTATACGACATCTACAGCCCTTCCCTCATCAATCAACTTTGTCACTTCCTCAAAGAATTCTATTAAGTTGGTAAGACATGACCTTCCCTGCACAAAACCATGTTGCCTATCACTGATAAGCCCATTTTCTTCCAAATGGAATAGATCCTATCCATCAGTATCTTCTCCAGCAGCTTCCCTACCACTGACGTCAGGCTCACCGGTCTATAATTACCTGGATTATCCCTGCTACCCTTCTTAAACAAGGGGACAACATTAGCAATTCCCCAGTCCTCCGGGACCTCACCCGTGTTTAAGGATGCTGCAAAGATATCTGTTAAGGCCCCAGCTATTTCCTCTCTCGCTTCCCTCAGTAACCTGGGATAGATCCCATCCGGACCTGGGGACTTGTCCACCTTAATGCCTTTTAGAATACCCAACACTTCCTCCCTCCTTATGCCGACTTGACCTAGAGTAATCAAACATCTGTCCCTAACCTGAACATCCGTCATGTCCCTCTCCTCGGTGAATACCGATGCAAAGTACTCGTTTAGAATCTCACCCATTTTCTCTGACTCCACGCATAACATTCCTCCTTTGTCCTTGAGTTCTCTAGTTACCCTCTTGCTCCTTATATATGCTCCCTATCTCTGTAATATCCTCCAGCTCCACAAAACGCCAAGATATCTGTGCATCTCTAATTCTGGCCTCTTGTGCAGCCCTGATTTTCATCACTCCACCACTATTATCTGCACCTTTAGCTAATGAGGCTCCAAGTTCGAGAATACCCTCCCTTCACCTCTCCGCTTCTCCACCTCGCTTTCATCCTTTAACACGCCCGTTAAAACCTACTTCTTTGACCAAGCTTTAAACTAGTATCTCATTTTCGGGAAGCACCTTGGGACATTTCATTATGTTAAAGGCGCTACATAAATATAAATTGTTGTTGAAGTTTGCCAAACATGATTTGTTATTACCAGACCCCTACTGCTTCTTGTTTGTTATCGTATGTTTTTCAAAGAAACGAATATATTTCTCCTGGGTTGTGACCCCATGAAATTTCCCCAGTAGTGATGCGTGTCTGACTGCTCAGTAATTACAGGGTTTACTCTATCTCTCCTTTTCTAAACAGGGTGTAACAATTACAGTGCTCCAGTCCTCTGTCATCGCTCCCATATCCAAGGAGGATTGAAAGATTCTGGCCAGTGCCTCTACTATTTTCACCATTCCTTCCCTCAGTAACCCTCACGCATCCTGTCCTGAGTAAATTTTCTGCTTTATTGTGGTATGCAAGGTGTTGGAATGAAAGAGGTTAACGGAATCTATTTGCTCAGTGACTGTAATTAATGTCAGTCTCTATGCAACCTAATTATTTCACTGGAGGTGCTCCATCTTCTAATAGTAAGGGACTGTTTTCAATGTGTTTTCACATAGTGTGAGTGGGAGCATCATCCCTGACACTAATAGGGACCAGCGTCTCCAGAGAGAGGGGGAGGATAGATCAGAATCTGAGAACAATAGATTGTAATGAAACAAAAATGGGCAGGGGGTTATCCTGGGATCTTGACACTCTTTCTGCATATTATGATCGGCTACCATTAGCATCTAGCATCAATTACGCAGTGAACATTATTCAATACATTTACTATCTCATCCTCGCTATCGTTGGTGTTCCTGGTAAGTCTCTATATCCAGCTCTTCATTCTATAAACTATGTTAAACTGCATTACTGTACTTCTCATTTACTCTGCCCTTGCTGATTTTGGTATCCCTCCAGCTATTATCTTTATATAACCATTGCTATCCACATTATGGTTTGTGTAATTTAATCTCTCATCTTTGCTTCTGTTGTTGCCCCGGTAAGAGTCTAGTTCCAGCCATGAGATATGTAAACCTTGCTTCACTGAAATACTGATTTGGAATTTATTTATTTTTTTGAAGACTGAAGCTAGTGTCATTGGTCTCCATAAGAAACTTCATACCCTATTTGTGAACCACTTACCTTTCACTGGCCAGTGTCTGAGACTGAACAAGACAGTCTACAACCTCTGTAGTAATTTAAACCTGAGCTGATTTCATCTCCATATTCTCTCCATCAACAAACATGCCTACTACCACCTCTGCAATAACTGCCATCTCCACCTCGGCCTCAGCCCATCTGCTGCATAAACTCTCATCTGTGCCTTTGTTAAATCTACACGTGACTATTCCAGTTCTATCATGGTCACCTTCCCAGTTATAAACCTCCATCAACCACATCCCAGCCTGCGGCGCTTTCTCAGTGAACATCAACGTCAGCTCGAGGAACAACACCTCATTGTCGGATTAGGCATTCTACAGACTTCCAGACTGAACATTGAGTTCAATAATTTCAGATCAAGACTGGCTCTTTTAATTATTTTGCTTTATCATTTTTTTTGCCATGTCCTGGCCTTAAACTGGATTTTTTTATGTTGCTGCTTTTGGCTTGGGCTGTTCATTATTTTGTCATTTAACACCTTCGCTGCACTAACACTTTGTCTTTCACCACACCACAAGCACACTCTCTTTGCCTTTGCCCCATGACCTCCTTGTCAGTTAATCTCTATGACCCTCTGTCCTTTCAACACCTCTTTTTTCTCTTTTGCCCCACCCTTGCTTTATTTCCTTAAAACCTGACCTTTCTAACCTTTGTCAATTCTGATGAAAGGTCACAGGCCTGAAGCGTTAACTCTGCTTCACTCTCCACAGATGCTTCCAGACCTGCTGAGTCTTTCCAGCACTTTTTGTTTTCATTTAAGACTTGTAGTGGAGTTCCCCAGGGATCAATGTTGGGATCGTTTCTCTTCCTGACAAATATTAATGACATGGACCTTGGTGCACAGGGCACAATTTCAAAGTTTGCAGATGATGCAAAACTTGGAAGCATTGTGAACTGTGAGGAGGATAGTGTAGAAATTCAAACGGACATAGACAAGTTGGTGGAATGGACAGACAGGTGGCAGATGAAATTCAATGTGGAGAAATGTGATGTGATTCATTTCGATAGGAAGAACATGGAGAGGCAATATAGAATAAATTGTACAACTCTAAAGGGTGTGCAGGAGCAGAGGACCTGGGTGTATATGTGCATAGGCCATTGAAGTTGGCAGGAGAGGTTGAGAGCAGTTAATAAACCAGACAGTATCCTGCACTTTATTCACAGCAGCATGGAATGCAAAAGCAAAGAGGTTATTTTGAACTTGTATGAGACACTAGTTTGGCCTCAGTGGCAGTATTACGTCTAGTTCTGGGCACCACACTTTAGGTAACGTGAAGACATTGGGGAGTGTACGTAAACATTCACAAGAATGGTTCCAGAGATGAAGAATATCAGTTATGAAGAGAGACTGGAGAACTGGGAACATTTTCCTTAGAGAAGAGAAGGCTGAGAGGAGATTAGAAAAAAAGGTATTCACAATTATGAGGTGTCTGGACAGAGTGGATAGGGAAAAACTGTCCCCACTCCTGAAAGGTTCTAAAACGAGAGGGCAAAGAATAAAAGTAATTGGTAAAAGAAGCAGAAGTAACATGAAGAAAACTTTTTCACACAGCGAGTGCTTAAGGTCTGGAATGCACTGCCTGAGAGCGTGGTGGAGGCAGATTCAATCGAGGCATTCAGGAGGAAATTGGATAGCTGTCTGAAAAGGAAAATTGTACAGAGTTACAGGGAGAAGACAGGGAAGTGGTACTAGATAAATTGCTCTTTTGGACAGCCAGTGCAGACACGATGGACAGAATGGCCGCCTGTAACAATTCTGTGATTCTGTGACAGTTGACCACAAAATGAGCTTCCACCGTTATATTCGTGCCATCACTATCACCACCTATTTCCACTTCAATAACATCGCCTGATTTCACCCCATCTTAACTCATCCGCTGCTGAAGCTCTCAGTCATGCTTTCATCACCTGTAGCCTAGACTATTCGAACTCATTCTCCCACATTCTACTGTCTGTAACCTTGAGGTCATCTAAAACTCTGCTGCCTGTGCCTTAACTCACAGCAAGTCTAATTCCCCAATCACTGACCGACATCAGCTCACAGTCAAGCAATGTCTTGATTTTTAAAATTCTCATTCTTGTTTTCCAATCCCTCCATTGCCTCACCCCTCACTAACTCTGTAATCCCCTCCAGCCCCACAAACCTCTGAGATATCTCTGCTCCTCTAATTCTGGCCTCTTGTGCATCCCTGATTTTAATTACTCCACCATTGTGGCCACACCTTCAGTTGCCTCGGCCCAAAGCTCTGCAATACACGCCCGACACAGCTCCATCTCTCCATCTCTCCACCTCGCTTTTATCCTTTAAGACACTCCTTTAAAACTTGCCTCTTTGACCAAACATTTGGTCACCTAACCTAATATCTCCCTTGGTGGTTCAGTGTTATACTTTGTTTCATAATGCTGCTGTGAAGTACCTTGGGATAAGTTCTTGCTGAACTTTGCCAGACATGAATTGTCATTAGCATATCCATGTGGCTTGAAATTTATTATGCTATGCTTTTCCAAGCAAATAATATTTCTGTCCTGGGTTGTGAAATTTCACCACCACTGACGTCAGATTGACTGGACAGTACAGGGTTTACCACATCCCTCCTTTTTGTAAACTAGGTGTATAATTTGCAGCCCTCCAGTGCTCTGTCATCACTCCTATATCAAGAGAGAATTGATAGATTCTGTGCAGTGCTTCTTCCATTTGCACCATTCCTTCTCTCACCAACCCTCAGAATTCCCATCCAGACCGGGTAAATGTTCTAGTTTATTGTGATACAAAAAGTGTTGGATTGAAAGGGGTTAACTGAACCTGTTTGTTCAGTGACTGCAATTAATGTCAGGCTCCATGGACCTCAATTGTGTCACAGGAAGATTTCCCTCTTCTATTAATAAGGAGCTCCGTTCAATGTGTTATCACACAGTGCCAGTGGGAGTATCATATCACTCCCGGCACGAATAGGGATCAGCGGCTCTGGAGAGAGGGAGAGGAAAGATCAGAATCAGAGTACAATAGATTGGAATGTTACAACAATGGGCAGGAGTTTCATCTGGGAGTTTAACTTTCTTTCTGCAGATTATGATCAGTTCTCATTAAACAGTCGGATCTATTACTCACTGAGGAATATTCAATACATTTACTACCCCTTCCTGGCTATTATTGGTGTCCTTAGTAAGTCTCTGTATCTAGCTATTAATTCTATAAACCATGTTTAACTGCATTACCATTCTTGTCATTTCCTCTGCCCTCCTTGCTGCTGTTGTTATTCCTGGCAAATTTCAGTCTCCAGATATTAGCTCAATAAACCATTGCTATGTGCATTAGAGTGCTTGTAATTTACTCTCCCATCTTTGCTGTCTCTGGTAAGTCTCTATTTCCCGCTATGAGATCTGTAAAATTTGTGTCACTGAAATAATGTTCTTGCTATTTAAATTTGGGAAGAGTGCAGTTGTCATTGGTCTCTATAAGAAATTCCATCCACTATCCATGAACCATGATCTCCTCATTGCCAAATATCTGAGGCTGAACCAGACAGTTTGCAACCTCTGTCTTCTATTTAAATCTGAGCTGAGTTCATCTCCATATTCTCACCAACCCTGCCTACTATCACCTCTGTACTAACACACATCTCCACCTCTGCCTCAGCCTATCTGCTGCAGAAACATTCATCTGTGCCTTTGTTAAATATACACTTGACGATCCCAATTCTATCCTGGTCACACTCCCATTTATAAACCTCTATAAACCACAGCCCATCCAGAACTCTGCTACCTGTATTCTAACTCACACCAATCCCAATCACCCATCACCCTTGTGCTCACTGATTTACATTGACTCCCAGTCTGGCAGCACCTTAATTTTATTATTCTCATTCATGTGTTTGAATCCCTCCATGGCCTCACCCCTCCAGTTAGTCCCATTCCCCTGACTGTTCCCATATTCCTTTTGGCCTTATAGTATTTTCTTCAATTAGCTTTAAAAATAAACTTCACCCCCTCTTTATTCTACCACTGACCACGGTTTTCAGCTCCACAGCGCCACAGGGCCCAACGTCATGGACGCTTGGATCCATAAAATGGTATGAGCTGAGCTGCCGGTCACTTGCAGTGCTCCATGCTGGACAGGGATTTAGTGCTGGACAGGGATTTAGCCTGGGTTTATCAAGCATGTGCTGGTAGTGTGAGGAAGGGTCTGAATATGGTGCCACTCAGCCATTGCAGCAGCTTTGATATATGTCTTTGAAACTTGGCCTGTGCATGTCCACTGACCACCTGTGTAAGTCATTCTCAGCTGAACATATATTCAGCAGCACGAGGAGCCCCTCTAGTGTTATTTAAAAGGACCAGACATCCAACTTACAGGTGAGGGGCTTTTGACTTACTTTTGCTATTGTAAATTTAGTGGAGGTGCTGTGGATGGTTTTCTGGAGGTTGTGTTGTGAGCTGCTGCAGACATTCAGGGAGGACAGAGGATTTGGTGACCCAACTCTGGACGAGGTATGGGGACTGTAGTTGCAGTATCTCTGGGTCTGTAACATGACCAACAAATGGAGCAGAGGATGTTGAGAGGGGGCGCTCTCTAAAGAGGGAGGAGGAAGGGGCTTTACCCTACCCACCCTGGGTTTTCCAAGAGCACTTCCCCTACCTTACCTTCACCAGGAGCAGTGTGTGAGGTGACTCTGATTCAAAAAGGAGTTAGTCACAGAGCGGTGTCACCTCCTGCAACACATGGAGCCTCACACCAGAGTGAGGACGGAGCTGTCAGTGGACGTTAAGATCACAGTTTCATTGAAACTCTATGTATTTGGATATTTCCAGGCAGGAGCAGGAGACATATCCAGTATAGATTAGTAGAGATTGATGGAGTCACAGCGTCATTTACGACACATAAGGAGGCCATTCGCCCATCATTTCCGGTTCTATGTGGAACAATCCAGTCAGTCTCAATCCCCTGCTCAATCCCCATAGCCCTGCAAGTGCATTTCCTTCAGGTTCCACCCAGTTTCCTTTTGAAGTCATTGATTGTCTCGGCTTCCACCACTCTCATGGGCAGTGAGTTCCAGATCGTTACCATCCACTGTGTTAAAAAGTTCTTCCTCATATTCCACCTGCATCTCTTACCCAAAATGTTCCATTTGTGACCCCTAGTCCGTGTTTCATCACGGGAACAGCTTTTCCTTCAATATCTTATCTAAGCTTATAATAATCGTGTACACCTCTATCAAATCTATCTCAATCCCCATTGCTCCAGGGACAACAAATGCAGCTTCTCCAAACTGACCTTGTAGCTAAACCCCCTATCCCTGAAACCATTCTGGTAAATCTCCACTGCACTCTCTCAAGGACCTTTACATCCTTCCTAAAGTGTGGTGTTTAGAACTGGACAGAGCTCTCTAGTTGGTTTCTAACCAAAACATTACAAAGTTTCAGCGTAGCATCTATAACAGCATACCTGGCACAAAAGAAAAAAAAAGGGAAAGGTAGCCAAATTATGGCTTGCAAGGGAAATTAGAGATAACATTAGATCCAAGGAAGAGGCACACAAATTCTCCAGGGAAAAAAAATACAACAGACCTGAGGATTGGGAGCAGTTTTGAATTCAGCAAAGGAGGACATTGGGATTGATTAAGAAGCAGCAAATAGAGTAAGAGAGTAAGCTTGTGGGGGCATAAAAACTGACTGTAAAAGTTTCTATAGGTATGTGAAGAGAAAACAATTGGTGAAGACAAATGTAGGTCCCTTACACTCAGAAGCAGGGGAATTTATTATGCGGAACAAAGAAATGGCTGACCATCTAAGTGCATACTTTGATTCTGGACACAAATATCATACCAGCAATGTTGGGGAACACAGGGTTTAGTGAGAGATAGGAAGTTAAATACATCAGTATTAGTAGAGAAATGGTGTTGGACCTGATAATCTTAATCCAAGAATAATTCAGGAAGTGACCCTTGAAATAGTGGATGCACTGCTGGACATCTTCCTAGATTCCATGGACTCTGGAACAGTTCCTACAGATTGGACGGTAGCTCATGTAACTCCACTATTTAAAAAGGGATATATAGAGAAAACAGGGAATTATAGACCAATGAGCCTGACGTCGAAAGTGGGGAAAATCCTGGAGCCATTATCAGAGATTTTATAGCAGAGCACTTGGAGAACAGTGGTAGAATTGGACAAAGTCATCATGAATTTACGAAAATGAAATCATGCTTGTCAAATCTACTGGAATTCTTCGATGATGTAACTAGTAGAGTTGATGAGGGGGAGCCAGTGGATATGGTTTATTTGGACTTTCAGAACGCTTTTGACAAAGTACCATATAAGAGATTAGCGTGTAAAATTAAAGCAGATGGGATTGGGGGTAGTTTATTGTGATGGATAGAAAATTGGTTGTCAGACAGGAAACAAAGAGTGGGAACAAACGGGTCTTTTTCTGAATGGCAGAACGTGAACAGTGGGTACCACAGGGATCGGTGCTAGGACTCCAGCTACGCACAATATATATTAATGATTTAGATGAGGGATTTAAATGTAATATCTCGACATTTTCAGATGACATAAAATTGGGTGGGAGGGTGAGTTGTCAGGAGGATGCATAGAGGCTTCAGTGTGATTTGGGCAAGTTGAGTGAGTGGGCAAATGCATGGAAGATGCAATATAATTGTGGGCAAATGTGAGGTTATCCACTTTGGTAGCAAAATCAGGAAGGCAGATTATTATCAGAACTGGTATAAACTGAGAGAAGGGAATTATTGATGTTCTCGTACACGAGTTGCTGAAGGTAAGCATGCGGGTGTAACAGGCGGTAAAAAGGCAAATGGTACGCTGGCCTTTATAACGAGAGGATTCGTGGACAGGAGCAGGGATGTCTTGCTGCAATTATACAGAGCCTTGGTGAGGTCACATCTGGAATATTGTGTTCAGTTTTGGTCTCCATATATGAGGAAGAAGGTTCTTGCAATAGAAGGAGTGCAGCGAAGGTTTACCAGACTCATTCCTGGAATGGCGGGACTGATGTATGAGGAGAAACTGAGTCGGTTAGGATTATATTCGCTGGAGTTCAGAAGAGTGAGGGAGGGATCTCATAGAAACCTGCAGAATTTTAATCAGTCTGGACAGACTAGATGCAGGAAGGATGTTCCCGATGTTGGGATGTCCAGAACCAGGGGTAACAGTCTAAGGATACGGGGTAAACCTTTCAGGACTGAGATGAGGAGAAATTCCTTCACCCAGAGAGTGGTGAGCCTGTGGAATTCGCTACCACAGGGAGCAGGTGAGGCCAAAACATTGTATGTTTTTAAGAAGGAGTTAGATATAGCTCTTGGTTCTAAAGGGATCAAAGGATATGGGGGAAAAGATTACTGAGTTGGATGGTCAGCGATGATCATAACGAATGGTGCAGCAGGCTCGAAGGACCGAATGGCCTACTTCTGCTCCTATTTTCTATATTTCTATGTTTCCCTGCTTTTGTATCCTTGCCTGCAAGATCTGATATGTTATGCTAAACTTTCCCCTAATATGTCCTGCCACCTGCAATGATAAATGCATATGGAGCCCCAGGTCCCTCTGCTCCTGCACAATGTTCAGAACTGTGTCATTAAGTCTATATTGCCTTCCTATTCCTTCTGGCAAAAGGCATCACTTCACACTCCTCTGTATTAAATTCCACCTGCCATTGCTCTGTTAATTCTGCTGGATTGTCGATATCCTGTTGCAGGCAGTTTGTCTCATCCTCAGTGTTTGCCATGCGTCCAAGTTCGGTGTCATTGGCAAGCCTTGAAATTCTGCTCTGTATTCCAAGATCCAAGTCATTTATATATAGCAAAAAAAAGTGGTCCTAGCACTGACCCTTGTGGAACATCACTGCCTACCATCCTCCAGTCTGAAAAACAACCATTTAACACTACTCACCCTTTTCTTTCCATCAATCAATATTTGATCCAATTGGATGCTAATCCATGTCATTCAATTTTGTTATCCAACATTTTAGAACATAGAACATAGAACAGTACAGCACAGTACAGGCCCTTCGGCCCACGATGTAGTGCCGAACCTTTAACCTACTCTAAGATCAAACTACCTACACACCCTTCATTCTACTATCATCCATGTACCTATCCAAGAGTCGCTTAAATGTCCCTAATGTATCTGCTTCTACTACCGCCGCTGGCAGTGCGTTCCACGCACCCATCACTCTCTGTGTAAAGAACCTACCTCTGACAGCTCCCCGAAACCTTCCTCCAATCATCTTAAAATTATGGCCCCTGGTGATAGCCCTTTCTGCCCTGGGAAAATGTCTCTGGCTATCCAATCTATCTATGCTTCTCATCATCTTGTACCCCTCTGTCAAGTTACCTCTCATCCTTCTTCGTTCCAACGAGAAAACTCCAGCACCCTCAACCTTTCTTCGTAAGACATGCCCTCCAGTCCAGGCAGCATCCTGGTAAATCTCCTCTGCACCCTCTCTAAAGCTTCCACATCCTTTTGTGTGGTACTTCATCAAACGCTTTCTTAAAATCCATGCAGACCATTCACCACATTCTTTTCATCAACCTGCTCTGTTACTTCATCAAAATAAATTCAATTAGTTCATGAAAGCATGATCTGCTTTTTAAAATCCGTGCAGACAACCCTTAATTAACTCAAACATCTCCTAGTGTGTGTTGATTTTTTTCCCGCTGATTTAGTTTCTAAAACCTTCCTCATCACTGATGTTAACCTAACTGACCAGTAGTTACGAGGCCTGTGTGTTGTCCATTACCATTGATAATTCTGGGAGGTGAGGGTGACCATCTATGTCATCGTTTTTTCGCTCAGCAGGGAGAAGCAGAATGAGAGATCCCGTGGCTTTGTCAGGATAGCGGGAATCCTGATGGTGTTGGTGTCTCTGCGGGGGCCCCATGTCAATGGGGAGAGGTACAGGAACTGAAAGAACTCTCACTCCATTAAAGTACAGTTGGTGTGTGAGCATGCCCAGTACATCATGTTGGTGAATGTTCACTACCCTGTCAGCAGCCACCATACCTTCATTCTGAAGCAGTCAGCCATTCGCAACACTTAGGGCTTCCATATAGAACCAGAATGTGGCTCCTCGGAGGCAAAGAAAAAAACCGTCTAGACACAGCTCATGTTTCTACATCCCCAAACCACCTACCACCGCCACCCAACCTCCCACAATTAACATGTGTATAATGTGAGCAATGGAGTCACCAGGAACATGGTGGGACAGACCATCGGTGTGAAGAAGCAATGCTTCCAATGTCTGAACCGCACGGGGAGAGCCCTTCAGTACACACTGGAGCAGGTGTCCAAGTTCATGGTGTTCTGCTGTACCCTTCATATCATCACCATCATGAGGACACAGGCATTGGCACCAGGAATCCGGAGGACACCTCAGGAGGAGGAGGAGGACGCAGGGAGGATATTTCCTGGACGCCTTCGAACTAGACAGGCTGTCGGAGAGTCCCTGCTAAGATTTTGTTTCCCATAGGACAACTTCCCTTTCCCACCATGGATCCCCCATTCTCCACCATTTCACCCATCTGAGACACCCCATCACAGTGTCCCCTTGGTCACCATCCTGTAATAAAAACCACCAACATAAACCTTTTCAGTAACATCTTTATCCAACAACACATCCAATTATACAAAAGAAAAATTGAACTATTCACCCTTGTATATTCCCTTAGTCTCTGTCTTGTGCCTTCCCTCGACTTGCCACGTGCTCCCCAGTGTTTCCCAAGTGACTGCAGCATGGCTGGTGGAAGATTGCGGACTTTCATTCGGGGAGACTGCAGATGACCTTGCAGGACGTCCTCGAGCAGCTCTGGGCCTTGAGGGCTTCGATTCAAACTGTACCACCTCGACATAGGCAACAGCCCAGTAATGTTCTGATCTGAGTCCTGTGTATTATAACACGTTTGCGACCTCGCTGTCCGGGAGCTGCCACATGCACTATCCTTTCCCCCTGCCATGGCTGCAGTTCGTGCGTTTTCGATGAATCAGCATGTGCAGATTCCGACTCTATACCAGCCTCTAAGGCACACACAGTGGATGTATTTGAGCTGGAGGCTGTGAGTATCAGACTAAGTGATGGGGCTTCACCATCAGTCCTGTGCTGATGCTCTCTCTCTCTGTCTCCTGGAGCTGCTGTGACTGGGAAGCTGGCAGTTTTGGGGTACCATTGGGAAGTGTAAAATCAGAAGGGTCGTATTGGGATGAGAGATTGTGGGTGGGTTGGAAAGCAGGAGGTCCATGATCCCACCATCTCCAGCTTGTACATCATCCCAGACAGCAGGATGCGGGGGGAGGTGGGAGTTAAGAAGGGGCATAAGACAGGAACATAGCATCATCCTGAATGATCTCGGCGATGTCGGATGCCACGGGCTCTGTCACAGCCGGTCCCATGATGTGAAGAATCATCTCCTCCCTCAAGCTCAGGGGATGAAGGTATGCCTGGCACTCGCCGGTTCACTTGCTGCTCCCTGTGATTATGGATCACCTTGTCCTGCAAGAAAGAAGGCAGAATATTAATGATTGTTTTACACTGTGTTTTGATGATGTGCCTGCCATAGCTGAATAGCTGGAGGTAATTGGAGGCAGTGAGAGGTGGGTGTGAGGCTGCTATCAGTACAAGGTGTGTGAGGGTGAGGTGGTGTATGTGAATGTTAGGTGTGAGTCCTGAGTGTTAGGGACTGCTGATGGGTGAGTGATGGGGGTGTGGTGCATTGAGCAGTGTGAGAGGATGGTGATGTTGGGGGTACGAGATGCCATTTGGAGATTAATTCAATGACATTGACCACCCGTATGAGCTCATTAAACTTCTTCTGGCTCTGCTGCCAGATTCTCGTGGCGAGAATTCTTGCATTGACCTCCCTGGCCACCTTCCCGGATTCGCTTCCGAGGACGTTCCTTGAGAGTCTCCACCCCACCACACGGAAACAGAGCCTCTCTCCTCCTATCACCCTTCGTAACTAAGACATCCATCCCCACATCCGTGAACCGCAGAACCCTGTGTTGCAGTGTGCTATTTACCGTGTCTCCAATTGCAGAATTTACAGTGAGCAGCAGCAGCCTCCAGTGAATCAGTGCATCACCTCTTTAAGAGGGACAGACTGCGTTTAAATGCTGAACCTGGCTGAAACATGTGTCAGCCTCACACACCTTTAGGGCCCTGTTAAGCATCCAGACAGACAGCAGCGCGGGTAACCCGGGGTGGCACGCAGAATTCATGTAAATGAGGAGGCAGCAGGAAGTGTGTTTGTCACCTGCCTCAACAGGAACGGGCACGGGCAGATCATGATCCCTCTGCCCAAAAACACGACGTACTCTTTATTTCTATTTGCTGTTCTCTCTTTCACACTTTCTCACTCTCTGTCTTTCTCTCTCCCTTCACTCACTTTCTCTTGCTCATAAAATAAGAGATTGATGCAGCACAGAAGAAGGCTATTCGGCCCTTTGTGTCAGTGCTGTCTCTTCGAAAGAGCCATCTAATTAGTTCCTCTTTCCTCCTCTTTCCCCAGACTCCTGTTTTTCTTTTCCTTTTCAAGTATTTGCTAAATTGCCTTTTGAATGATATTATTGAATCTGCTTCCACCATGTTTTCAGCCAATGAATTCCAGATCCCAACAACTCGCTGTGGAAGAAAATCCTCCTCATTTCACCTCTGGTTTTTTGTCAATTACCTTCAGTCTGTGTCTTCTTACTACTGAACTTTAGATTTTTGGATTTAAATATACAGCACTCGAACAGGCCCTTTGGCCCACCGAGTCTGTGCCGACCATTAACCACCCATTTACACTAATCCTGCACTAATCCCATATTCCTACCACATCGTCACCTGTCTCTATATTCCCTTACCACCTACCTATACTCGGGGCAATTTATAATGGCCAGTTTACCTATCAACCTGCAAGACTTTTGGCTGTGGGAGGAAACCCACAAACTCCACACAGGCAGTACCCATAATATGAGGCTGCAATGCTAACCACTGCACCACTGTGCCAACCCTGTTTCTGACACTGGAAACAGTTTCACATTGATTACCTTATCAAAACCCTTCATAATTTTGAATTTTATATCAAATCTCCCCTTACCTATCACTGCTCTAATGAGAACAATCCCAGCTTTTCGAATCTATCCACGTAACTGTATTCCCAGATCCCTGGTACCATTCTCGTAATTCACCTCTGTATCTTCACTAAGTCCTTGACATCCTTACCAATGTGTGGTGATCAGAATTGGACACAATTCTCCATCTGGGACCTAACCAATGATGTATAAATATCAGCATTTCCTCCTGAGTTTTATTGCTCTGTGTGTCTCTCTCTAACACCAAGGACACTGCATGCTGCTTTCTAAGATCTGTGTGTTTACACCCTCGGTCTCTCTAATCATGCACTCACTCTATAATGGTACAATTTATTTTATATTTTTTTCTTCTCATACTTCCTACCCAAATGTCTCACTTCACATTTCACTGTGTTAAATTCCATCTGCCCATTTTACCTGTCAGTCTCTGTCCTCCTGAAGTCTGTCACTATCCTTCTCACTGTATATTAACATTTCTGAGTTTCCTTCCATCTGAAAACTTGGACATTACCCCCTCTGTACTCAAGCCCACTGCATTAGCATGCAACACTAGGGATCCCAACAGTCACCCTGGGGAACCCCACTGTGTACTTCGCTCCAGCTGAAAAACAGCCATTATTCCCTACTCTCTGATACCTGTCACCTAACTAATTTCTTGCATGCTGAGATTGAAAAAGAAAAAAAAAGGACTTCCATTTATGTAGCGCCTTTCATGACTACTGCATGTTCCAAAGCGATTTACAATCAACGTATACTTATAATGCCGACTCACTCTTGTACTGTCGGAAAAAGTGCAGCCAATTTTCGCACAGCAAGATCCCACAAGCAGCAATGCGATAATGACCAGATCTGTTTTTATGATGTTGCTTGATGGATAAATATTGTCCAGGCCACAGGGAATAAATCCCCTGATCTGCTGCTAAATAATCCCACAGGATCATTAGCATCCACCTGAGAGGGCAGATGGGGCCTTGGTTTAACGTTTCATTCGAAAGACTGCTCATCTGATAGCGCAATACTCCCTCAGTACTGTCGCTGCAGTGTCAGCCTTGATTCTTGTGAAAAAGTCATTTCATGACACTTGATGCTGGAAGCTTGTGACTGAAAGTGGAGAGAGCTACAAACTGTGCCTCGGCTGACTTTGGCCCTTTAATCCCATCTGTTTCTAATTGGGTCACACGGCTGTTATATAGTACTTTATCAAACACCTTTTGAAATGATAGGAAAATTGTAAAAGTACAGGCAGGAAAAGTCATAGAAACATCTAATAGCATTGCATGGAAGGGGTTCATTTGGTCTATGAAGTCTGTGCTGGCTCTTTTGATGAGTTTCCAGTGAGTTCCACACCCTGGATCTTTCCCAGATCCTTGATCTATTCCCCTTAATATCTCACCAAATCACTTTTTGAACCTACTTTTGAATCTGTATCCTTCAGCCTATCATACAATAATTTGCAAATCCGAAACAAAAATTGCATTAAAATAATCCCCATGTCAACTCTGCTTCTTTTTTCCAATCACCATAAATCTATGTCCTCTGGTTAATGGCCCCTCATACATTAGAAACATTATATAATTTACATAAACCCTTCATGATGTTAAATATCCCTATCTGATCACCTTGTAAATGTCCCTGCTCCAAGGAAAAACAATCGCAGCTACATAACTGTAACCCCTCATCCCTGGAAAAGTTCCAGTAAAACTCTTCTGTCCCCTCTCCAAGGTTTCATGTCCTTCCTAAAGTGTGGTTTCCAGTACTGGACACAATACTCCAGATGGAGCCGGACTAGTCTTTTCTATAGGGTTAACACAATATCCTGGCCAGTCTACTCTGTGTCTCTATTAATCAAGCCGAGTAATCTATTTGCTTTGTGAACTGTTTGTTAACCTGTCCAGCTACTTTCAAAGATTGCGTACAAACACCTCAGGTCTCTCTGTTACTCTCAATAGCTTTAAAGTTGTGCCATTCAGCTTGTATTATCCCTGGTCATTCATCCGGAAGAAAATGGGCTTATCAGTGATAGGCAACATGGTTTTGTGCAGGGAAGGTCATGTCTTACCAACTTAATAGAATTCTTTGAGGAAGTGACAAAGTTGATGGATGAGGGAAGGGCTGTAGATGTCATATACATGGACTTCAGTAAGGCGTTTGATAAGGTTCCCCATGGTAGGCTGATGGAGAAAGTGAAGTCGCATGGTGCCCAGGGTGTACTAGCTAGATGGATAAAGAACTGGCTGGGCAACAGGAGACAGAGAGTAGCAGTGGAAGGGAGTTTCTCAAAATGGAGACGTGTGACCAGTGGTGTTCCACAGGGATCCGTGCTGGGACCACTGTTGTTTGTGATATACATAAATGATTTGGAGGAAAGTATAGGTGGTCTGATTAGCAAGTTTGCAGACGACACTAAGATTGGTGGAGTAGCAGATAGTGAAGGGGACTGTCAGAGAATACAGCAGAATATAGATAGACTGGTGAGTTGGGCAGATAAATGGCAGATGGAGTTCAATCAGGGCAAATGCGAGGTGATGCATTTTGGAACATCCAATTCAAGAGTGAACTATACAGTAAATGGAAAAGTCCTGGGGAAAATTGATGTACAGAGAGATTTGGGTGTTCAGGTCCATTGTTCCCTGAAGGTGGCAACGCAGGTCAATAGAGTGGTCAAGAAGGCATACGGCATGCTTTCCTTCATCGGACGGGGTATTGAGTACAAGAGTTGGCAGGTCATGTTACAGCTGTATAGGACTTTGGTTCGGCCACATTTGGAATACTGCGTGCAGTTCTGGTCGCCACATTACCAAAAGGATGTGGATGCTTTGGAGAGGGTGCAGAGGAGGTTCACCAGGATGTTGCCTGGTCTGGAGGGCGCTAGCTATGAAGAGAGGTTGAGTAGATTAGGATTATTTTCATTAGAAAGACGGAGGTTGAGGGGGGACCTGATTGAGGTGTACAGAATCATGAGAGGGAGAGACAGGGTGGATAGCAAGAAGCTTTTTCCCAGAGTGGGGGATTCAATTATAAGGGGACACGAGTTCAAAGTGAGAGGGGAAAGTTTAGGGGGGATATGCGTGGAAAGTTCTTTATGCAGAGGGTGGTGGGTGCCTGGAACGCATTGCCAGTGGAGGTGGTAGACTCGGGCACGATAGCGTCTTTTCAGATGTATCTAGACAGATGCATGAATGGGCAGGAAGTAAAGAGATACAGATCCTTAGAAAATAGGCGACAGGATTAGATAGAGGATTTGGATCGGCGTAGGCTTGGAGGGCCGAAGGGCCTGTTCCTGTGCTGTAATTTTCTTTGTTCTTTGTTCTTTGCATGCAGCTCACCATCACCTTCTCAAGGGCAATTATGGATGGGCAATAAATGCTGCCCTAGTCAACGACACCCACATCCCATGATCGGATAATATATATCAAATCTTCTGACAATGTATCTCCTCACACATCTGCCATGCCAATTAAATATTAGGAAGACTGCTGCCGTTGTTTTCAAACCCCACGTCAAAAGTTTCCTAGCTACAGACTGGATCTCTCTCCTTGGCAACTGTCTGAAACTAAAGCAAACTGTTCACAACCTGGTTTCATAGTTGACGCTGCGACGAGCTTCCTGCTAAATATTACTAAAACAGCCTACTTACACTTCCGTATCATCACCCAACTTTGCCCCTCTCTCAGCTCTTCTGCTGATGAAACAGTCCCCCTTGCCTGTGTTACCTGTAGACTCGACTAGTCCAACACACTCCTGGCTGGTCTCCCACATTCTACTCTCCATAACCCTGAGGTGATCCAATGCACTGCTGCCCATGTCCTAACTCACACCAAGTCCTGTTCACCCATTACCCCCTGTACTCACTGACCTACATTGGCTCCTGGTCAGCAACACCTCAATTTTAAAACTCTCAGCCTTCTTTTCAAATCCTTCATTATCTCACTACTCCTTATCTGTGTAATCTCCTCCAGCCCGACAACCCTCCGAGATATCTGCACTCATCTATTTCTGGCCTCTTGAGCATCTACGAGTTTAATTGCTCTACCATTGGTGGTCCTACCTTCAGCTGCCGAGGCCCTACGCTCGGGAAGAGTAGAGCAGAACTTCCAGGGAGTAATTCCTGGAAGATAAATGTCAGTGAATTAAACACTAAAATAAAAGCAAAATATTGTGGATGCTGAACACTGGAAATACTCAGCAGGTCTGGCAGCATCTGTGCAGAGAGAAACAGAGTTAATGTTTCAGATCTGTGCCCCTTCATCAGAACTGGCAAACGTGAGAAATGTAACAGTCTTTGAGCAAGTGAAAGAGGGGAAGGGGGAAGAAGAACAAGAAGGAAGGACTGTGATGGGACAGAGAGGGGATAGATTAAATTACAGACTGTTACATTCCTAACGTTTACCAGTTCTGATGAAGGGTCAGAGACCGGAAACATTAACTCTGTTTCTCTCTACACAGATGCTGCCAGACCTGCTGAGTATTTCCAGCACTTTCTGGTCTCATCCCTAAGCTTTTGAATTCTCTCCCCAAACCCTAAATGCAATAAGCTGCACTGAGTCCAGTGTTAGGGAGTCCTGCTTGGACAGAGTACTAAATGCAGTAAAGTTATCGAGAGATTGAATTTTAAGTGATCTAAGAGTCGATCTCTTTCCAACAATTTGTTAATTTTACATTTAGCATTTCACTTAATTTTAAGCTGAATTTGTACTTTATTTCACAATCAGTTTGTGAGAATCGGACAGTTAATTGATGCTGATGGAAAAGGAGGGTCAGTGTCAGCTTGGATATAAAACTGACTTAATGACAGAAAACAGTGAGTTGCGGTAAATAGTTGTTATTCAAACTGGAGAAAAATAGACAGTGGTGTTCCCCAAGGGTTAGTGCTAGGAACACTGTTTTATTCTGATATGTATAAATGATTTGGATAATGGCTTACAGAGAAACATTTCAAAATTTGCAGGTGATACCAAACTGGGAGGCGGGGCAGGCATTGAGGTTGATACCAATCGATGTAAGAGGACAGAGATAGGCTAGCAGAATGAGCAGACGAGAGGCAAATGGAATTTAATACAGACAAGTGTCAAGTGATGCATTTTATCAGAAGTAACAGGGAGAGGCAATATACACTTAATGGTAAAGTTCGAAAGAGTGTGCAGAGACAAAGGGACATGGGGTTCATGCACATAGATCCCTGAAGGTGGCAGGATATATTGAGAGAGTCGTCAGTAAAGCATATGGGATCTTGGGCTTCATAGATAGAGGTGGTGAGTTCAGAAGAAGGAAAGTTATGCTGTAACGTTATGAAGCTCTGGTTAGGCCCCAAGTGGAGTACTGCATCCAGTTCTGTTCACCACACTTTAGGAAGGATGTGAGGGTCATTGACAGGGTGTAGAGGAGGGTTACTTTAATGGTTCCAGAGATGGAGGATTTTCAGTACAATATAGTCTGTAAAAGCTGGGATTGTCTTCCTTGGAGTAAAGGAGATTGAGGGGAGATTTGATACATGTATACAAGATGATGACCTGTTTGGATAAGGTAGACAGGAAAAGATGTTCCCATTAGCTTATGTTACAATGACTAGAGTTAAGATTGAGGGCAAGAGTTAAGGGGGATGTGATGAACAACATTTTTACACAACGAGTGGTAATGGCCTGGAAATCATTGCCTCCGAGGGTGGTGGAAGCAGAGAAGGTGAATTATTTCAAAAGGATATTGGAAGAACACTTGATGTTAATAAACTTGCAGGAATATGGAGTCAGAGCTGGGGAATGAGACTGGCTGGATTTATCGACAAAGAGCTGGCATGGACTCGATGAGCAGAATGGCCTAATTCTGTGCTGAAATGACTATGACTCTACGACTCTCTGACAGGGGAATACTATTACTACTTTTAGTTTAGTTTAGAGATACAGCAATGAAACAGGCCCTTCGGCCCACCGAGTCTGTGCGGACCATCAACCACCCGTTTATACTAATCCTACACTAATTCCATATTCCTACCACATCCCCACCTGTCCCGATGTTTCCTTACCACCTACCTATACTACGGGCAATTGCTAATGGCCAATTTACCGATCAACCTGCAAGTCTTTGGCATGTGGGTAGAAACCGGAGCACCCGGAGGAAACCCACGCAAACACAGGGAGAACTGGCAAACTCCACACAGGCAGTACCTAGAATTGAACCCGGGTCACTGGAGCTGTGAGGCTGCGGTGCCAACCACTGCACCACTGTGCCGCCCTATACTGGGAAAGTTTATAATGGACTGGGCAGTATCACCCTGGAGAACCCCGTGATGTAAGTGAAATGTTTGATGCCCCAGAACGTGGTTAACAAATGTCCTTCACAAACAGAATAAATCAGTTCAGTCCCACTCACAATTCTGGATCATTCACAATGGGGAGTAATTTCTCCTCGTTTTCTCTACATAGGACAGCAGTCAGGCTTTTCACTTTGTCCACCAACTCCATGTTGAAAGTCTTGTCAGGGTTAGGTGAGATAAGACACGTTGCCTGGGCGACAGCTTTCTTCAATTGTGTTACTGCTTCTGTGCTTTCTTCAGTCCAACCCGGTTAAATCTGGTCATCACCATCATTAGGTAGTTCATAAAGAGGAGTCACAGTCTCTGCAAATCGAGGGATGAGGGTCCACTGATACCCTGCCAGCCTGAGGATAGGACACAGGGTAGTCTTTGTGGTGGACAGGGGTAGATACTGGATGAGGGTCCACTGATACCCCACCAGCCTGAGGATAGGACACAGGGTAGTCTTTGTGGTGGACAGGGGTATATACTGGATGAGGGTCCACTGATACCCCACCAGCCTGAGGATAGGACACAGGGCAGGACTTTGAGGTGGACAGGGGTAGATACTGGATGAGGGTCCACTGATACCCCACCAGCCTGAGGATAGGACACAGGGCAGGACTTTGAGGTGGACAGGGGTAGATACTGGATGAGGGTCCACTGATACCCCACCAGCCTGAGGACAGGACACAGGGCAGGACTTTGAGGTGAACAGGGGTAGATACTGGATGAGGGTCCACTGATACCCCACCAGCCTGAGGATAGGACACAGGGCAGGACTTTGAGGTGGACAGGGGTAGATACTGGATGAGGGTCCACTGATACCCCACCAGCCTGAGGACAGGACACAGGGCAGGACTTTGAGGTGAACAGGGGTAGATACTGGATGAGGGTCCACTGATACCCCACCAGCCTGAGGATAGGACACAGGGCAGGAATTTGAGGTGAACAGGGGTAGACACTGGATGGTCTCGGCCTGACGCTGGTGTGGGCTGATGCAGGATGATCTGATCTGGGCACGTAGAAAGGTGACACGGTCTTGCACCAGCTGGGCCTTACGTGGATGTTCTTTTTGTCCAGCTCCCAAAGTCACTGCAGTAGTTCCTGTAAAAGGGTTAAATGTGTGGACACGGTGATGAGAAGATCATCGACATATTGCAGCGAGCAGGAAGACTGTGAAAAGCTCAGAAGGGACCCGGCTACACGTTTGTTGAAAATAGTGGGGTTATTGTGGAACCCCTTGTGACAGACATGTCCAGGGGTACCTCTGGTCCTCAGAAGTGAATGTGAATTTAATTTGTTTCTCTAGTTTTACTGGGATACTCCAATAAACATTAGAGATATCCAGGGTGGAGAAGACAGCCCTGCCACTGAGAATCCGGGAGAGTAGGGTGGGTGTCTATCAGACAACTGGATTCACGCAGGGTTGACTGAATTGAGTTTGTGGTGGTCAATAGTCAGTCACCAGCTGCCATCCGGCTTTCCAACCAGTCAAATCGGGCAGTTAGAAGGGAACATGGCTTCGTGAACTACACCCTGGTATAACAATGACATGATATTGTCTGGAATGCATGACGTAATCTCAGCTCGGTATGAATACTGCTTCATGGATCATGCAATGGTCAGTTAATTTCTTCGGGTCTGCTCATGTTTGCACAGTTATCTTTATGGGTTGTGAATACACTCGACACGGACTCGAGAATCGCCTGTACCTCAGGGTGATCAGAGCTGTCTGGTTCCCACTCCTCTGATATTTTAATCATGAATATTGAGGGTGCACTGGACACCAGAGTAGGGGTATGTTTTAATGTTCTACAATATATAAATATAGGGATAATCAATTACTGCTGATAACCTTTGAGCACATTACTGCCCAGTAGTCCCTGTCCATTATGCAGGATCATATAAAAGGGAGGCAGGACTTTGACATGAGCTGTGTTCCCTCTCCTACACCAATGTAAGATCTGATCCAGGGTCACAGATTAACCAAAAGGAGGTCGAAGGGTCACAAGCAGTTTATTGAGGAGTAACAGTTCAAATACAGCACAAAATCAGAATAGACATAGTGGACATACGGCCTGTGGCAGGTGAGAAAGGCTTTCTGGCTATGGATCAAATGTAAGAAGCTATTAGTAAAGACGTTATAACAGGACATACAGAATAATTCAAGGTGATCAGGCAGAGTCAACATGCTTTTGTGAAACGGAAACCATGTTTAACCAATTTATTGACGTTCTTTGAAGAAGTAACAGGTGCTGTGGATAAAGGGGAACTGGTGGATGTACTATACTTAGATTTCCAGAAGGGATTACATAACGTGCCACATCAAAGTTCATTGCGGAATATAAAAGCTCATGGTGTAGGGGGCAACCTATTGGCATGGATAGAAGATTGGCTAGCTAACAGGAAACAGAGAGTAGGCTTAAATGGATCATTTTCTGTTTGGCAAGATGTAACGAGTGGTGTGTCACAGGGATCAGTGCGGGTGCCTTAGCTCTTTACAATTTATATAAATCACTTGGATGAAGGGGCCAAAGGTATGTTTGCTAAATTTGCTGATGACAGAAACGTCGGTCAGACAGTATGTTGTGACGTGGACACAAGTGAACCACAAAGGGGTAGATAGATTGAGTGATTGGTCAAAGAGCTGGTAAATGGAGTATAATGTGGGAAAATATGAAATTGTCCATTTTGGCAGGAAGAATAAAAATTAAGCATATAATCACAATGGTGAGAGATTTCAGAGCTCTACCATCCAGGGGGAACTGAGAGTCCTTGTGCATGAATTGTAAAAGGTTAATATGTAGGTATTGCAAGTCATTAGGAAAACTAATGGAATGTTATCGGCTGTTGCAGGAGGAATTGAATACAAATGTAGGGAGGTTATGTTTCAGTTATATAGGGAGACCACTTCTGGAATACTGTGCACAGTATTGGTCTCCTCATTTAAGGACAGGTGGAAATGCATTCGAAGCAGTTCAGAGATGGTTTACTAGACTAATGCCTGGAATGGGGGTGTTGTCTAATGAGGAAAGGCTGGACAGGCTAGGCTTATGTCAGCTGGAGTTTAGAAGAGTAAGAGGCGACTTGATTGAAACTTATAAGATTCTGAGTGTGGGACAGAGCAAATGAGGCCGACAGAGAGAGAAAGAACGAGAGAGAGAGAGCTCAATTCAGCTGCTGCTAAAAACCTCATCCATGCCTTTTTTATCTCGAGACTTGACTATTCCAACACACTCCTGGCTGGTCTCCCACATCCTGCTCTCTGTAACCTGTGGTCATCCAAAACTCTGCTGCCATCTTCTAATTTGCACCAAATTCTGTTCACCCAACATCCCTGTGCTGACTGACCTACATTGGCTCTTGGTCCAGTAACACCTCAATTTTAATATTCTCACTCATGTGATCAAATCCCTCCATGTCCTCACCCCTCTGATTATCCCAATCCCCTGTTCATTTCCAATGTTCCTGAAACTTGTTCCTCTTAAAAATCTTTTTTCCAATTCCGGCTTAAAAGTGAGTTTCTTTCCCTCTGCCTCTCTTCATATAACATAGAACATAGAGCATAGAACAGTACAGCACAGTACAGGCCCTTCGGCCCACGATGTTGTGCCGAACCTTTAACCTACTCTAAGATCAAACTAACTACCTACCCTTCATTCTCCTATCATCCATGTACCGATCCAAGAGTCGCTTAAATTTCCCTAATGTATCTGCTTCTACTACCACCACTGGCAGCGCATTCCACGCACCCACCACTCTCGGTGTAAAGAACCTACCTCTGACATCTCCCTGAAACCTTCCTCCAGTCACCTTAAAATTATGCCCACTAGTGATAGCCCTTTCCACCTGGGAAAAAGTCTCTGACTATCCACTCTATCTATGCCTCTCATCATCTTGTACCCCTCTATCAAGTCACCTCTCATCCTTCTTCGCTCCAATGAGAAAAGCCCTAGCTCCCTCAATCTTTCTTCATAAGACATGCCCTCCAGTCCAGGCAGCATCCTGGTAAATCTCCTCTGCACCCTCTCTAAAGCATCCATACCCTTCCTATAATGAGGCGACCAGAACTGAACACAATATTCCAAGTGTGGTCGAATCAGGGCCTTATAGAGCTGCAGCATAACCTCGCAGCTCTTAAACTCAATCCCCCGTTAATGAAAGCCAACAAACCATACGCCTTCTTAACAACCCTATCAACTTGGGTGGCAACTTTGAGCGATCTCTGGACATGGACCCCAAGATCCCTCTGTTCCTCCACACTACAAAAACCCTGTCTTTAAGCCTGTATTCTGCATTCAAATTCGACCTAGCAAAATGAATCACTTCACACTTTTCCAGGTTGAACTCCATCTGCCACTTCTCAACCCAGCTCTGCATCCTGTCAATGTCCCGTTGCAACCTACAACAGCCTTCCACACTATCCACAACTCTAGCAACCTTCGTGTCATCGGCAAACTTGCTAACCCAGCCTTCCACTTCCTCATCCAAGTCATTTATAAAAATCACAAAGAGCAGAGGTCCCAGAACATATCCCTGCAGAACACCACTGGTCACCGAGCTCCATGCTGAATACTTTCCATCTACTAACACCCTCTGTCTTCTATGGGCCAGACAATTTTGTATCCAGACAGCCGCAGTGTGGTCTTCCTGACCACACATTTCATCTCTCCTGCTCCACTCATGCTGTGGAAGCTTGGATCCATAAAATGGTGTGAGCTGCACTGCCGGTCACATCCAGCACATTGTACAGGACACCCAGGCTGGCCGGGGTGCTCGTGTCGGTGTAACGTGTGTGTGTCTGTAGTGTGAGGAGAGGTCTGAATATGAAGTCGATCAGCCATTTCAGCAACTTTGATGTACGTCTTTGATACTTGGTCCTTGCATGTATCCTGACCACCTGTGTTAGTCACTCTCAGCTGAACATACATTCAGCAGCACGAGGATCCCCCTCTAGTGTTAGTTAAAAGGACCAGGCGTCCAACTTGCAGGTGAGGGGCTTTTGACTTACTTCTGTTATTACAAAGTTAGTGGAGGTGCTGTGGATGGTTTTCTGGAGGTTGTGTTATGAGCTGCTGCAGACATTCAGGGAGGAGAGAGGACTTGGTGACACAACTCTGTACGATGAATGGGGACTGTAGTTACAGTGTCTCTGCGTCTGTAACATGATCAACAAATGGAGCAGAAGCTGCAGAGAGAGGGAAAGCTCTGGAAAGAAAGAGGAGGAATGGCCTCTGCCCTACCCACCCTGGGTTTCCAAGAGCAAAAAGAGCAGTGGTCCTAATATTGAGCCCAGGGGAACACCACTGTATACTCCCATTGAGTCTGAACAACAACCTTTCACCACTTCTCTCTGTTTACTGTTCCTTAGCCAATGTTATATCCACACTTTCACTGTACCTTTAATCCATAGTGTTCAGTTTTCCTAACCTGTCTATTGAATGTCACTTGATCGAACACCTTTTGAAAGTCCATATATCTCACTTCAATCACACCACCCTCATCAACCCTCTCCATTGTTTTATCAAAGAACTCCATCAAGTTCACCTCAGCACCACCTCTCTCCACTCCTCCACTGTTGTTAAATTATCAGACTGATTATCCGACACCCAGTACTGGATGAGCAGAAATTTCCTCCAATTAAATATTGGGAAGACTGAAGCCATTGTTTTCACTCCCCACTCCAACTCTGTTCCCTTGCTGTTGATTCCATCCCTCTTCCTGGTGACAGTCTGATATTCAGACAATATGTTTACAGCCTTGGTGTCACATTTCACCACAAAATGAGCTTTAACCTCATTTTCAGGGGATCATTACAACCGCCTATTGCCACCTCAGTAACATCGCCTGACTTCACCCCTGTGTCAGCCCATCTGCTGCTGAAACCTCATTCATGCCTTTGTCACCTCTCGATGTGACTGTTCCAACTCACTCCTGGCTGATCACCCACATCTACTCTCTGTAAACTTGAGGTCATCCAAAACTCTGCTGCCCATGTCTTAGCTCACACCAAGTCCCGTTTATATCTCACTGACCGACATTGGCTCCCAGTCAAGCAATATCTTGATTTTAAAATTCTCATCCTTGTTGTCATATCTCTCAATAGCCTCGCCCCTCCCTATCTCTGTAATCTCCTCCAGCTCCAGAACCCATCGAGACATCTGTGCTCCTCTAATTCTGGTCTCTTTTACATCCGTTATTTTAATCACTGCACCACTGGCGACCGTGCCTTCAGCTGCCGGGGCCCAAGCTGCAGTATCCTCCCTACACATCTCCGCCTCTGCACCTCTCCATCTCACTTTCCTCCTTTAAGACATTCCTTGAAACCTTCCTCTTTGGCTAAGCTGTTGGTCCTTTGACTTAATATCTCCTGTTGTATCTCAGTTCGCACTTTGCTTCATAATGCTCCTGTGAAGCACCTTGGGATTTTTTATAACATTAAAGGCAATATCTAAATATAAATTGTTGTTGTTGTTGTTGTTTGCCAGACATCAATAGTCTTTAGCATATCCAGGTTGCTAACCATTTACTATCCAATGTTTTTACAAGCAACAAGTATTTTTCTCTTGGGTTGTCACGTCTACAAATGTCCCCAGTCGTGACACTAGTCTGACTCGTCAGTAATTACAGCATTTATCGCATATCTCCTTTTTTATACAGGATGTAAGATTTACAATCCTCCAATCCTCTGTCATCACACCCATATCCAAGGAGGATTGGAAGATTCTGGCCAGTGCCTCTGCTATTTCCACTATTCCTTCCCTCAGAAACCCCTATACATCCATTCAGACTGGGTAAGAGTTCCAGTTTATTGTGGTTCAAAAAGGTGTTGGATAGAAAGGTGTTAACTGAAACTGTTTGTTCAGTGACTGTAATTAATGTCAGTCTCCATGGACCGAATTGTGTCACAGGAGGGTTTCCCTCTCCTATTAATATGGGACTCCTTTCGATGTGTTATCCCATACTGTCAGCGGGAGCATCACGCCCGGCACTCACAGGGATCAGCGGCTCCAGAGACAGGGAGAAGATAGATCAGAATCTGAGAACAATGGGTCAGAATCTGAGAACAATGGGTCAGAATCTGAGAACAATGAGTCAGAATCTGAGAACAATGGGAAAGAATCTGAGAACAATGGGTCAGAATCTGAGAACAATGGGTCAGAGTCTGAGAACAATGGGTCAGAATCTGAGAACAATGGGTCAGAATCTGAGAACAATGGGTCAGAATCTGAGAACAATGTGTCAGAATCTGAGAACAATGGGTCAGAGTCTGAGAACAATGGGTCAGAATCTGAGAACAATGGGTCAGAATCTGAGAACAATGGGTCAGAATCTGATAACAATGGGTCAGAATCTGAGAACAATGGGTCAGAATCTGAGAACAATGTGTCAGAATCTGAGAACAATGGGTCAGAGTCTGAGAACAATGGGTCAGAATCTGAGAACAATGTGTCAGAATCTGATAACAATGGGTCAGAATCTGAGAACAATGGGTCAGAGTCTGAGAACAATGGGTCAGAGTCTGAGAACAATGTGTCAGAATCTGAGAACAATGGGTCAGAATCTGAGAACAATGGGTCAGAATCTGAGAACAATGTGTCAGAATCTGAGAACAATGGGTCAGAGTCTGAGAACAATGGGTCAGAATCTGAGAACAATGTGTCAGAATCTGATAACAATGGGTCAGAATCTGAGAACAATGGGTCAGAATCTGAGAACAATGGGTCAGAATCTGAGAACAATGGGTCAGAGTCTGAGAACAATGGGTCAGAATCTGAGAACAATGGGTCAGAATCTGAGAACAATGGGTCAGAATCTGAGAACAATGGGTCAGAGTCTGAGAACAATGGGTCAGAATCTGAGAACAATGGGTCAGAATCTGAGAACAATGGGTCAGAGTCTGAGAACAATGGGTCAGAGTCTGAGAACAATGGGTCAGAATCTGAGAACAATGGGTCAGAGTCTGAGAACAATGGGTCAGAGTCTGAGAACAATGGGTCAGAATCTGAGAACAATGGGTCAGAATCTGAGAACAATGGGTCAGAATCTGAGAACAATGGGTCAGAGTCTGAGAACAATGGGTCAGAGTCTGAGAACAATGGGTCAGAATCTGAGAACAATGGGTCAGAATCTGAGAACAATGGGTCAGAGTCTGAGAACAATGGGTCAGAGTCTGAGAACAATGGGTCAGAGTCTGAGAACAATGGGTCAGAATCTGAGAACAATGGGTCAGAGTCTGAGAACAATGGGTCAGAGTCTGAGAACAATGGGTCAGAATCTGAGAACAATGGGACAGAGTCTGAGAACAATGGGTCAGAGTCTGAGAACAATGGGTCAGAGTCTGAGAACAATGGGTCAGAGTCTGAGAACAATGGGTCAGAATCTGAGAACAATGGGTCAGAGTCTGAGAACAATGGGTCAGAGTCTGAGAACAATGGGTCAGAATCTGAGAACAATGGGTCAGAGTCTGAGAACAATGGGTCAGAGTCTGAGAACAATGGGTCAGAATCTGAGAACAATGGGTCAGAATCTGAGAACAATGGGACAGAGTCTGAGAACAATGGGTCAGAATCTGAGAACAATGGGTCAGAATCTGAGAACAATAGATTGGAATGTTCCAACAATGAGCAAGAGTTTATCCTCAGAACTTCACGATCTTTCTACACATTATGATCGGTTCTCATTAAACTTTCGCATCTACCTCGCACTTCGGATTGCTCAATACATTTATTATCCCATCCTCGGTCTTGTTGGTGTCCCTGGTTAGTATCTGTTTCCAGGTATTTATTCCTTAAACCATGTTTAACTGTATTATATTCCTGTAATTTACTCTACCCTCCTTGCTGCTGTTGTTAATCCCGGTGAATATCTCCAGTAATTACCTTGATTAACCATGTTTAACTGCATTACTGCTCCTGTAATTTTCTCTGCCCTCCTTTCTGCTGTTGTTATTTCTGCTGAATCTCTATCTCCAGAAATCAGCTGTGTAAACCACTGCTAACGGTATTTCAGTTCTTGTAATTTACTCTCTCCTCTTTGCTGCTGATACTGTCTCTATTTCCAGCTAGGAGATCTGTAAACCCTGTTTACTGAAATACTGTTCTGGAACGTAAATTGTGGGAAGAGAGAAGACAATGTCATTGGTCCATTGGTCTCCATCACAAACTCCATCCCCTATCTGTGAACCACATACCCGATCCTGAGGCTGAACCAGACAGTTTACAACCTCTGTGTTCTATTTTTACCTTACTTGAGTTCATCTCCAAATTCTCTCCATCACCAACCCTGTCTACTACCACCTGAGTAATATCACCCGTCTCCACTTCTGCCTCAGCCCATCTGCTGCATAAACCCTCATATGTGCCTTTGTTAAATCCACACTTGACTATTCCGAATCTCTCCTGGTCACCCTCCCAGTTATAAACCTCCATAAACCACAGCCCATCCAGAACTCTGCTGCCTGTATCCTAACTCACACCAAATCCCGATCACCCATCACCCCTGTGCTCACTGATCTACAATGGCTCACGGTTTGGCAGCACCTTAATTTTAATATTCTCATTCTTGAGTCTGAATCCCTCCATGGCCTCACCACTCCATTAGTCCCATTCTCTTGTGCATTTCCCATATTTCTGCAAATAATATGCCTTCAATCTTTTCTCAATTCTCTTTTTAAAGTGAATTTCTTTCTCTCTGTATCTGTTCCTAGCCACGATTTTCAACTCCACAGAACCCACTGTTGCTCAGGGCGCAGAAGATGGGACCCATAAAATGATGCGAACCACACAGCCGGCCACTTCTAGTGTGGTCAGCACAGTGTCCCATGGTGGGCAGTACACTTGTGTGGTCAGCACAGTGCCCAATGGTGGACAATGCTCTAGTATGGTCAGCACAGTGCCCCATGCTGGACAGGGCTCTAGTATGGTCAGCACAATGCCCCATGCTGGACAGGGCTCTAGCATGGTCAGCACAATGCCCCATGCTGGACAGGGCTCTAGTATGGTCAGCACAATGCCCCATGCTGGACAATGCTCTAATATGGTCAGCACAATGCCCCATGCTGGACAGGGCTCGAGTATGGTCAGCACAATGCCCATGCTGGACAATGCTCTAGTATGGTCAGCACAATGCCCCATGCTGGATAGAGCTCTAGTATGGTCAGCAAAGTGCCCCATGCTGGACAGAGCTCTAGTATTATCAGCACAATGCCCCATGCTGGACAGAGCTCTAGTATGGTCAGCACAATGCCCCATGCTGGACAGAACTCTAATATGGTCAGCACAATGCCCCATGCTGGACAGGGCTCTAGTATGGTCAGCACAATGCCCCATGCTGGACAGAGCTCTAGTATGGTCAGCACAATGCCCCATGCTGGACAGGGCTTTAGTATGGTCAGCACAGTGCCCCATGCTGGACAGGGCTCTAGTATGGTCAGCACAATGCCCCATGCTGGACAGGGCTCTAGTAGGGTCAGCACAATGCCCCATGCTGGACAGGGCTCTAGTGTGGTCAGCACAGTGCCCCATGCTGGACAGAACTCTAGTATGGTCAGCACAATGCCCCATGCTGGACAGGGCTCTAGTGTGGTCAGCACAGTGCCCCATGCTGGACAGGGCTCTAGTATGGTCAGCACAATGCCCCATGCCGGACAGGGCTCTAGTGTGGTCAGCACAGTGCCCCATGCTGGACAGGGCTCTAGTGTGGTCAGCACAATGCCCCATGCTGGACAGGGCTCTAGTGTGGTCAGCACAGTGCCCCATGCTGGACAGAAATCTAGTATGGTCAGCACAGTGCCCCATGCTGGACAGGGCTCTAGTGTGGTCAGCACAGTGCCTCATGCTGGACAGAGCTCTAGTATGGTCAGCACAATGCCCCATGCTGGACAGGGCTCTACTTTGGTCAGCACAATGCCCCATGCTGGACAGAGCTCTAGTATGGTCAGCGCAATGCCCCATGCTGGTCAGGGCTCTAGTATGGTCAGCACAATTCCCCATGCTGGACAGAGCTCTAGTATGGTCAGCACAATGCCCCATGCCGGACAGGGCTCTAGTGTGGTCAGCACAGTGCCCCATGCTGGACAGGGCTCTAGTGTGGTCAGCACAATGCCCCATGCTGGACAGGGCTCTAGTGTGGTCAGCACAGTGCCCCATGCTGGACAGAACTCTAGTATGGTCAGCACAATGCCCCATGCTGGACAGGGCTCTAGTGTGGTCAGCACAGTGCCCCATGCTGGACAGGGCTCTAGTATGGTCAGCACAATGCCCCATGCCGGACAGGGCTCTAGTGTGGTCAGCACAGTGCCCCATGCTGGACAGGGCTCTAGTGTGGTCAGCACAATGCCCCATGCTGGACAGGGCTCTAGTGTGGTCAGCACAGTGCCCCATGCTGGACAGAAATCTAGTATGGTCAGCACAGTGCCCCATGCTGGACAGGGCTCTAGTGTGGTCAGCACAGTGCCTCATGCTGGACAGAGCTCTAGTATGGTCAGCACAATGCCCCATGCTGGACAGGGCTCTACTTTGGTCAGCACAATGCCCCATGCTGGACAGAGCTCTAGCATGGTCAGCACAATGCCCCATGCTGGACAGAGCTCTAGTATGGTCAGCACAATGCCCCATGCTGGACAGGGCTCTAGTATGGTCAGCGCAATGCCCCATGCTGGTCAGGGCTCTAGTATGGTCAGCACAATTCCCCATGCTGGACAGAGCTCTAGTATGGTCAGCACAATGCCCCATGCTGGACAGGGCTCTAGTATGGTCAGCACAGTGCCCCATGCTGGACAGAGCTCTAGTAAGGTCAGCACAATGCCCCATGCAGGCCAGGGCTCTAGTACGGTCAGCACAGTGCCCCATACTGGACAGAGCTCTAGTATGGTCAGCACAATGCCCCATGCTGGACAGGGCTCTAGTATGGTCAGCACAGTGCCCCATGCTGGACAGGGCTCTTGTATGGTCAGCACAGTGCCCCATGCTGGACAGGGCTCTAGTATGGTCAGCACAATGCCCCATGCTGGACAGGGCTCTAGTGTGGTCAGCACAGTGCCCCATGCTGGACAGGGCTCTAGTATGGTCAGCACAATGCCCCATGCTGGACAGGGCTCTAGTGTGGTCAGCACAGTGCCCCATGCTGGACAGGGCTCTAGTATGGTCAGCACAATGCCCCATGCTGGACAGGGCTCTAGTGTGCTCAGCACAGTGCCCCATGCTGGACAGAAATCTAGTATGGTCAGCACAGTGCCCCATGCTGGACAGGGCTCTAGTGTGTTCAGCACAGTGCCTCATGCTGGACAGAGCTCTAGTATGGTCAGCACAATGCCCCATGCTGGACAGGGCTCTACTTTGGTCAGCACAATGCCCCATGCTGGACAGAGCTCTAGCATGGTCAGCACAATGCCCCATGCTGGACAGAGCTCTAGTATGGTCAGCACAATGCCCCATGCTGGACAGGGCTCTAGTATGGTCAGCGCAATGCCCCATGCTGGTCAGGGCTCTAGTATGGTCAGCACAATGCCCCATGCTGGACAGAGCTCTAGTATGGTCAGCACAATGCCCCATGCTGGACAGGGCTCTAGTATGGTCAGCACAGTGCCCCATGCTGGACAGAGCTCTAGTACGGTCAGCACAATGCCCCATGCAGGCCAGGGCTCTGGTATGGTCAGCACAGTGCCCCATGCTGGACAGAGCTCTAGTATGGTCAGCACAATGCCCCATGCTGGACAGGGCACTAGTATGGTCAGCACAGTGCCCCATGCTGGACAGGGCTCTTGTATGGTCAGCACAGTGCCCCATGCTGGACAGGGCTCTAGTATGGTCAGCACAGTGCCCCATGCTGGACAGAGCTCTAGTATGGTCAGCACAATGCCCCATGCTGGACAGGGCTCCAGTATGGTCAGCACAGTGCCCCATGCTGGACAGAGCTCTAGTATGGTCAGCAAAATGCCCCATGCTGGACAGAGCTCTTGTATGGTCAGCACAATGCCCCATGCTGGACAGAGCTCTAGTATGGTCAGCACAATGCCCCATGCTGGACAGGGCTTTAGTATGGTCAGCACAATGCCCCATGCTGGACAGAGCTTTAGTATGGTCAGCACAATGCCCCATGCTGGACAGAGCTCTAGTATGGTCAGCACAATGCCCCATGCTGGACAGGGCTCCAGTATGGTCACCACAATGCCCCATGCTGGACAGGGCTCTAGTGTGGTCAGCACAATGCCCCATGCTGGACAGGGCTCCAGTATGGTCACCACAATGCCCCATGCTGGACAGGGCTCTAGTGTGCTCAGCACAATGCCCCATGCTGGACAGGGCCCGAGTATGGTCAGCACAATGCCCCATGCTGGACAGGTCTCTAGTATGGTCAGCACAATGCCCCATGCTGGACAGGGCTCTTGTATGGTCAGCACAATGCCCCATGCTGGACAAGGCTCTAGTATGGTCAGCACAATGCCCCATGCTGGACAGGGCTCTAGTATGGTCAGCACAATGCCCCATGCTGGACAGGGCTCTAGTATGGTCAGCACAATGCCCCATGCTGGACAGGGCTCTAGTATTACCAGCACAATGCCCCATGCTGGACAGGACTCTAGTGTGGTCAGCTCAATGCCCCATGCTGGACAGGGCTCTAGTATTTTCAGCACAGTGCCCCATGCTGGACAGAGCTCTAGTATTATCAGCACAATGCCCCATGCTGGACAGGGCTCTAGTATTACCAGCACAATGCCCCATGCTGGACAGGGCTCTAGTGTGGTCAGCACAGTGCCCCATGCTGGACAGAGCTCTAGTATTATCAGCACAATGCCCCATGCTGGACAGGGCTCTAGTGTGGTCAGCACAGTGCCCCATGCTGGACAGGGCTCTAGTATTACCAGCACAATGCCCCATGCTGGACAGGACTCTAGTGTGGTCAGCACAATGCCCCATGCTGGACAGGACTCTAGTGTGGTCAGCACAATGCCCCATGCTGGACAGGGCTCTAGTATTATCAGCTCAATGCCCCATGCTGGACAGGGCTCTAGTATGGTCAGCACAATGCCCCATGCTGTACAGGGCTCTAGTATGGTCAGCACAATGCCCCATGCTGGACAGGGCTCTAGTATGGTCAGCACAATGCCCCATGCTGGACAGGGCTCTAGTATTATCAGCACAGTGCCCCATGCTGGACAGGGCTCTAGTATGGTCAGCACAATGCCCCATGCTGGACAGGGCTCTAGTATTATCAGCACAGTGCCCCATGCTGGACAGGGCTCTAGTATTATCAGCACAGTGCCCCTTGCTGGACAGAGCTCTAGTATGGTCAGCACAGTGCCCCATGCTGGACAGGGCTCTAGTATGGTCAGCACAGTGCCCCATGCTGGACAGGGCTCTAGTATTATCAGCACAGTGCCCCATGCTGGACAGGGCTCTAGTATGGTCAGCACAATGCCCCATGCTGGACAGGGCTCTAGTATGGTCAGCACAGTGCCCCATGCTGGACAGGGCTCTAGTGTGGTCAGCACAGTGCCCCATGCTGGAAAGGGCTCTATTGTGGTCAGCACAATGCCCCATTCTGGACAGGGCTCTAGTGTGGTCAGCCCAGTGCCCCATGCTGGACAGGGCTCGAGTATTATCAGCACAATGCCCCATGCTGGACAGAGCTCTAGTGTGGTCAGCACAGTGCCCCATGCTGGACAGGGCTCTAGTATTATCAGCACAGTGCCCCATGCTGGACAGGGCTCTAGTATGGTCAGCACTTTGCCCCATGCTGGACAGGGCTCTAGTATGGTCAGCACAATGCCCCATGCTGGACAGGGCTCTAGTATGGTCAGCACAGTGCCCCATGCTGTACAGGGCTCTAGTGTGGTCAGCACAGTGCCCCATGCTGGAAAGGGCTCTATTGTGGTCAGCATAATGCCCCATGCTGGACAGGGCTCTAGTGTGGTCAGCCCAGTGCCCCATGCTGGACAGGGCTCGAGTATTATCAGCACAATGCCCCATGCTGGACAGAGCTCTAGTGTGGTCCGCACAGTGCCCCATGCTGGACAGGGCTCTAGTGTGGTCAGCACAATGCCCCATGCTGGACAGGGCTTTAGTATGGTCAGCACAGTGCCCCATGCTGGACAGGGCTCTAGTATGGTCAGCACTGTGCCTCATGCTGGACAGGTTTCTAGTATTATCAGCACAGAGCCCCATACTGGACAGGGCTCTAGAGTGGTCAGCACAATGCCCCATGCTGGACAGGGCTCGAGTGCGGTCAGCCCAGTGCGTCATGCTGGACAGGGCTCTAGTATTATCAGCACAGAGCCCCATGCTGGACAGGGCTCTAGTATGGTCAGCACAATGCCCCATGCTGGACAGGGCTTCAGTATGGTCAGCACAATGCCTCATGCTGGACAGGGATCTAGTATGGTCAGCACAGTGCCTCATGCTGGATAGGGCTTTAGTATGGTCAGCACAATGCCCCATGCTGGACAGGGCTCTAGTATGGTCAGCACAATGCCTCATGCTGGACAGGGCTCTAGTATGGTCAGCACAATGCCTCATGCTGGACAGGGCTCTAGTATGGTCAGCACAGTGCCTCATGCTGGACAGGTCTCTTGTATTATCAGCACAGAGCCCCATGCTGGACAGGGCTCTAGAGTGGTCAGCACAATGCCCCATGCTGGACAGGGCTCTAGAGTGGTCAGCACAGTGCCCCATGCTGGACAGGGCTCTAGAGTGGTCAGCACAATGCCCCATGCTGGACAGGGCTCTAGTGTGGTCAGCCCAGTGCCTCATGCTGGACAGGGCTCTAGTATGGTCAGCACAGTTCCCCATGTTGAACAGGGCTCTAGTATGGTCAGCACAGTGCCTCATGCTGGACAGGGCTCTAGTATGGTCAGCACAATGCCCCATGCTGGACAGGGCTCTAGTATGGTCAGCACAGTGCCCCATGCTGGACAGGGCTCTAGTATGGTCAGCCCTGTGCCTCATGCTGGACAGGGCTCTAGTATGGTCAGCACAATGCCCCATGCTGGACAGGGCTCTAGTATGGTCAGCACAGTGCCCCATGCTGGACAGGGCTCTAGTATGGTCAGCCCTGTGCCCCATGCTGAACAGGGCTCTCAAGTGGTCAGCACAGTGCCCCATGCTGGACAGGGCTCCAGCGTGTCATACTATGTTTGTGATACTCATGTGAGGATAGTTTTGAATGTGACTTCAATGTCCCAACCAGACAGCTTTGAGTACGTCTTTGAAATCAGGTCTCGGCATGACCACTGTCTGCTTGTGTTAGTCACTGTCAGCTGAATATACATTTAGCATCACAATGAATCCCCTCTAGTGTTATTTAAAAGGACCAGGCATCCGACCTACAGGTGAGTGGCTTTTGACTTACTTCTGCTGTTGTAAAGTCAGTGCAGGTGTTGTGGATGGGTTTCTAGAGGTTGTGTTGTGAGCTGCTGCAGACATTCAGGGAGGACAGAGGATTTGGTGACTCAACTCTGTCAGAGGTATGGGGACTGTAGTTACAGTGTCTCTGTATCTGTAACATGACCCACAAATGGAGCAGAGACTGCAGAGAGCGGAAGCTCTGTAAAGATGGAGGAGGGACTCTTCCCTACCCACCCCGGGTTTTCCAAGAGCTCTTTTCCTACCTACAATTAACCCAAGAGCAGTGTGTGAGGTGACTCTGATTCAATAAGGAGGTGGTCGCAGAGTTGTGTCACCTCCTGTAACACGACCTGTAGCCTCACGCCAGGGTGAGGACGGAGCTGTCAGTGGCCGTTAAGGTCAGTTTCATTGAAAGTCTATATATCTGGTTCTTCCCAGGCAGGAGAAGTAGACACATACAGCATAGTCTTGTAGAAATCAATGGAGTCGTAGAGTCATGCACAACACAAAAGGAGGCCATCTCTCGCTGGAGTAATACAGTCAGTGCCACTCCCAGCTCATTCCTCATATACCTGTAAGTTAACTTCATTCAGTTTCCTTTTGAAATCATTGATTGTCTCGGCTTCCACAACCCTCATGGGCACTGAGTTCCAGCTCATTAACATCCACTGTGTAAAAAAGTTCTTCCTCATATTCCCCTACATCTCTTACCCAAAAGCTTCCATCTGTGTCCCCTGGTCCGTGTTTCATCAGTTCATGGGAACAGTTTTTCCTTGTCTATCTTATCTTAGCCTATCATAATCTTGTACACCTCTATCAAATCTCTCTCAAATTCCTTTACTCCAGGGAGAACAACTCCATCTTCTCCAAACTCACTTTGGAACTAAACCCCCATCCCTGGAACCATTCTGTTAAATCTCCTCCGCACCCTCTCAGGGACCTTCACATCCTTCCGAGTGTGGTGACCAGAACTGGACATAGTTCTCTCGTTGGGGCCTAACCAAATCTTTATAAAGTTTCAGCATAATTTCCCTGCTTTTGTATCTTTGCCCCTCATGATGAAGCCCAAGATCTGATATGTTTTGCCAAACATTCTCCTAATTTGTCCTGCCACCTTCACAGATCAATGCATTTGGAGCCACAAGTCCCTCTGTTCCTGCACAATCCTTAGAACTGTGTCATTAAGTCTATATTGCCTTCCTATTCCTTCTGACAAAATGCAACAGCTCACACTCCTCTGTATTAAATTCCACCTGCCACTTCTCTGTCCATTCTGCTAGCCTATCTATATCCTGTTGCAGACAGTTTGTAACATCCTCACTGTTTACCACTCCTCCAAGATTGGTATCATCAGAAAACTGTGAAATTCTACTTTGTATTCCAAGAACCATGTCACTTATATATAAAGCAAAAGAAAAACTGTGGTCCTAACACTGACCCTTGGGGAAAATAACTGTCTACCATCTTCCAGTCTGAAAAACAACCATTTAACACATTTCTCTTTTTGCTCTCCTTTGCACAATTTTTGATCCAATTGGATGCTATTCCATGAGCTTCAATTTTGTTAACCAAACTTTTGTTTGGTTCTCCATCAAATACTTTCATAAACTCCATGTAGACAACATCCACCACATTCCCTTCATCAACCTTCTCTGATCATCGAAATAAATTCAATTCCCTCAGTCAAGCATAACCTGCCTTTTAGAAATCCGTGCTGACAATCCTTAATTAACTCAAACCTCTCCAAGTGTGTGTCGTTCTTTTTCCCTGATTATTGTTTCTAAAACCTTCCTCACAACTGATTTTAAACTAACTGACCAGTAGTTACCAGGCCTGTGTATTGTCCATTTATAACTCTGGGAGGTGAGGGTGGCCATCTTTGTCATCATTTTCTCCCTCAGCAGGGAGAAGCAGGATGTGAGATCCCATGGCTTTGTCAGGATAGCGGGAATCCTGATGGTGTCCGTGGCTCTGAGGGGCCCCCATGTCAACGGGGAGAGGTACAGTTACTGAAAGAACTCTCACTCCATTAATGCACAGTTGGTGTCTGAGCATGCCCAGTCCATCATGTTGGTGAATGTCCTCTATCCTGGCAGCAGCCACCATACCTTCATTCTGAAGCAGTCAACCAGTCCCAACACTGCGGGTCTCCATGCAGAACCAGAATGCGACTCCTCGGAGACAAAGAAAACCCCCTCTAGACACAGCTCGTGTTTCTACACCCCCAAACCACATCCCACCACCAACCAACCTCACACAATTAACATGTGTATAACGTGAGCAATGAAGTCACCAGGAACATGGTGGAACTGGCCATCGGTGTGATGAAGCAATGCTTCTGACGTCTGATCCGCTCGGGGTGAGCCCTCCAGTACACACTGGAGCAGGTGTCCAAGTTCATGCTGTTCTGATGCACCCTTCATATCATCACCATCATGAGGACACAGGCATTGGCACCAGGAATCCGCAGGCTAGCTCAGGAGGAGGAGGAGGCAGGGAGGATACTTCCTGGATGCCTTCGACCCTGACAGGCTGTCGGAGAGTCCCTGCTAAGATTCCGGTTCCCATAGGATAACTTCCCTTTCCCAACACGGATCCCCCATTCTCCACCATTACTCCCATCTGAGACGCCCCATCACTGTGTTATTACAGCACAAAAGGAACTATTCAGTCCGACGTGTCTGCATCGCCTCTCCGAATGAGCAATTCCTAATCCCATTCCCTGTCTTCTTCCATCAACGCTGCACATTCTTCCTTCTAATACACCAGTTTATTCAGCTTTAGCATGTTTTTGATGTGGTCACCCAACAGCTGAAAATTATGCAGGGAGAGAGGGAATGGGTGATCCCCAGACAGTCCAAAAGAATCAGGCAGGTAGTGCTGCAAACCCTTGAGTGCATCTCACTCTCCAACAGGTATTCAGTTCAGACTACTGAGGAAAGTGATGCTTCACCTGGGGAGTGCAGCCAGAGCCAAGTCCGTGTCAACACGGGTGGCTGAGCTGCAGAGCGGGGTCGAGGGATGACTGGAAGAGCCATAGTGATCAATAGTCAGGGGAACAGGGAGGCGTTTATGTGGCCACAGACGTGAATCGAGGATGGTGTCATGCTTGTCTGGTTCCAGGGACAAGGATGTCACTGAGCGACTGCAGAGCATCTTGAAGGAGAAGGGGAACAGCCAGCTGTCATGGTCCACATCGGAACCAAAGACAAAGGTAGAAAGAGGAATGTCGTCCTGCAGTCAGAATATATGGAGCGAGGGAAGAAATAGGCCAGCAGGACCTCAAAGTGGTAACTTCTGGATTACTCCCAGTGCCATGCACAACTGAGTATAGAAATAGAAAACGAAGACAGATGAATGTGTGGCTGGGAAGATGGTGCAGGAGGGAGAGCTTCAGATTCCTGGGACATTGGGACCAGCTTTGGATTAGATGGGACCTGTACAGGCCGGACTGGTTGCACCTGATCGGAGACGGGACTGGGTTACTTGCAGAACGTTTTGCGAGTGCTGTCGGGGAGGGTTTAAATTAGTTTTGCAGGGGGATGGGGACCTGAGGGTAGAATCAGTAGGGACAAAACCTGAAACGAAAATAGAAGGCAGAAAATTAATGGATGAGTCCAGGAGACAGAGGAAAAGAGGGTTAGAATTCTTTTTTAAAAGAGGTTGGCAGTGCTCAAGGGTATCTATTTCAATGCAAGGAGTATAGCAAATAAAGTAGATGAGCTGAGGGCACAGATAGACAGGTCGCAGTATGATATCATAGCTATGACAGAAACATGGCTGAAGGAGGGACAGGAATGGCAGCTCAACGTTCCTGGTTACAGGGTTTTCAGACACGATAGGGAGGGGGATAAGAACGGAGGGGAAGTGGCAATTTCGGTCAAGGAATCTATTGCAGCTGTGAGGAGGGATGATATGTTGGAAGGTTCATCAAATGAGACCATATGGATTGAGCTAAGGAACCAGAAAGGGACAATCACACTGCTGGGAATGTGATCCCGACAGCCAAATAGTTAGAGGGAGATAGAAGATCGGATATGTAGGCAAGACTCTGAGAAGTGCAAGAACAATCGGACAGGAATAGTAGGGGATTTTCATTACCCCAATATTAACTGGGATAATTTTAGTATGAAAAGAATTGAGGGAGCAGAAATCTTGAGGTGCATTCAGGAGAACGTTTTTGACCAGGATGTAACAAGTTCAACAAGAGAGGGTGCCGTTTTTAGACATTGTTTTAGGAAATGAAGATGGGCAGGTGGAAGGAGTAGCAGTGGGGGAGCATTTTGGTGGGAGTTATCATAATTCAGTTAGTTTTATCTAAATTATGGGACAGGACAAGAGATATATCAGCAGTTAGAGTTCTCAATGGGGAAAGTTGTACCCCAGGCTGTTCAACTGAGGAAACAGCTGTTTGAAGGTAATTCAGTCTCAGAGCAGTGGGAGGCATTCAAAGGGGAGATTCCAGAGGTTCAAGATAAACATGTTCCCACAAAAAAAAAGGGTGAGGCGGCCAAATCTCGAGTCGCATGGATGTCAAGGAGCCGACACGGTAGGATAACGCAGAAAAGGAAAGCTTCTGTCCGACACTGAGAACTCAATACTGCAGAAAGCCGAGAGGAGTATAGAAAGTGGAGGCGTCAAATCAAAAAGGAAATTAGGAAAGGAAAGAGAGGGCATGAAAGAATATTGGCAAGCAAAATCAAGGTGAACCCAAAGATGTTTTCTCAATACATTAAGAGGAAGAGGATAACTAAGTGGAGAGTAGGCCCCATAGTAGATCAGAAAGGTAACCTTTGTATAAGGGTGGAAGATATTGGACTGGTTCTTATTCAGCACTTTGCGTATGTCTTCAGAAAAGAGGGGGGATTTAGATATTGTCGTTAAGGAGGAAAAGTGTGAATTATTGGATATAATAAACATAGGGAGAGAGGAAGTATTAATGGGATTAGCATCCTTGAAAGTTGATAAATCACCACAGCCGGATGAAATGTACCCCAGGCTGTTCAAAGAAGCAAGAGAGGAAATAGCAGAGGGTCTGCCTACCATCATTTCCCAATCTCACTAGATACAGTTGTGGTGCCGGTGTATTGGAGAATTGCTAACGTTGTACCTCTGTTTAAAAAGGGAGCGAAGGATAATCTGAATAATTACAGGCTAGTCAGTCTAACCTCAGTAGTGGGCAAATTATTGGAATCTATTCTGAGAGACGGGATAAACTGTCATTTAGAAAGGCACAGGTTTATCAAGGATAGTCAGCATGGATTTGTTAAGGGACGCTCTTGTTTAACCAAATTGATCGAATTTTTTGAAGATGTTACAGGGAATATAGATGAGGGGAGTGCAGTTGATGTGGTCTACATGGATATTAGCAAGGCTTCTGACAAGCTCCCACCTGAAAGATTGGTTCAAAAAATAAAATCCCATGGCGTCCAGAGAAATGCAGAAAAGCGGATACAAAATTGGCTCAGTGGCAGGAAACAAAGGGTAATTATTGACAAGTATTTTTGCGACTGGAGGACTGTTTCCAGTGTCATTCCACAGGGCTCAGTAATGGGTCCCCTGCTTTTTGTGGTCTATATTAAAGATTTAGACGTAAATGTAGTGGGTATGATCAAGACGTTTGCAGACGACACAAAGATTGGCCATGCGGTGGATAGCGAGAAGGATAGCTGTCGGCTGCAGGAAGATATTGACGGTCTGGTGAGATGGGCAGAAAAATGGGATTCGACCTGGTTAAGTCCGAGATGATGCAATTGGGAAGCTCAACCAAGCAAAGGAATACACGATTACTAGGACAATACTGAGAAGTGTAGAGGAAGTAAGGGACTTTGGAGTGAATGCCCACAGATCCCTGAAGATAGCAGGACAGGTCAATAAGGCAGTTAAGAAGGCATATGGAATCCTTTCCTTTATCAACCGAGGTATAGAATGAAAGAGCTGGGAGGTTATGCTGGAACTGTCTTAATCATTGGTTAGGCCACAACTTGAATACTGTGTGCAGTTCTGGTAACAGAAAGGATGTAATTGCACTAGAGAGGGTTCACAGGAGATTTACGAGGATGTTGCCAGGACTGGAAAAATGCAGCTAAGAGGAAGTATTGGATCGGCTGGGGTTGTTCTCCATGGAACAGAGAAGGCTGAGGGGCGATCTGATTGAAATGAACAACATTTTGCGTGGCCTGGATAGAGTGGAGATGAAGGGTCTATTCACATTATCAGAAAGATCAGTGACTGGGGGACATAGATTTAAAGTGATTGGTAGAAATATCAGAAGGGAGTCGAGGAAAAACATGTTCACCCAGAAATACAAAATTGCCTCAGTGACAGGAAGCAAAGAGTAATTGTTGACGGGTATTGACTGGAGGACTGTTACCAGTCGTGTTCCACGGGGCTCGGTACTGGGTCCCCTGCTTTTAGTGGGGATCTGGAACTCACTTCCTGAAAGGATGGTTGAGGCAGAAACCCTCTACTCATTCAAAAAGAGCCTGGATGTGAACCTCAAATGTCATAATCTGCAGGGCTAGGGATCAAATGCTGGATTAGAATAGGTGGATAATTTTTCAGCTGGCACAGACACGATGGGCCAAGTGGCCTCTTTCTGTGCCTTAAACTTTCTACGATTCTATGATTCTATCACACGAAACACGCTATCCTCGTTAACACTCACAATTATGTCAACAAACTATCAAGATGATCAGAAATGATTTTCCATGAAGCTATCCGTGCTACTCGCCATTTATTAAGACATGATTTTACAAGCAAGAAATATTTTTGTGCTGGGTTATGGCCTCAACAATTTTCCAAGAATCAGCATTGGACTGATAGTTACAGGGCTTATCCAACCTCTCCTTTTTTAAACAGGGTGTAACATTTACAGCCCTCCAGTTCTCTGGCATCTTTTTTTATTCATTCATGGGATGTGGACATCGCTGGATAAGCCAGCATTTATTGTCCATCCCTAATTGCCCTTGAGAAGGTGGTGGTGAGCTGCCTTCATGAACCACTGCAGTCCACGTGGGGTAGGTACACCCACAGTTCTGTTAGGAAGGAGTTCAAGTATTTTGACCCAGTGAAAGAGAAGGAACAGTGATATAGTTCCAAGTCAGGATGATGTCTGGCTTCGAGGGGAACTTGCAGGTGCTGGTGTTTCCATACATCTGCTGCCCTTGTCCTTCTATGTGATAGAGGTTGTGTGTTTGGAAGATGCTGTCTAAGTAGACTTGGTGCGTTGCTGCAGTGCATCTTGTAGATGGTACACACTGCTGCCTCTTTGCGTTGGTGGTGAAGATAGTGAATGTTGTGGATGGGGTGCCAATCAAGTGCTGCTTTGTCCTGGATGGTGTCGAGCTTCTTGAGTGTTTTTGGAGCTGCACCCATCCAGGCAAGCAGAGAATATTCCATCACACTCCTGACTTGTGCCTTGTAGATGGTTGACTGGCTTTGGTGAGTCAGGACGTGAGTTACTCGCCTCAGGATTCCTCGCCGATGACCTGCTCTTTTAGCCATGGTATTTATATGGCTACTCCTGTTCAGTTTCTGGTCAATGGTAGCCCCTAAGATGCGATAGTGGGGGATTCAGCTATGGTAATATCATTGAATGTCAAGGGGGATGATTAGATTATCTCTTGTCGGAGACCGTCATTGCCTGGCGCTTGTGCAGAGTGAACGATACTTGCCAATTATCAGCCCAAGCCTTGACATTGTCCAAGTCTTGCTGCATTTCTACACGGACTGCTTCAATATTTGAGGAGTCACAAATGGTGCTGAAAATTGTGCAATCATCAGCGAACATCCCCACATCTGACCTTATCATTAAAGGAAGGTCATTGATGAAGCAGCTGAAGATGGTTGGGCCTGGGACACAACACTGAGGAACTCCTGCAGTGATGTCCTGGAGCTGAGCTGATTGACCTGCAACAACCACAACCATCTTCCTTTGTGCTAGGTATGACTCCAACTAGCAGAGAGTTTTCCCCCTGATTCCCACTGACTCCATTTTTGCTCGGGCTCCTTGATGCCATACTCAGTCAAATGCTGCCTTGGTGTCAAGGGCAGTCACTCATACCTCACCTATTGAATTCAGCTCCTTTGTCCATGTTTTAACCAAGGCTGGAAGGAGGTCAGGAGCTGTGCGACCCTGGCGGAAACCAAACTGAGCGTCACTGAGCAGGTTATTGCGAAGCAAGTGCAGTTTGGTAGCATTGTCGTTGACACCTTCCATCACCTTACTGATGTTTGAGAGTAGGCTGATGGGGCGGTAATTGGCCGGGTTGGACTTGTCCTGCTTTTTGTATGCAGGACATACCTGGGCAATTTTCCACATTGCAGGATAGAGGCCAATGTTGTAGCTGTACTGGAACAGTTTGATGGGGGAACAGAAGTTCTGGAGCACAGGTATTCAGTACTATTTCCGGAATATTGGCAGGGCCCATAGCCTTTGCAGTATCAAGTGCCTTCAATCGTTTCTTGATATCACGCAGAGTGAATCGAACCCTGAGAAACAGTACTGTATACTCCCCTCCACCTCCAGTCTGAACAATGACTGTTCACCACTTCTCTCTGCTTTCTGTCCCTCAGTCAGTGTCATATCCACACTATCACTGTCACATTAATCCATGTCATAACAAGTCTATGAAATGTCATTTGATCACAGGCCTTTTGAAAGTCTATATACATAAGTGGATATACACGAGTAGGGGAGGAAGATGTTGGTATGGTTCTTAATGAATACTTTGTATCTGTCTTAACAAAAGAGGGGAACGATGCAGATATTGTGGTTAAGGAGGAGGAGAGTGAATTATTGGATCTGATATACATAGGGAGAGAGGAAGTATTAATGGGATTAGCATCCTTGAAAGTTGATAAATCACCAGGGCCAGGTGAAATGTATTCCAGGCTGTCAAATGAAGTGAGAGAGGAAATAGCAGAGGGTCTGACCATCATTTTCCAATCCTCACTGGATACAGGTGTAGTGCCAGAGGATTGGTGAACTGTTAACATTGTACCTCTTTAACATGGAGCAACGGATAGACCAAATAATTGCAGGCCAGTCAGTGTAAACTCAGTAGTGGGAAAATTATTGGAATCTATTCTGTGAGACAGGATAAACTGTCACTTAGAAAGGCTCAGGTCAATCAAGGACAGTCAGCATGGATTTGATCAGTGAAGATATTGTTTGACCAACTTGATTGAATTTTTCGACAACGTAGTAAGGATGATAGATGAGGGTAGTGCTGATGATATGGTCTACATGGATTTTGGCAAGGCTTTTGACAAGGTCCCATGTGGCATACTAGGTAAAACAAATAAAATCCCATGGAATCCAGGGAACTGCAGCAAGCTGGATACAAAATTGTCTCAGTGACAGGAAACAAAGGCTGTTTGTTGACGGGTGATTTACTGACTTGAGGTCTGTTTCCAGTGGCGTTCCACAGGGCTCAGTACTGGGTCCCCTGCTTTTTGTGGTGTATATTAACGATTTGAACGTAAATGTAGGGGGCATGATCAAGATGTTTGCAGATGGTACACAGATTGGCCGTGCAGTAGATAGCGAGGAGGATAGCTGTAGGCTGCTCGAAGATATTGATGGCAGAAAAGTGTCAAATGGAATTCAACCTGGTTAAGTATGAGACGATGTAATTGAGGAGGTCAGACAAGGCAAAGGGATAGACGATCAATCGGAAAATACTGAGAAGTGTAGAGCAAGTGAGGGACCTTGGAGTCAATGTCCACTGATCCCTGCAGGTAGCAGTTCAGGTCGATAAGGTGGTTAAGAAGGCATATGGAATCCTTTCCCTTATTAGCTGAGGTATAGAATACAAGAGCAGGGAGGTTAAACTAGTACTGTATAAATCATTGGTTAGGCCACAACCTGAGTACGGGGTGTAGTTCTGGTCACCTCATTACACAAAGGATGTAATTGCATGAGAGAGGCTACTGAGGAGATTTACAAGGACTGGAAAAATGCAGCTCTGAAGAAAGATGAGATAGGCTGGGGCTATTATAATTGGAACAGTGAAGGCTGAAGGGAGATCCGATTGAAATGGACATAATTTTGTGGGGCCTGGATAGAGTGGAGGTGAAGAGTCTATTCATCTGAGCAGAGAGATCAGTGACAAGGGCGCAGTGACTTAAAGTGCTTGGTAGAAGGATTAGCGGGGAGTTGAGGAGAAACTTGTTCACCCAAAAATACAAAATGGGCTCAGTGGCAAGAAACAAAGGGTAATTGTTATAATATAAGCAAAATACTGCAGAAGCTGGAAATCTGAAGTAAAAACAAGAAATGCTGGAAATACTCGGCAGGTCTGGCAGCATCTGTGGAGAGAGAAGCAGAGACTGTAATTAATGTCAGTCTCCATGGACACACCACAGCCCAGACCCTGAGACTGAAATAAATGCACACACACACACACACACAGACACACAGAAACACACACACACACACCGCAGTCCAGACCCTGAGACATACATATATACACACACACAGAAACACACACACATACACCAGAGCCCAGACCGTGAGACTTATATATATGCACACACACACACACAAAGCCCAGAACCTGAGACTTATATATATGCACACACACACCACAGCCCAGACACTGAGACTGATATATATGCACACACACACACACACACAGACCACAGCCCAGACACTGAGACTTATATATATGCACACACACACGCACACACACACACACACACTCACCACAGCCCAGACACTGAGACTTCTATATATGCACACACACACGCACACACACACACACCACAGCCCAGACACTGAGACTTATATATATGCGCACACACACACACACACCACAGCCCAGACACTGAGACTTCTATATATACACACACACACACACACACACACACATACACACACACACACACACACACACATACACACACACACACCACAGCCCAGACACTGAGACTTATATATATGCACACACACACACACACACACACACACACATACACACCACAGCCCAGACACTGAGTCTTCTATATGTGCACACACGCACACACACACCACAGGCCAGACACGGAGACTTATATATGTGCACACACACACACACCACAGCCCAGACACTGAGACTTATATATATGCACACGCACACACACACACACACACACACACACACACACACACACACACACACACACACACACACACACACACACACACACACACCACAGCCCAGACACTGAGACTTATATATATGCACACACAACGAACACACACACACACCACAGCCAAGACACTGAGACTTATATATATGCACACACACACACACACACACACACACACACACACACACACACACACCACAGCCCAGACACTGAGACTTATTTATATGCACACACACACACACACAAGCCACAGCCCAGACACTGAGACTTATATATATGCACACACACACGCACTCACACACACACACACACAAAGACCACAGCCCAGACACTGAGACTTATATATATGCACACACACACGCACACACACACACACACCACAGCCCAGACACTGAGACTTATATATATGCACACACACAAGCACTCACACACACACACACACCACAGCCCAGACACTGAGACTTGTATATATGCACACACACACGCACACACACACACACACCACAGCCCAGACACTGAGACTTATATATATGCACACACACACAAACACACACACACAGACAACAGCCGAGACACTGAGACTTATATATATGCACACACACACACACACACACACACACACACACCACAGCCCAGACACGGTGACTTATATATATGCACACACACACAACACACACACACACACACACACACACACACACACACACACACACACACACACACACACACACACACACACCACAGCCCAGACACTGAGACTTATATATATGGACACACACACACACACACACACACACACACACACACACACACACACACACACACACACACACACCACAGCCCAGACACTGAGACTTACATATATGCACACACACACACAGACACACACAGACACACACACACCACAGCCCAGACAATGAGACTTATATACATGGACACACACACACACACACCACAGCCCAGACTCTGAGACTTATATATATGGACACACACACACACACACACACACACCACAGCCCAGACACTGAGACTTATATATATGGACACACACACATACACACACACACACACCACAGCCCAGACACTGAGA